>NW_019392740.1:0-600000 GCF_000648675.2 Cimex lectularius
TGAGAGAGAAACTTTATTCTGGGTCTAGAATACACTAAGAATAACGAAAACGACACAAAATATTTTACAAAACTCGCATTTGAATTAAAGAAAATTTGACGTTAACATTAAGTCAAAGAGTTTAAAGTTAATAACAAAAAGTATAAAGAAATAGAAATAATAGAAGCAATAATAAGGAATTAGGAAAAAATAGCAATAATAAAGAATTCTCTGTCTTTTGCGAACATAATCACATACTGTAAGCTTAAAAGTTGGGAAAAGAAGGTAACAAGTTTTTTAATGTAGCAAAAGCGCCTAACAATATTATGAACTATGTTGTCTCTGGTTGGAGGAAGATGAGGTGCTTGCATAGCAAAAACAATGACGTGTATACAATGAACATCAAATGTTACCTACTATAATATCCCGAAGTATAGGAAATCATAGATTTAAAACTACACTGACAGGCCAAAAATTACACCAAATTGATTTTTTCTTCATTTTCTCGATAAAAGAAAATTCTGCCCTTCATCTATCTCATTGTTTTTACCAATAAATATTTTTTTATGCTAGGTTTTAAATTGGGAATATCAATTAGAGGTAAACACACTTAATCCTTAATCCGAAACATAGATGCAGGATTTTTCAAAGTTTACTTTTTACGGAATTTAAAATGTTTATTCAGTCTCATTTGAATTCTAAAGCAATAAACTGTTTATTTTTCATCTTTATTTTCTTAATTTCAATTTTTACACTTAAAAATGCCACTTAATGCTGAGGTTGTTGGACATGGTGAGGCACTTATTGATGACGGACGTTCCATCAGGTAAGCGGCTATTGCCATCAGAGTTCCCTACGAAACTCTGCGAGACGCCGTTGGACGTTTTCGAGAAATTGGGTCCTACCATGGAAGGCCCGGTTCTGGACGCCCTAGGGTAAAAGAACCACACAATGACCGTTTTGTGACTGAGAATTTTGCGAAGCCGGCACCTTCTGTTTTTCAAACGATTCATCAGCTTCAGGAAGTTCGAGGTGTCCAAATTTCTGAAAGCACTGCTCGAAGAAGATTAAATCAGTATGGACTGATGGCTTTTCGTCCGTAAGAGGTCCAGAATTGACCAGTACACATGGAGTTGGACAGCTCGCATTTGCTCGAGAGCACAGCCGTCTTTGGACGATTGGTCTGCTGTACGTTTTACAGCTGAGTGGATATTTGCTCTACGACCTCCAGATGTGCGTGAAAGAGTGTGGAGAAGGCGAAATGAAAGGTACGAAGCTTGTAAATTTTCCCAGAGCCGATCTTTCCAACCTCAGTGATGGTGTGGGCGAGAATTACAGTGGAGAGACGCACAGAGTTGGTTGTTGTTCGTCGAGGGTCTTTGACGGCCACTCGCTAAGTGGATGAAATTTGGAACGTCATGCATTCCTTATCCTCGATGAAATCAGCGACAATCCTATTCTCCATACTTGAACCCCATCGAACATTTTTGGGATAACCTCAAAAGACGAATAGGTCCATCACATAGACCTGATAGACTCCACGATCTTAAAAGCACTCTTCGTGAAGAATGTGCTAACCTTCAGCAAAGATACATTTCCAGACCGGTAGAAAGTATACAGAGCTTCTTCGAGATGTAATTAGAGCAAGAGGAGGCAATATGCGGCATTGAAAGAATTAAAAATCGAAAACAAAATTAAACAAATTTTATCTGTCCGTCTTTTTATTTATTTTTCTCTTAGCAATTATATAAAAATGTATAAATAAAGTTATACTACAAGTGGGTGGAATTTTTTGCCTGTCAGTGTATTTTATAAACAGCGTTTTTTTATGTCATTATACCTATATACCTACATATACACTTCTTAACATCTGACCTGAAGTTTAATTTATACAATACCGCAAAACAAAACCAGCGTCTGGGTGTTTCATCTACCAGTTTAGGGATAACCTTTTTTATTATGGTTTTAGGGCTGCTTGGATGTCTGATGGAATTATTATGTCCGTCTTTTAATTTTTATATGGCCCAAACATTAACCTTGTATTTCTGTTTAAAAAACTGTGGTGTATTTCAAGATTGAATTTGATTGCTCACATTTTCGATTGGCACAGAAAATTTGTACAATAAACGATAGTCCATGTAGCCAAAATACATTGGCTCTGATAGCGTTATAAGGAAGCACAGTTCTTGAAATTTCATAATATTGATGAGAGTAATTTCATACCGTAGACATTAGTTAGGAGGGACGTTACAAAAATGTTGGTTAATTTTTTTAAAGGTTTCATCATCTTTACAAAAGATTCTTTCTTAAGATTTCTACATATTGAAGACAGTTTTTCGATGTATTTACTTTCGCCCGGTAGTCAAATTTGCTTTTTCAAAATATCGTTTTATTTTTATAAAAATAAGGCAATAACGCTGCGGTCTGGGAACGGGATCGGTTGCGCAATCCTTCGGACTGACGGAATCCGCATCAGTCCGTTACCGACGGTCGGAGCACCCGTTGCGGAATCCTCGGGGAAACCCGATAAATTTTAAAACCAGACGGTTTTTCGGAGCTTGGAGTAGAAAAAAAAGGGGCCTCGTTCTAGTGTGCCGGGTTCACGTCTGGTGTCGCTATGAAACCGGGTACAAGTTCAGACTTCAGAGTTCAGACTTCAGTCGAGTTATGACTCTCGCACGAGCGTTACGCAGTTGCTCCCGGATGATGAGGTAGGATCGCTTAATCACAAACTAATCCGGGCGTAAAACCCCGGGATTACGGGACCTATACCGTGGAGACGGTTTACGCCTATTTCTGGGTGTCAAGGCCAATGGGGGGGGGCTGACATCGATTTTCCCCGGGTACGACATCGATACGCTCACCGGCCCAGTACCGGAACGTACCAATGCCCACAGCATTGACTTAATTTTATCTTTTCCTCATTTTTATCTGTTGTTTCAAGAATCTCCTTCCGGATTTCCAGAAAAACTGGGCTAGTGGACAAATGCAAAGTTGCTACGCGAGAGACTCGTTCGTTTTGATGTCAGTACCTTGAATATATCACTCTCACGATAGATTACTTAAATAGTTTTTGGTTTAAAAAAAAATCCACAAGAAATTTTCCAATTTGAAGTCTTTTGCTTTGCACTTTAATGAAAACAACGAATAAATTTCTTATTCCAACATTGTCGTTTCCGGTTTAACGATTGTCTCCTTTGTTTATACTATACTTTATATTCATTATTTTTGTTTTCATGTTGTTTTGTTATCCAGTGAACGATTATTCATTATCCTCCTCCTAGAAAAAATTAAAAAGAAAGAAATTTCATTATCATTATTGTTCTTTCTTGTCTTAACTTTAAGAACACAACATTTATTATAACTTTAATTAACCCCATTAAAAAACGAACTGAAAACAGTCGTTTCATCGCACAAATTCAATCAATCTTTGATCTTTTTCAACAGCAAATTTATTTGTTTAATGTTGATATTTGACGGTGGCGTCAAATTCTCAACATTCTGACTTTTACAGGCAATTTTTCAATAAGAATTCAGGACAAACATTTTTTTCTCGCACAAAACGGAAAATCTGCAAAACGTGAGATTAAACATTATTATGGAAGTGTTGAAGAAGATAGCGATGCCGAATTGATACACATTTCGTGTCAGAATTTTTGTGAAAGAAAGGGAAAAATTTGAGAGGGGGAGAGTTTTACGAAAAGGTATTAATGGATCGTGTTTGTACTTTAATCATAGAAGACATCGCTGATGCATAAAAATCTTTTGACCTCCTACGTTTTAATACCTATGAGAGCTAACTTATTCTGATTTAACTTCGTTATTTATATTAAATTTAAAAGAGTTTGTCATCCGGATATTTGTAAAATAAATCTTGTCAATGAAAACCAACCTCAACGCCATGACCTCTTAATTTAAATAGTCTTTGCTAACGTTTACGCTTTTATACATATCGGCTTTTCCCAAAAGGCATCATGTTGTTTTGAAACTTCCATGTTGCACTTCAGTTTAAATTTAGGTTTTAAAGTAATTTGTTCAAATTGTAAAAAAAAATTGTATATGTAAACATATACCATATATGGATGCATATTAGTTCTTTTTTCTGTACTACGTTTGTAGTAGTAATTTAATTTTGTTCCTGACCGGTCAGCCTTGAGTCGCCTTATTGTAGTCTGGTCGCCTTCTTCGACATCGTTTCTACTTTTTTCTGATCCGAGGCCGAGCGACCTATCGTTCAGGCGGAATCGAAAACCGTTTCCTTGTTTTTATTTCTTAATCGGTTTTCCCAGCCAAAAATTAAAACATGTTTAGTGATTATCGATCCTCTTTTAGGCAAAACGAGATATTTGCAGGTAGGAAACATGATGTTTTATTTCCCCCGGTTTTATTTATGCCGGAGCCGTAATCATTGTCCAACTAAACGGCCTTGATTGTCTTGTCATAATATTTCTAAACTTATTCAACAAAATATTAACGACAGGCCTTATTCTTCTTCTTCTTCTTCAAGTGCCATGTCCTCGTAGACGTTGGGGATCAGTAGCCTGAACTGGTTTCAATCCAAAGCTATTCTAAATAGATCAGCAGCGGACCATTGGCTTAAGTTCTTAAGCCAGAATATTCTTCTACGCACTGGACCACGCTTCCCATCTATTTTTCCTTGAAAGATAACCTGCAGCAGATGATATTTCTCATTGCGCATTATCCAAAATATTGAAATTTTCTTCCATTTATGGTATCGAGGATTTTTAGCTTTTTATTCATGCGCTGTAATACAGCCACATTAGTGAGTCTGGCTGTCCAAGGTATCTTCAGAATTCAGCTGTGCGTCCACATTTCGAATGCTTCCAGCTTCCGGCATAATGTGTCTGAAAGGGTCCAAGTTTCAACCCCCTAGAGAAGTATACTGAATACATAGGATCGAAGTATTCGAGTACAAAGCCTGATAGATAACTCCCGGTTTGTCAAGACTTTCCTCATTTTCTGGAAGCTTGTTCAATTCTACAACGGATTTCGCATGCAGGGTCCCAGTTATCTTTGACATCAAGCCTTATCAGATTATTAAATTAGAACAAAGAAAATAGTATGGCTGATCAAAGATTGTTATGGCTATATAGCACTCCTACAAGAAAAGTGGCATAACAAAAGAAAATTTTACAAGAGAGACAAATGAAAGTTTACTTTTTCTGATTTAAGTATTAAATACATGCCATTAGGTTTGTTGACAATAAAAACTATCATGATGTTTCTTTAATTCTTCAACAATTTAGCTTTCCTTTCCCTAATTAATCCCGTCTATATAATCCTGAAAATAAATTTATATCCTTATAATATCTACACAGCTTTTGCCTTAAAACACAGGAGCAAAAATTCCACAATGGTTAAATATGTGCTAAACATTTTAAACGATCAAACATGCGCGATAGCTTTTTTAATTGTTTGAAAATAGGTTCGTGGCAACTTGACTGTAAATGTCTGCAAAACTAAGTTTCTAAGCTGCTACTCGTCTCCAATTAGATATTCAATTTTGTACCTCGGCTAAACTTATTTCTAAAAATAAAATAGTTGACATGAAAATTGCATTCTTCATTCAAAATTCAATGCTTGTTAATTGAGGTCGTTAACTGACGTTAAGAATTTGAAAAAAGAACCGTTATTTTTTTAATTTAAATAATTTTAATTTGCCCAAGTTGTCTATAATATCAATGAACCTGTATATTAAACATAATTAAAATAAACTTATCAACAACTTGCACTGATTGTACGCTGCATGCGTTCAAAAATTATTTTAAAAATTTATTTTAAATTTCAATTTTGAATCTATATTAACATAAATTTTTTTAAACTTAACTGATTTGATATATTTCAATTTTTTCCAGGACGTAATAAAAATTAAAAAACTGAATTCGGGTATTCCGAGCGTTTGAAAAAACCCTTATGATTATAAAATCGATAATACTTTAAAACCTTTAACAAGCATAAATCGTTCTTCTTATTTAAAATGTTAATTCCTTATAGAAATAGAACTTCGCATAAAGATTAAAACTAATAAAAAAATTAAGCTAGGTTGTGTTCATTTGTCAATTATACAACCGTAGGTACTTCCTACACTACGAATATTCTGCAAGCTTTTTGAAATGTCAAGGACTTTTCCAGACTATCCACTAGTCCCTTACAATATCATACTTCAAAAAACAATTAAAATTTATACTTTTACCAATTTACTGGATAAATAAGTGTATAGGGGCGAAGGTGGCCGCAACGGTTTAGGCGTGACACGGCGCTCATCACTGTAAGGTAAAGGTCCCGGGTTCAATGCAGGGCCGCTGGATTACACACTTACAAATGGGCTTTTTTCAAAAGCACAGGCACCCGGAGGGTTTATATGACCTCTGCTGTTGCGAACCTCGTAAAAAAAGGGAAAAAAGTGTATAGAAATTTTTAATGTTTTTTCTTTGGTGATGTCTGTCGATAACGGTGAATGTTAAAAAAATTGAAATATTATCAATTATACACAATAGTTTTCTTAACTATTTCGAAAATGTAAATAGATTAAAATCTATCAGGGGATTTCTTCTGGAAATGATATCCCAATAAAATTAAGTTAGACAAAAAGACAAACTCGTAAATCTGACTTGAGAATGTACGCTTTCACGCAGAATTTTCTTGTCCTTTTCAACGTTTTACACGGAAACGAAATCGAAAAGAAAATCGCTTCAATATGCGGAAACAATGTCGAACAACCTATAAATAACATTTAGTGACAGTTGAATTTAAAATTTTGGCAAGAGACTCTGAAGCAAATGTAGAACATATCCTGCAATAGTTCTTATATTATAATATTTAATTTTTTAGATGTTTACTTACTGCTGGTAGTAATGCACAAGTTTAAATTGTGTTCGTAAGTATATTTTGAATACTGGAATGACCTTTTCTTAAGTAGACGATGCAATCGTTAGACCTCTTCACAAAACAATGTATATAGTTTTTTACCTATCAGTATCATTTTTCTTCTTTTTTTAAAACGAATGAGAAATTATTAATGTAATGAAAACCGGATAGTTAAGATTGCTTTAGATTTTAAAAAGACGAATTGTTTTCAAAACTATGTCAATACGAGACCTCTTCCAATGCCCCGTGTTCTGTCGGTAGCATGACCCGCAAAGCCCAACGACACTGCCGGTTTTAATAGTTTTTTTTCCCCCAGTGAACAGAAGTTTTTGTTTAAGAGGAGTAAGTAAAATTCAGAGCAAAAATGAGTAAAACAATGTAGATTTCTTCGGACAAAAATACAATTAAATGTTTGTATATTTTTCCCTATTGTAATTACCATTTTGTCTCAACTTGGTGTATTTTCATAATTATGAAATCTTCTAGTTAATTTTATTAAAAATAAACACAAAATTTCTCACAAGACCTTATTATCAAATTCCATACCATAATTCCGATCATTCAAAGGATGAGTGTTTTGTAAGTGTTCGCAAAGGTGTTGTTTCTTTTATTAATCAGTGATTATCTAATTTTGCTATCCGTTTATGCAATTAAGACCACAAATTTTCACACTTACGGTGTTTCAAGACCAATTCCAATTTTTGTCCAGATGACATCAGTAATAAAAAATTTCACGGAAAGCGTCCCCGAAACGCAAAGGCAAATGTCTAATAAATGAAATTGGTATGTCAATTTGATAGAGTTAAAGAGAGGTGTTTAATTGATATTAGGAATGTTTCAATAAAAATGAGGAAGGGTTAAATGTTGTCATTTGAATGGGTAGCCAAAGAATTACTAACATGGGGCAAATTATTTTATAACGATTCCTTATCAATAAGCTCAAAGTATATTACTATCAAATCCTAATTTATTGTACAGTTTCCATTTTTAAATCCCAATTTAATAAGAAAGTAACCCACCACCAGCTTTCTTTATTGCTGCACCTTGACCTGATATATTTCTCGAAAAGAAAGTTGAAAATACATTCCATAACAGAGGTATATAAGCTATAAAAAAGTAAAATTGCTCGTGGATCATCGATTAAAGAGCAGGTTCCTCTGGGTAGACTAAATTACCGCCAAATTATTTTGATTTCAAGAACATAATACCACTAAGGTAAACCTAAATTGCAAATCGAATAATACGGTATCAAATCCTAGTTTAAAATCAACCCCTAAACCTCCCCAAACTTTAATCATAATTAAGCTTTCACCTAATAAATTACAATTATAAGGTCAAACCTTCAAGTATAATTTTTACCAAAATAATGAACTAGGCCTTGAAGAATAACCGCGACTGGTGGCGACAAAATTAGTTAGACCTTTACTAAAATTAACTAAATCCTATTTTCATAAGTCAAAATCATTTGTTATGTTCAATTTGTTGCGCAAACATGGGGATAAAAAGAATATAATGAAGTAGAATCACTGCAAAAATATTTTTGAATACAGTATTCTATTCGCCCCGACATTTCTTCGACTAGGAAGCAGGGAGGAGTCCACAAATTTGTAAAATATAGAGTTGCATATCAATTCATAAGAAACTATCTGGAAAATTAATCAAAGCCGATTACAAAACAGTTAAAAGAGAATGTAATTGGGAAAGAAATATATTAGATCAAGGAAGTTAAAAATTTGCCTAATTTGTACACTAATAACAATAACAGTTATATACGGAGTTCTATAGTTTCTAGTCTATTTTTAAATAAACGTAATAATGAACGATTTCATCAAATTTTTAAACAAGTTAATATTGAATTTGCTAATTGCTACCGATTATAACAAAAGGCATTTTATGTCGTTTCTGATGAAGGGAAGGGGAGTAGTTGTGAATTTAAATTATTCAGTTATTAGAAGGTAGAAGGAAAGCGTGTATTATTTTCTTTGTGAATGAAGAGATGCACTTTTAAATAGGCTTACACATAAATAATTGAGATGTCCGGAAATATCAAAGATTCTATTTATTTCATGGTAAGAAAACGAGGTGGGCGAGCTAGTCGGCTACATTGTTAAGGCCTGTAATACAAATTGCTAAAAAATGAATACGGTATTTGTAATTTGTTCTTATTCTATTAAATTAACCGATATATTCTTGTTAATTGTATAAAACAAATTAGAAATAAATACAAATACCAAAAACAAACAAATGTTAATCCTCTCTTTTATAACGGATTTACTTAAGAATAGTAAACATGAAGTTTACTCGAAGATTCATTTTGTGAACAAATACCTTTTCTAGTCTTTTCTCCATTTTAATCCAGTTGCATTCGTTTTAACCAGGAAAGACATCATCATGAGGTCATCGAGGTCAACGGCAAGTAGATATCGCAGAGGCAGTTGGCGTCTCTCAGAGCATGGTCTCCCGGGCTTTAGCCAGATTCCGAGAGACTGGAAGTGTCAATAGGAGGCCTGGTAGTGGATCTCATCACACTACGACATAAATATTATCATTGCTGCAAGACGGAACCTTTTTCATAGTGCCCTCCAGATCATAAATAAAGTACAAAATAACTTTACAATTAATTAAGGTTTTTAGTCGAGATGAAAAAAAGTTAATGGCACGAGAGGGATTCGAACCCACGACCTTCGGCTAGATACGCCGCTGCTATACCACCTGAGCTATCGTGACCTCGATCCGCTCGGACATTAACTCCCTATGTTAACCCCACCTTATACGTTTTCCCTCCTTTTGCCATTTTTCAAATGTCGTGTAATCGGTTTGGATTCTCGACGACCTTTATGCCAAAAAAAATTTTCAAATGGAAAAATGGCAAAAGGAGGGAAAACTCATAAGGTGGGGTTGAGATGGGGAGTTGATGTCCGAGCGGATCGAGGTCACGATAGCTCAGGTGGTAGAGCAGCGGCGTATCTAGCCGAAGGTCGTGGGTTCGAATCCCTCTCGTGCCATTAACTTTTTTTCATCTCGACTAAAAACCTTAATTAAATGTAAAGTATTAATTGGTCAAGCGGACCACGAAATTAGTGAATTTAAAGTACAAGATGTTTAGACAAGGCCTTTGTCAAGACAAGCGATTACGAATGCCTTAAGCAACAGCACGCCGCCAGCAACTCAGGAGAATATGTAGCTGCGAGTGCCTAGAAGAGAACCCCAATTCTAATGGTGCTACGTTTACTGATGAGTCTCATTTCTGTCTGTATAGTGCCGAAGCGTCTACCGAGAACAGGAGATGCGCACAATCCCCCCAGTTCGTGCTCCCTCCAGTGCAGCTTGGACGAGGCGGTGTAATGGTTTGGACTGAGATTTACACTGGAGGACGAACTGAACTCCATATCGTTGAAGGCGACTTCACCGCAGTCCGTTATCTCCAAGAAATTATCGAGAAATACATCCCTCAAACCAGGGATCTCATTGGCAGGGTTTTTCGATATCTGGACGACAATGCCAGGCCTCGTAGGGACAAAGTTGTTCATCAATGTTTAAAAAACTTGAGAATTCCCTATTTGTCCCTTTCCCCATTGTCTCCAGACTCAACCCTATTGAACACATGTGGGATGCGTTGCAGAGAAGGCATTTTGATCACCATCCACTGTGATATGCACGAACTGAGTACAGCGTTGCAACATCTATGGTGAAATAGTGACAACCTTATTTACAGCACGCTTAATAGGTACATGATGGTTTCAGCTTACAAAGGACAATATACATGGTATTACTTCTTTTAAAAAATATTGTGTCAATATGCAAAAGTATAGAATTAAAACCTTATAGTTTTCAAAATCCCTTAATTATATTTTCCTTCAGTAAAAAATATAATCATTTCTAATCAATTTTAATGCAATTTATAATAAAAATAAAATAAAAATCCTAGGGAAAATAAATTCTACAAAATTGGCAATATCCCTATTCATTTTTGAGCAGTTTATGTAATCGAATACAAGAATTGATTAACTGTTAAAAAATAATAATTAAAATAATTGATAATAAGTAAAATGTTATTATAAAGGTCTGGGAGAGCACGGTGGTCAATATTTAGAGCATCCGATTTGTGTTTGCCACGTTAGCGTTAGCGGTTCTGGGTTCAAATCTTCGTAAACCCCATGGATTTTTAATCGATTATAATACGAAACAGTAAATTGGTTTGATCCGCGGGTTACTTTTGATACCACTCGTCTACCACGGTTCTTCCTAACAGTTGAATTAAGCCAATTCGCCATGACGGGTAGAGACCATGCCATATGATATGTTTTTTGTGAAAAAATTTATCTTTTGGATATAATAAAAACTTTTCTATTCTCATACTCTATGTTATAGCTTTCTTCCAAAAACAAAAGGTAGAATGGGTATTCCTGATTCTTTGTTGACCTTTACATTTTGTGGCTGTAAGAAAACAAGACGCCATTTTATGAATGTATAAGATTTTTGTTTATTTTGTTCCTTATATTAATAATTAGCTGAACGAGTTGATCTTTAGTAACGGCTTTTGAATTCGTTTGGTTCGTTTTGGTACATTTCCACATTTCACTTTAATCTTCGTGATGAAGGATATTCACGTTGAACCGACTTTTTACCTGCTAAGTTTAGACCGTGGGCGATCTCGGGTCGCCTGAAACAATGACTACCGCCGTACCGAAATGACACAATGACTAATTACCGGCTTTAATTAAACCCGAGGGATTGTCATACTTGATTGAAAATATTTTTTTTTAACTCGAGGCGAGGCCATCGTTTTGTTTTTGGCATTCGCGTTCTGCCCTTCTCCTACCGCACATTTCCTGTAGGCGAGAGGTCGGCTTTTCTGATGAGTCTATCTGCAGGATAGGTAGATCAGCTCGAAGGCCTTTCCGTCAGAGAAGCCGTTTAAAAAATTTAATTGGTGCTGCTTAAGCAAGGTCCTCATTGAAATGAAAAAGGAAGTATAACGACCGAAATAAGTCAAAAAAAGACGAACGAAAACCTTCAAAATACTTTTTAAGACTTCAAGTAAAAATAACTAAACAAGGTTGAAATAAAACAGAACCAATTGTCTAGACTTTATTTAGTTCTGTCGTTCAAGGAAACATAAATAATATCGGAGCCAAACCAGAATCCGACTAAATACATTTCATAAATTCATTTAGATTCCATGAAATAAAGGGTCTTTACCTTTCTCTACATGTTTCTTTTCTTTTCATAAATATGTTGCCAATACATTGAGAAAATTTGAAAAAAACATGAGGCATGTAAGTCTAAAGAAATTCTTAATGTGCATGCAGGTTTATTTTATTTTTTGAACCATGAAATATTTCTTTTTGTAATTTCTTATACCAATAATAGTGCAATATCTATTCTCACTGTAATTAAGCATTTTTGTAAATATTTATTTATTATATTATGTAAATATTTATATGTAAGTTATCTCTGCTTATGATCGACACCACTTTTTTAAAAAAACACTTTTATTCCATATACAAGATAAACTGAGGAAAAGTGCACGGCGTCGGAGTCGAGGATAGACTGCTTTCCCGTGGGAAAAACAGTTTATCGCCAGATACAACGCCTACGCGAATAAGTAGCAAGGCTGCAAAATAAATGCAACTGCTGCAGATAACTTACTGTAACTTATATATATATATATATATATATATATATATATNGTGTCGTGAGGTGAGGTAACATCCATAGGAATTTCTCGTAGAGATGAACCCACTGCCACAACCTCAGATTGATTTTCATTTTCATTTTTTTCTTAGAAGCTCCATTATTCACCTAGTAAAAACTATTTAGGCTGTACATACACATCAGTGTAGGTAAATAGTGCAATTGAACAATTAAGATTTATAGGTTGTTGGCACTCCAGCAACAATGGACCATCGTTTGACCAAATCTGAAAGTTCGTTTTTCAAGATAGCTGTAAATAACTTTAATTATGTATCGTAAACATTCAGCCAAAGAAAGGAAGACAGAATGTGTTTTCTTCATGACCACAAATATTTTTTTTTTGGATTAAAAGTCTTTCAACATCTTCCACCAAAATGTTCATCCATACTCTTCAGCAAAACTCAATCAGAAAAAGGATATGATAAGTTGTTATCAAAATGTAGGAGGTCTAAGTACCAAGGGACAGTTATCACGAATTAAATATACTTCACCTACGACATAATGTCACATAAACCTGGCTGAATCACGATTTTCTAGATTCTGATCTTAGGTTAGATGTCTACCGTTGCGACCGCTCCGAAAAAGTGGCCATTTCAAATGTGGTGGAGGAACCCTTATCGCAGTCTCACTGTCTATCAGTCATGTCTGATCGAATTGAACATAACCTTATTTTAATGAAGTCGATTACATCCTGGGCTCTACCTATGTACATCCCTTCAGACTGCCCAGCTGAACTGACCATCGTGAGCTTTACTATGAGTTTCTACAACTTTCTGTGACTAGACACAACTTGGTGAAATGATGAGTTAGGAGCCACAAATATACCTTAAAATAAGATCTTTCAATTAATTAATCTTTATGTAAAGTATTGGTTGAGATAAAAAAAGTCAGTGATTCGAACCCACGACCTTCGGCTGAAAACGCCTTTCGTTATATATATAACTTTCCATCTGAACCCAACCTTTCGAATTTTCCCTCCTTTTTGCCATTTTTCAGGTGACTTTTTTATCTTAGCCAATACCTTACATAAAGATTAATTAATTGAAAGATGTTATTTGGTCAATCGGACCACAAAATCTAACGAACTTAAAATAAGACTTCAAATATACCTTAGCATACTTAAATTTGTTTCAGATTGATTTTTGCTGTAATTTGCAAAATCGTTGCCTGGGCCTGATATTGTCAACAAAATATGAAGTAATAGTGACACCGATAATACTACGAGAAGAAATATAGACCCAAAATGTGTCTTCTCCATGACCATATTTTTTCCTTTGGATTAAAACTTGAAGATGTTTTTAGTCTTAACGGAAAAACTTTATATATAACAAAAACTTTTTAAGGTAAAAATCTGCACATTTTTAAAATTATGAACACCTGAGTTTCACAGACGCGGTCGTTTTTTAATCAGACTGTTCAACACCTTGTACTTCAAAGTTGTTTTTATTGTTGCTTTTGTGTAATAATTACATTTTAAAAAGTATTAGATTAACAAAAAACGTTTAAATCTATTTTGAGAATATCTATGTTTTATTAACAGCAGTCGTGAATATGAGCAAGATAGTCACAAAACTGTTAGACAAGCTCGCAAGTAGACTTTTCTGTTTCTTTTTTATTAAAAGATAGAAATGGTTAAATTCAATTCGATTAAAGAAATATGATATAAATAGGAGGCTCATGTTTTGTGACGAAATCTTAAATATTGTCATCATCTTGTAAATTTACTCTTTCCCTCGTAGAACGTTTTGTTTCAATGTTTCAAATAATCCGAGTAGAACGAAAGTGAAGTACAGGTCGAAGATAACTTTCAATAACAAAGACACGTTTAACCTTAACCTTCGCCTAGGTTTAAAAACAAACGGAGTTGGCAGGGAGGCGAACCTGGAGCCTTGAACCCAGCCCGCGAATGATTTATTCGAGCTGTTGCTTGCTTACGGTCCGCCAAACCCCTTTTCGGATTTTTTTAAACTCGCTTAGTCGTTTTTGAACCAGACACGTTTAAAACCTTGAAAAATATCACTGTATAAAATTGGCAAGTTAGAAATAAAAAAAGAAAATCACATGTAAATCACGGCGAATTGGACAAGTATGAGTGTCCTCAGATGAAAAAGAAAAGTCTTAATGCATTACAGTGATTATCGCATTCATTTATTATGAACAGTCGCCCGGAGTTGGTTTTGCTTGTGGAGGGTCTTTAATGGCCACTCGCTAAGTGGATGAAATTGTGGAACATCTTGCGTTTCCTATCATCGATAAAATCAACGACAATCCTATTCTAATGCAGGATAATGCCCGTCCACATCGCTCGCATGGTACAAACGTACCTTCAACATAATAAAATTAGGGTGTTAGCCTGGACAGCCCGTTCTCCATATTTTACTCCATCGAACATTAATAGGGTAACCTAAACAGACGAATAAGAACCCCCTCCATTACTGCCTGATACTCCACAATCTTGAAAAGACTCTTCCTGAAGAATGGGCTAACCTCTTACGCGAAATTACGCGATATTGAAATGTTAATTAAAAATCTAAAACAAATTTTATCTGTCCGTCTTTTTTTATTGTTCATTTTCCTTAGCAATTTACATATTCTTTTCCTTTTTTAGGCAAAGGCGCAATTATTAAATGGTAAAAAACGTGAAACTTTGATTAATATATAAAAGTATATACAAATCAAGTTATATTACAAGTGGGTTGAATTTTTTGCCTGTCAGTGTATATAAAGCCCTCTATACTTAGTTTATCGCTGCCGGATAGTGATATTATAATATGAATATGAATATTATTATTCGTGAACTAGATTTACATTTTGTTTGAATATGTCATATTTTGATTTTTATTACATCTAAATTTTATTATTTCACATTGTTTCAACCTCTGCGTTAAAAAAATTCATTCAGAGTGTAAAAAGGGTACTATAGCCATTTGCAAACTTTTTTTTTAAACTCTTGCAGGTAATGTTGGTATATGTATAGGAAGTTTATTAAATAGCTTGACTCCAGCAAGTGCAAAACTAGGACTAATTTTAGTCTTTGAACAGAATGAATAAGACAACTTATTTTTTGCTCTAGTATTCTGTTCATGTAAATTAATTACATATATATAATTTACAATGTTTTTCTTAATATATTAGTGCAAATTAGACAATACGCCGCATCTCAAGCGAGATAGTATTCGAATTTTTAACGTTAGAAAACAAAGGGAAGACAACCTACTGACACTATACTTCACCTGCTGGCACCATGATAAGTGACTATCAATAATGATCCCTAATAGTTTACAAGTATTTAACTGTGGGTATCTTTTATCGTTAAAGGACTAATACATTACTATTTAATACATTTAATATATAATAAATAATAAAAAGGGATATCCTAGGGCATGCAGTGTGGTATTGGGTGGGTTTTGTGGGGATGGTCGGCTCGGTTGTTGCTGTTTTGTGGGTATGGGAAGTCTGGGGCTTCCAGGGAACGTTTAGCTCCTGGGGTCTTGGCCGTTTGGACTTTTTCACAATTGTTTTGAAACAAACAGTTTTCATCCATTCTTCCTAAAAGACCTACGTAATGGAAAAATGAAATAATAGAGTCAAAGTAAAATAAGTAAGTAGGTCTGCTCTTTTTCCCTGCTCGTCTATTTCCATGGCCGTTGTGGGAACAAAAAGTTGAAAATTAAAAGAAAAACACATTCCCCATCTTTGAGCCTTTATCAATTGATTTTTGATTTTTGTTGTCTAGGATGAGAAAATTAAGGATGGAATGAAGAAAAATTCTCCAAACTATTTGTTTTAAACCTCCGATTTATTTACACAGGGCAGCTTGATGCTATTATGTACAAGGATTCTAACCCTTGTAAAGTTTGTAAATTCTTATAACAACTGTTAAGGTATTTCAGACAAATTATGAGGGATGTCGTATGGAACATTTATCAAGTAACAAAATTACATATGATACCATAATAAATAATAAAAAAAAATAGGTTGAGGTTAATGCGTTTCAATTGCAACAAAACTGGGTCATACACAATACTGATATGCCTCTTATCAGGAAGGGAAATTTGAGAGAAATAATTTCACCGATTTCATTGCGCAGGATGGGGAGCTTTACGTCAGCACCCAAGATCCTCAACGAAGACACTGAGGACAACGATGTCCAGCTGCCGGATAAGATGTCCAAGGAGGAGCTGCTGAAGTATTGCTCATCGCAGATTGGAGGGAGCATCCTTCTCCAAAGGCCTTTTAAATCCGCTGGAATAGTCAATCTGGCAAACTACAAGAGTAAGTCTGACCTCAATTGAAAAATCAATTAGTGACCAAATATTTTTTTACTGTTCTTTTGAAATCAAATGCTTGTTTCAATTCTGACAACAGTATAAATATGTAATATGTTGAGAATGTTATTTCTAGTTTTCGATATAACGCTTTTCCATGATGCTTTTTTATAGGTGAAAACAAGTTAAAACAATGATAAAATCAAAAGGCACAACATTGATTTAATAAACACCATTTCATATATTATGTATGGAAAAAAAATGGTACAGGGTTTTTAGTTTGAGTACTGGCATCCCCATTAAACATATCGTTGTTTATGTTATGTAATTAAGTTAAGTGGCATACATCAAATTTGTAATGACAATAAAATTAAATACATCTTGTTTCGCTACATATAAATTATGGATTAACAAAAATTTCAAACATTCAATCATTAGAACATTTTACAGGTTGATAAAATCACTAAACTAAATGAGAAAGTATAGTTCATATCTTCTTCCGATAAAAATGTGTGTTTCTTAGTGACCTGTTGTTTCATAATTTGCTGAAGTCCTGAGGAGCGGTCAAGAATAAGGTAGTTTAGAAAAACACCTTATTTATATTTTTCCGACGTTTCGAACTTTGTTCGGCTCATCTTCAGGCCATAAAGTGTGGTGCTATTCTTGAGGTGTCATATTGGTTTTGTGTGAAAGTGTTGTCAATATTACAACACTTTTACACAAAACCAATGGCACTACAAGAATAGCATCACACTTTATGCCCTGAAGATGACCCGAATAAAGGTCGAAACGCAGCTAAATAACTACCTTCTGCTTGACCGCTCCTCACGACTTCAACAAACTAGGATAAAAGACAATAAAAAAGGTTAAATTATAATTTGTTTTCAGGTGAAGTTCCCCCTTTAAAAGATCCATCTTCAGTCCGAGTGCTCCAATGGAACCTTTTATCTCAAAGTAAGCTTTTATTCAGCGATTTGCCTAACAAAACAAACAAATTAAGTAAAATATTTATCGTTTTAGCGTTGGGGCTTAACAACGACAACTTTGTCTGTTGCCCAGTGGAAGCCCTTCATTGGCAGAGAAGGCGTAATCTGCTTACACAGGAGATCGTGAGGTTTTCCCCAGACATCATTTGTCTGCAAGTAAACAAATTTTTTTTCCTATGAAGACTTGGGCTTGAAATGATTCGTTTCGTATTTTTTAGGAAGTGGACCACTTTAATTATCTGAAAAAGGTACTCGGGACTCAAGGGTACGAAGGGATGTTTTTTCCCAAGCCCGACTCTCCCTGCATGTACATCAAGGAAAATAATGGGCCAGATGGGTGCGCTATTTTCTTTAGAACTAACAAATTCGAGCTGATCAAGGCCGTTACAAGAATACTTGAAGTCTGGAAAGTGCAAAGCAATCAAGTAATTTTTTAAGTATTGTTTGTCAACTATTAATTTAATTTAATTTCTTTTTTAGTCATCACACTTTTTAAATGTTATCTAAGAGTTTTTGTGTTTTTTTAAGGTGGCTCTTTTAGCAATTTTGAGAAATCGTTCATGTGGTACGGAATTGTGTGTTGCCACAACTCATCTTAAGGCAAGGAACGGTGCACTCTTGGCAGCTCTGAGGAACGAGCAAGGAAAAGACCTCTTAGAATTTATATCATCTGAAGCAAATGGCCGGCCAGTGATTTTATGTGGCGATTTTAATGCTGAGCCTATCGAACCTGTTTATTCGAGTATCACATCTCACCCTGGTTTAAGGCTGGCCTCGGCTTACTGTACGTCCCAAGGCGAACCCCCGTACACTACCTGGAAGGTACTTGGTTCATTTCAAACATAGATTTACCTGAACTTTAAAAATAACAATTGCTTCAGGTTCGTCAAGAAGGCGAAGTCTGTCACACATTAGACTACATATTCTACTCAAAAGGCAAGTTCAAAGTCAATGACGTTCTCCAATTTCCAACAAGCGAACAGATTGGAATAAACCGTGTCCCCTCGTTTTTCTACCCTTCCGATCATTTTTCACTAGTCTCCGATCTTAACATAAACCAAAATTTACTTAACTCGTAATACCAAAAGGGAACATAAAATTTCTTTAAGATTTAAGACTATGTATATATTTTATATATATTTATTTTATTATTGAGTTTTATTTTGTAATATATTTATTTTAGAAAAATTTGTATAATAAAATTTACTATAAAAACTATAAAGTAGTCATTTATTTTGTGCTTAGTTTTTTTAATAGCATTTTAAATAAAACCTAATTTATGGGCAAGCTATTTTTTAACTATAATAATCCGAAATTTCTAAATCTATTCACAAATCCTTTCTTTTTTTCTATGGTTTCTATGATCGACTTCGATATAAACAAGAATCTCGGGGCGTCAGTGGCCGAAACGGTTTAGGCGTTGACACGGCGCTCATCACTGTAAGGTAAAAGTCCCGGGTTCGAATCTATAACTTTGTAGCTGAAATGCCCTCGTAAAATAAAATTTCTTACAAGTGTTATTCACGTCAGTATAAAATAATTTTATTAGCAGTTTTGTACTTTTTTTTGTACTAGGAGTAAATTTCATGTTAAATTTAAATATCTTTAATAAGTTGTGTGTTGTGCCTGTTATTTTTTTCATGACATCGACTCACCCAATTGGCCCTTTTCAAGCAACCTCTGTAACAGATTATTCCACATATCTTGATATCTGCAAAAAAAGGTTGAAAAAAAATGGTTTGAATTTAATCGTAATCTATAAGAAAGTAAACAACTTTCATCAACAAGGGAAATATTATTACTCGATCAATATTCCATTTTTTTAAATAATAATAATAATAACCGAATTTTTAATAAGAAAATTAAAAAATCATTAGGCATGCTACTAAATAGAAAACAAATCCTGATAAACATTCATGCAAAATTAAAATCAAATAAAGTAATTGATATTTCTGTTAAGAAGGGATTTTTAGAGCAAACCTATTGAGGCTCACCCTTCTCTAACAGTCTTCCTTACGAATGTTAGCACATTTTATTTTAAATTAAATTTTATTGAAATTACATATGAGGCACGTTTTTATCCTTTGCTTCCTCTGAAGTATTTGCCTCAGCTCTACCAATTTTTGTAATAACGGTAGTTTATGGGCTGGTAAACAGGTTATAATTTTTCTAAATTCCTTTTGTTTAAGAATGCAGAATGATTTTATACTACGTTTTGTTAAGAAGTTTTAGAAGTTACAAATTTTAATATAATTTTACTTTTAAGTGAATGATATCAGCCTTAATGTTACACATATAGTTGAATATAAGAATAAAGAGATAAGACAAATTTGAAGAAAAACACATAATCCCTTTGTCAAAATGTCAAAGAATTTCCTTAATCATCAGTACTTTGAAACTATTTTAATTATCTAAAAACGATTAACATGATTATGTAAATATAAATATCTACTTGTTGATGTTACATGTTGTAACATACATATAAATAAATGTTGATCTTTTTTAGCTATGATCATTAGAAATCATTTCTTTGAATTAATTATTCTTTATGTAAGTTATTGGTTGAAATAAAAAAGGTTTGTCACGAGCGGGATTCGAACCCACAACCTTCAGCTCAATACGCCACTGCTCTAACCACTTGAGCTATCGTGACGATTAAATGGTTAGAGCAGTGGCGTGTTGAGCCGAAGGTCCTGGGTTCGAATCTTGCTCGTGACACTAACATTTTCATTTCAACTAATACCTTACCATAAAGTTTAATTAATTGAAAGAATTTATTTGGTCAATCGGACCACGAAATATAATAGATTACAAATAATCTCGTACTTTTTCTTTGCCGGGTTGGTATTTCATTTAATCAAATCATTTGAGATCAAATGGGGGCCTCCCTCATCAGACTTGAGTATTTTTCAAATTTGATAAAAACTTCTGGATCCTTTTCTCTTATATCATTAGAAATAGTTTCAAAGTCCTTATAAAGGGGTTCAATTTTTCAAAGTATGTGAAGAAACTAAATATTTTTCTTCAAATTCTAGTTAGACTTTTAAATATAATTTTAATTTTACGGGTTGTAACAATAATAATATTACAAAGTGCTGATTGAAACAATACAATTGAAATTTTGAGGTTGAACCTGTGGGTGTTAACCCATTTTTGCTAAGCTTATCCACTAGAAATGACAAACAGAACATGTCTTTTCTCAAATAATAAAGTAAACTCAATTGTATAATATTCAAACCTAAATGTTTGCTTCGTGTTGGGATTTGTCATTATGCCATGGAAATCATTCATAGGAAGTTTACTCTTGTATTTTGGTACCCTTGACACATGAGGCATGTAGAGCCCCCTGGCCAACCTCAGGGCTCGTTTCACCCACGGACCCTCTTGAGTGTCATTTACAGAATCTATTCTTGGTCCTTCATTTGTGCCATGACGTTCTTCATTCCCTGAAGACACTCGCGAACGGCCCTCAAGTACAAAGCGATCTCCTTTAACCTCTCTCTCAGGTTCTGGTAGAGGACCACTTGTCGGCTCGAACTCTCTTCTGCCTTCACTCCATCCGACCGTAGATAGCCGCATGCCATAGTTCAAGCTACTCTTTGCAAAATATGTAGAACTTCCTCTGTGAAAAGAAAGCAAGAAGAAAAACAAGACATCCATGTCGGAAGACTCAAGTACAGTTTTTCGACAAACCTTAAATTAAAAATAAAATAAACAAGTGAAAAGCTCACATATTTACGCATGCTATCATAGATTTGACTAGGTTAAAATAACACTTTTAACTTTGAAAAAGAAAATAACATATAAACTTTAAAAATAATACCATCTGTTTAAACATGTGCACATAGCATTCAATAATAATTGAAAATCCTGAAAATATCCAGATCTCATGATAATCTATTAATTTTAATTATAACTCATCAATTTATGAGTTGTTCTTCCCCTATATCGTTAAATTACATACATACTCTTCAATATTCATGCACGTATATGCATTGTGGGAATTAAAAATTTATTTTATCTAAAAAAAGAAAGAAATCCATAATTTTACATTTCAATATTCACGTACTTAGTCTTTTTTTGAGTTTAGTTGCCTTTCCACTCTTTTATTGTATTGGTAATGGTAATGAGGATACTAGGAAGCGGGGTTTGTGCTCCCAGGCCCTGCAGCCTTCTGGCTTATTGTACCTTCCTAGTTCTCTAGTTTAGTACAATAGACTCCATCATACTTCTCAGAAATATCAGGTCATTCACTGTCGCTGCTATAATTTCATTCACTAGGTTTTTCTCTGTATGTTATGTTAAATCTCCATTGAGCTCTTGCTTCGCATTCTAAGATGATATGGGAGGCTGTTTCCTCCTCCTCATTTCATAATCTGCAGATGGGATCATCGTTGTATATGCCCATGTTGTGTAGATGTTTTCTGAGATGCCAGTGATCAATGGGTTTGACCACCATGGAGTGGGCTTGCCAGTCTTGTTGAGGGTTTTACTGTGTCTAACACCGTTAGAGTTTATTCACTTCTTTTGTTTTATTTTGTTCTATTCTGCGATGGAGGATTCTATATTTGCTTTTGTTATTCCAAGTGTAGGTTTGGGTCTGCGTTTTCGTTACCCAAAATTCCTTGCCCTAGCACCCAAGGTATCACCCAGGTTTTGGATATTTTGGATTCACTGACTAATTTTGATGTAATTTTTATACATGCCAATGCTTTTAATAGCTGCTTAGAACTTATGAGAATTTTTATGCCAGTATAACCTCTTTTTTTCTTCTTTGTTTTGGAGCCATCTGTATACCATATCATTGAATGCTCTCCTGAGGCCTTCCTCTCCTTTGTAGTTCCTTGAGACAATCTTTTGTTGTAGAAAGGCAAATAAGAACAAAAAAGGACTATTTGACTACATTCAGCATCATCTACTACTTCGAAGAAGACACTTTTACTGAACCAACTTGAGCTATGGAATTTAAAAAAAAATTAGACATGTTTATGCCAAAAATAAAATTAAATAAAACATCACTAAATCGAAACAAAAATATTTATTTTTAACAATATATTAAGATTGACATAAATAGTTAACAGCTATTATAAAAATATAAGTTTGGTGAGTTTGGTTTTATTTACAATGAAAAAATGGTCGATTCGTTTGTCCTTTTTTGAGAAGAAGACAAGTTTATCCACTGTAAACAAAGAAGATATCTGCGAAGAATACGAAACCTTGTATGATCGCCATAGCTCCCTTTGCGAGACCGAGGTTGGTAGTTGAAGAGCTGAACCTCCACTTGCGAAAGTGATGTATTGAAAGAGCACCAGCAACAATGTAGAGAATACCTCCGGCGATACAATAGAAAAAGTCCTGCAATATGGAAACACAAATTTAGTAATAAATTACGCAAAATTAACTGCTTTATAAATAATTTTTTTCTCTTTTTAAGAGATTCTATAAAGACTGAAAAAAAGGCTGTTATAGCTAAGCAGATGGATTCCCCGTTTAAGAAAAACAAAATTTAAAATAGGTTCTTGCATTATTTACTTTCCTGTAATAGATGTAATTGTAAAAACATTTTAAATATATAAAAGCAAATTTATTTATACCACATTTACACATTTAATCACAGAAATATTTTACACTTTGAGAAGGTTATATTTTACTCTGTAATATTAATTGCAGTTGAAGGGCATTTTCCTAAGCTGCCCTATCCACACATTATATAAGAATGTAAAGTACGATCGTTATATCATATTGGCAATTCACGTAAAAAATAAAAATAATAAATATTTGGAGATGGTGAGGTGCGGTCTGGTGTGACGAAGGTTTTAGAAAAACATTTTCTTTATCATGCCAACGTTTCGATCTTTATTGAGATCATCTTCTGCGCCTGGGATTTATAAACATTGTGTAAATTTTACAAATTGATGTAGGATGTGAAAAAAAATGAATTCATACAATGCTAGAAAATTTTAGATTTAAAAAAAGAATGAATTTATACAATGCAAGAAAATTTTAGATTTAAAAAAAGAAAGGAATTTATACAATGCTAGAAAATTTTAGATGAAAAAATGAATTTATAAGAGGAAAATTTTAGATTCAATCAAAGTATTTGTACTCTTTACAAACTAAAACCTAATACCAGACCGCACCTCACCATCTCCAAATAATCATTGGCAAACTGTCAGTAAACACCACACAAAAATAATAAAATTGACAAATGTTTTAACATTTTCAATTTTTCCGTCTAAACATTTTTGAAATAATAAAAATATGCAGAAAGTTATTATAATTTACTCTAATAGTAAACAGATCGATATGATCAGAGATTCAAAGATAGATTAAAAGAAACGATAATTTTTGTTATCCTTTTTTGGAAATTACTCAATGAAATAGGTGACGAATTGTACACATATATTTTGAAGTACCGCCAGTACATCCAAACATTTGTTGAAATTTGACAGGATTTTCGACCAATTGTAGGTTAATGTATAAATAGTTTGGGCGAAAATTGGCTGGCAGGAAGCACATAAGGAGTAATCTTCTTTTAAGGAGTCTTGCTAGGCACATTTTCTGCAAAACAACTGAACGTTTGAGTGTGCATTGTATTAAAATTATCTGGAGATCGTGAGATGCGACGTAGGCTTAGAAAAACATTTTCTTTATCGTGCCAACGTTTCGAGCTTTATTGAGATCATCTTCACGGCCTGGGATTTATGGAGCTGAAGATGCTCTCAATAAAGATCGAAACGTTGGCACGACAAAGAAAATATTTTTCTAAACCTACGTCACACCAGACCGCATCTCATGATCTCCAAATAATCATTAATTAACTAACGGTCACTAAACACCACGCATATTAAAATGTTAATTAAAAAACAAACAAAACGATTGATAGCAATCAGTAAGTGATTTGGAAGGAGGCGTCATTAACATTTTTAAACAATACAAATTGGTGAAACATGATAGAATAAATGATGAACGTTGATTTGGATCTATTGTTACAGTTTTGTTAAAAACGGAAGTTTATTTGAAAAAAATGTTTAATGTTATTTACGTTTATGTTAAATTAAAAATTACAAAATCTTCAGCAAATTAATAAATTCAATACATGTAATAGCCGAAGACAGTTGCTTCCGTTCGTCTATCTAATTTGACGCAGGATGTCCCGGATTTCTGTCGTGCCAATAGCCCGAATAATGACAATGGTTTAAACGGAGGACTTCCTGTTTGTACAATAATTGTTCAAATATAAAATTACCGAATGTTTCGCATTGCTGCCCCCTGTGAGATATGCAATTAAACTTCCGATAACGACGATGAGAAAACCCGCGAAGGCAGTCATTATGATGAACTGATGGAGGAGCTGCTCTGCTTCGTACGTTTCATAGTGCAGCCAGTAAATGATGACAGCCAGTGCCTGTTAACAGTAAAAACAGTATTACAATTTAGTATCTTTAGTATAATAAGCAGGGCTGTGAAATGTATGAATTTGCAATTTTTCCTGGTTAACTAAAACATCCAGTTTTAACAAACTGTATATGTTTTGAAGCATTTGGAATCAATTTAAACTATATTTATTTTGCATATTTGTGCATACATTGCCATAAATGCATTTTTTTCATAAGTGGGTTATAATTGCATATTTGTTTTACATATCCGGCATATCGGTATTTGGCACGTCAAATTTTAATGTTTCTGAGCAGGTAAAAAAGAAAAATTTTCCTAAAAAGAGCTGCGGGCTCTCATTCTTCCGTTCCGGAATAGTGTTTGTACCACTGTAAATTTTATCTTGGAATAGTTTAATTGGATTCATAGAAATACTACGACCTCAGTTCTCTTCTTTCCCTAACATTATATTTCTCAGTTTTACCCAGTCTCTCATACGATTACCATCGTGAAACGTTATTTGTGTGTTGGAACTGACTACTCCTAAAAATGCCGAAAGTCCCCGCAAAGATGAAAGATCTTGTTCAATAGTGCGTGAGTTTTCAAGTGAGACTTTTAAGGGCTATGCAGACGTTTTATACTGCGTTTGTTGTGACGTATCAACAGATACACGTTTTTTTGGTACACAGTACATAAGGACAGCAAAACACAAGAAATACAAAGGTAGGAAGTCTATGTTTCAACAAACCTTTGTGACGCAAGCTGCCACAAGAGCTGAGTCTGGAAAGTCGAGTTTCGATACCGATTTATGTCGTACTTTAGACATACCATACATATACTAATATAGCCACCCTGAATTCAAGGTTTTTTTTTTNTTTTTTGAAGGTTACTATGCAATGCAGTAGTAAAAATAAGTTAACCGTTAAGTGTTGTTTATAAATAATCACGAGCACGTCTACTTCAGGAGAGGGTGTGGAATTTTAAACATGTTCAACTGTGCATAACAATTACAGATTACCGACTGACTCATTTCAAATGTTTTGTAATGATTCTTGGACAAAATGCAAAACAATACAAATACAAAAATTTTTTCGCGAATCGTAGATCATTGTGTCCTAACTCCTCGTAATGGGTTGATAATGAGAATGACAATTTCATTGTTCCTGTATATAAGCATATGGTACGGTATCGTATGTGTGTGTGTGTGTGTGTGTGTGTATTTTATTGTAATTTATTTTAGTATAATTTGTTTTGTCGTATTTATAATTTACATGTATTTTGTTTGCTAATTATAAGAATTCCAATTGTTTTTTCTTGATTCCTTAAACACAAAGAATTTAATAATCTATGACAACCGTAACATACAACCGCTAATGCAGTTTGACGCTTATTATAGCAAATCCAATGAAAATTAAAATTCTTAGATTAACATGTTTTGTTGCAAATAATATTGACTTTTTTAGTATTTCGATGGGAAAATTAACCATCCTGGACATGAATATTGTGATTGCTTATTAAAAAAAATATTAACAAAAAAATTGACTCACCAGTTCCACAACCTTCATTGCTAATGTCTTCGAGGAAGCCATTGTCTTTTAATCTGAAAATAAAAAATAAATGAATTTTTTTTAAAATGTAAGGTTGAGATGAAAAAGGTTGTGTCACGAACGGGGTTCGAACCCATGACTTTCGGGACGCTATAACTCGAGTAGTTCGAATAGCGGCGTATAAGGGTTCGAACCCCGCTCCTGACACCACACCTTTTTCACCTGAACCAAGACCTTACATAAAAAGAATGATTAAATAAAATAAATAATTTGGTCATTAGACCACTAAACAAATGGATTAATAAAAAATACCATCTAAATTAACAATTGACATTTAATTATCAAATGAGTTTAAGCATGTGCACATAGCATTCAATAATAATTGAAATTCCTTAAGAAAATATCCAGATCTCATGATAATCTATTAATTTTAATTTTTACTCATCAACTCATGAGTTGGTTGTTCTTCCCCTATATCCTTAAATTACATACATACTCTTCAATATCCATGCATGTATATGCATTGTGGAAATTAAAAATTTTTTTTTATCTAAAAAAAGAAAGAACTCCATAATTTTACATTTCAATATTCACGTACTTAGTCTTTTTTTTAGTTTAATTGCCTTTCCACTCTTTTATTGTATTGGTAATGGTAATGAGGATACTAGGAAGTGGGGTTTGTGCTCCCAGGCCCTGCAGCCTTCTGGCTTATTGTACCTTCCTAGTTCTCTAGTTTAGTACAATAGACTCCATATCATACTTCTCAGAAATATCAGGTCATTCACTGTCGCTGCTATAATTTCATTCACTAGGTTTTTCTCTGTATGTTATGTTAAATCTCCATTGAGCTCTTGCTTCGCATTCTAAGATGATATGGGAGGCTGTTTCCTCCTCCTCATTACATAATCTGCAGATGGGATCATCGTTGAATATGCCCATGTTGTGTAGATGTTTTCTCAGATGCCAGTGATCAATGGATTTGACCACCACGCAGTGGGCTTGCCAGTCTTGTTGAGGGTTTTACTGTGTCCGACACCGCTAGAGTTAATTCACTTCTCCTTTTGTTTTATTTTAGTCCATTCTGCGATGGATTAAATTAATAATTGGCATTTCATTATCAAATGAGTTTAAGCACGTTAAAGGATCTTTGAAATTTCATAAAATCAATGTATTTTTATTTATTTTACTTTTTATTATTATATATTACATTTCATTATATTGTCGACTTATTCACTCAATCGCAAGTGCGACTGCAATTATGCGCATAAAGTTATCAAATAAATAAAAACTTTTTAAAACTTTTTTCGCCATAGCGATGAATGCGATAATAAGGACTCTAGTCTAAATGGCTTAAAAAAATATTTTTCAAATAATGTTTAACATTTTTAGGTTTGAAAGTAGTAACATTGTTGATCTTCAAATATTAGAAGCGTATTGATGGTGACATTTTCTCTCTGATTGCATTGATTCCCAAGAGATTCAAAAAGCACCTTATGAACAATGCCTCAGCAGGACGTGAAAACCCCACTTCAAACGATAGATAAAAAATCGATACAATTTATTATTTGTATTTTAATAGTATTGTTTATTACATAGATAGATTTGATTGTAGATAGGGAGAGCTTGCACAGTCAGTCTTAGTTTAAGCCCGCAGGTTGTACAGTGTGTTTGCTTAGTCATTCAAATAAATGCGTAAAATGTCTTAAAACTGTTCGTTTTCTTATGTATACGTACCCCGTTCTCAGATAAAAAGGAATGTGTTCACAATGAAAACTGGGTGCGGTAATCGTAAAGTAAATTTCCAGGAAAATTTGAACTTTTCAACAGGTCTGTAAACCGTGATAACATCAATGGCATCTGTATAATGCGCTGAAAATAGAAAAACAAGCTGATCTGACTGCATCAAAGTGCCTTCTATAAATTAGACTACAGTTATCCTGGCATTGTTTCTTCGTACAAGTTTCTACAAGCTCCGGCAAGAAAATCTAAGGAAAAAGGCTAATTCGTGTGCCTGGTGGACTATATATTGGATCTTGATGGTCGATTCAATTCTGAACCCTGTTGGCCCACCTTGACACGGTGCATGGTGCTATGACTAAAAATGCCAAAGTTGGTAAACCGCGACATATTTTCCTCCAGAGATACAACACAAGGCCACACGTTTCATGTAAGACAACCTCAAAAATCAACGAACAGAAATCTACCTTCTCCCTAGTTCTTTTTAATGGAAATTATATCCTTTTTACAATAATGTTATTTTTCACGAAATTGCACGTTTTTACGGTTCACTGCACAAAATTGCATTTTTCCTCTATTTTTTTAAAATAATTGTGAGGAGCGTTCAAGGATGGTGTAGTTTAGAAAAACACCTTTTTCATTTTTTTTGCCGACGTTACGACCTTTATTCGGGTCATCTTCAGGGCCTGGGGAAATATATATGTACGTGAATTTGTATTCTGCTGTTTGAATATGAAATTATGCAGAATACAAAATCACATCCCACAAACCTTTCCCACAAAACCAATATGATTAATTAATTTACATCTTAAATTGTATTTTTTCCAATCAACAAATGTTTTGAAATTTACCCAGGGCCCTGAAGATGACCCGAATAAAGGTCGAAAGGCGGCAAAAAATAAAAAAGGTGTTTTTCTAAACTACATCTTTCTTGAACGCTCCTCACTTCAACAAATTTTGAAACAACGAGTCACTATGAAACACCTAATTTTTTAATATTCACTATTTTTTATGCATAAAAACCAAGTGAAAATATACAATTTTTAAGTGATTACAGTATTTCGTTAACGAATTGAGTGTAAAATTTTTTTTTATAACGGGCTTCATCCATGTTTTCAACTTGCGAATGTACACAATTTTTACTTCTGATATGCCCACAAATGAGAATGCTCTTACCGCCACATTAGCAAATCATCTCTCTTATACACCAGCTTCACTCATGCTACAAAACCACATATCAACAATTGAAATATGGAGCAATATTTGGAAAATAAAGTTTAATTCCTCAAAGTCATAACGTACCACCTTTACACTCCGTCGTGAGACTGTCCTAACATATACTTATACAATTAACCAGTTCCTCAATCCGACAAAGTTAACTATTTAGGACTTACATTTGATAGAAGACTAACTTGGAATCCACACACACGATTTAAAACACAGACACTGAACAAACGATTTAAAATGCTTTATTACCTACTCAACCGGCAATCAAAATTTCCATTAAAATCAAAACTTTCGACATACACATACCTACTCAAACCTACTTTGATGTACGGGTGCCAAGTATACGGATCGGCCAAGTATTCCAATATTCAAAGATTACAAAGTTTTCAATCCAAAAATTTTAAGACTAATTGTTTCTGTCCATTTTTACGTAAACAATAGCACACTTCACAGAGCTCTTCAAATGCCAACAGTTTTTTCATCCATCAAAACAAATTACAGACGTTTTCATAGTAAATTACAAAATCACACTAACACACAAATACGGTAATTCCTTTCCCCATAATTACCAGGTAAACGTCTGAAAAGAATATGGATAAGAGTCCTCTTAAATGATTAATGTCATCTCATTAATCCAGAGCGGCTGCCAAGGGTAGCTTTCTCTGTAACGCCCGTAATGCCGCAAACACAAATTACCCAATCTGCTGGTTGTATATAATTCATGTTCAGTTGCAGATACAAAGAAATTAAGTAAAAAGAAATATTAAATTTCGCAACGTTAATTTTTTAAAAGCTATTGTATATTTGTCAAATGTAATTATATATTGTACGTATTGGGTTTAAAATCGTTAACGTAACGCATATGATACTAAAAAGCCAATAATTCCACTACTGTGTATGGCTGCTAAATGATATTTTAATGATTTCTTTCTGAAACAGGCTGATGAAGAGTGTCAGACGTCCGAACGTCACAAGAAAATGTTCTAAACACGACATTCAATTTATTCCTTGGGCCTCTTCTCCTTGACTTTATAAAATAGAAAATTGATAATCCCAAGGCCGACTAACCCAAGCACATAAAATAAACAATCAATCTTAAACAATGTTTAAGACTGTAATTCATTTTATTAGATAAATAAAATTTTTGCTATGTTAAATGGGAGTTGTTAATCTTTATAACATATTTTGCTCGATTTTTTGGCGTTTTTACACATTTCTTGATTTTTATGCACGTTTTGAATCATTTTACTGCACTTTTTTGTAAAAATAATTTCAGTAAATCTTGCGTTTTTTACATTCTTGCGTTTAAATTTATAATTAATTTTATATCACGATCAACAGATAACGATGATGATATTAACTAATGATTAATTAATACATTAACGTAATTAATTAATTTGTGACAGTGATAACTGTTGTGGGGATTTAATGCAAACTGAAAATCTGTGGTATTTGTTTTGGTCGTAAATGTAATGACATTTTAATTTATAAATAATAAACTATTTATGGGTGGATGTCACTAGTATTATTTTTTCTTTGATGACACCATAGGTTCTATTCTATATCTATTTCTGAAGGATATCGTCTGAAAACAAGAACAATGCTGCTAAAAAAGAAATATAATTATTTTATCGAATTAATGCTAATCTTGCCTATCTTGAGCTGAGTACACTTCACTTGTACTGTAGTTGTACTAGTTTTCAATTTGATTTTGAAAGGCTCTGCGTGATGTTTGTAATTAAATCATAATTGAATCATTTTTTTCCGAGCACTCATTCAAGAATTTTTCTTCCTTTTTAACGCAAAACGAGATTATATTTATCTATACTGGTTTTATTTGTTTGGAAGTTGAGCAATGGTTGAAAAGATAACATGAAAAAGTATTTCAAAACGATTGAATAATTGAAAAAATTAGTGCGTTAAAAAGAGACGCGAACGGTTTTATGTTTTACGAATGGATGTGTAATTCAAACAGTGAATTTTGCAACAATTTTCAAAATAATTACTCTCTTGTTCCTTTTCAATCAGCTATTAAAGGATCATTAACAGTAACATTCTCCAATTAGAAAACAATTGAAAATTCCCACAAGTTCCGAACCGACTTTTAAAAGTGAGATAATAAAAGGTCGATCCGGCCTTCTGTTTCAATGATCTCATCAGAAAATAATCCTGTGATTCCATGGCCGTTATTTTAAGCTGGAAAAAAAGACTATAGATTGAATGACATTGAATTTTATATATACTCTGTGAGAAAAAAAAAAGCTTGCCCTGAAACCCCTTTAAAGTTATCATGTATGCAGGTCTTAAAACCGTTTGTTTTCTTTTTATGTACTACGTTCCGAAATACTCGGTCGTCCTTAAAAGGACAATGAGGATCTTTAGCGTTCGTACCTGGCTCATGGCCTTACCGGACGTTTTGATTATCAAGATGAGAGATGACGCACCTCCGCTCACGACTGAATGTGTGGTACAGCCGCAAGTGTTGGTGTAGAAGCCGCTCCAGCCCCGAGGGACCAAGACGGGCCTCACTTTCCGCTTGCCCTTTCCGAGAGGTCGGGTCTTGAATTGTGCATCAGACCGTATGCCGCGCGTAAAGGGCTACCCAAGGGCTGAAATGCATCATCCTAGTCTCCCACGCACTCCCTAGATAGAGAAGGGGACTCTATATCCCAGAGTATTGGAGCTCCTCCAGCGTTTTTGTTTAAAGTGGAATTATTAACCACCCCCTAGAGGAGACTGCCTTTGGTAAAGGAAGCCCATGCCGGCCCCACCGGTTACTATGTGCTCCCATCTGCAACTTCTCACACATTCGAGGGACTCCGTCCTCAACCCTATACGCTTCGATGGTCCGATCCTTCGTATCCCGTGACGCCGGGGTTGTAACGAAGGACGGAAGTGCTTGGGCGGATAGAAGAACAGCCTTTTCTCTAAATTCCCGCCAGGAACATGGCACTAAGCCACTACGAGTCCGTTCCCATGTAGCAGGGCTGGACTTTGGAACATTTTATGCTACCCTGTATACATGCATGTATGGTTATGCACCCTCCCTCCCTATGACACCCTCACCCTCGTGTACCTCTAAAAAACGGCCGTCTGAAACCTCGCACCCTTACCATCCCTAACCATCTTTTATGTACTATGAGCTACTAAACTACTATAAACTTGGTCCAATCCTTTCATAATATATACTGCTGACATATTTCCAGATGACAATGCGAACCTGGCTACTCACAGTAATACTGTCCTGGCCGTTCGCCTACAGTCCCACCTTACCATCCTTGAGCTCTAGCTTAAAAATCTATCTAGATCTCTCTAGATAGAAACATCACTAAACCATTGTACACAATGTATAATGTATACATTTGTTAATATAATTTCTATTTTCTGTTCAGAGTAGACAAATAATATCACTATATGACAGTTTCATAGCTAATTGATCATGTTAATTTTGGGTTGCTAAGTCGAGTAGTATGTTTATGACAAAAATCTTCTGAAATTTTCAAAGTTGTGTTATAACTCATTGATCTATTTGGAAAAATAATTGTCCCGCATAAAATGAGAATGATTTATGAAGCTGCAGCCATATTTCTATATTAAAATAGACCTTTCTTATAAATGATATGACTATATTGAACCTAGTGAACCTAAAAACCTAAAAATGTATTCTACATATATTTTATGTCATGGGATGATGATAACATTTTAGTAAGGCAAGATCTCTTGTAGTATCTGGCTGACAAGTTGTTTCTTAGATTTTTAAACTTATGATACGCAAGTTATTTATTTGTGAAGCCCAATGCGACGCGAATGTGTTTCTTGTGTAAGAGGTCATGCTACATCCCACATGAATCAAAAAGCCCAACCCTTTCTGATGTGTAATCTGTTTAACGCTAAGCACCATCAAGGAAGTATCCTACTAGTGGCCAATTTTACTTTAACTTTTTAAGCCTGTCATTTAGCTCATGGGTGTTCTCACTTAGTGTATCTGTGGTTTGTTTCATAAATGTATAAAACTCGGTTAATCTAGATCAGTGCTGCTTCTGATATTTTAAGTACTATGGCCAATTTATTGAGTTATGAGTTGAAATAACAATCATTAAATGCGGTTTTTATGGGCTATGAAGTTCTAAAGTTTGTTAGTCCTCTCTAAAGGTATTAATACACAATCCCGCCAATCAAATAGGAAGCATCCAACAATGCTATTATATACAGTGTTCTAATCAATTTCAATCAAATTCAAAGATAAATGGATAGATTCTGTCGCTATGAAAATAACGGACAGGGATTACAAAAATCGCTGATACCATGCCAGTACACGTTTTTTACATTTGTTAGTTTATAACTGCTTTTGGTGACCCATAGATACTCAGTTTAAGCTGTCGATCTATACCACTACCGGGGCTTGTTCTATTTCGATAATTTGTTCCATCGCTACAAGTTAATTAATGAGCTAATTGATTTAATTGTGCTTTAATTTAATAAACTGAGTTAAACTGTTTTCGTTTAACTAACGTATCGACATTGTTTTACTACTCTGAGATAGCTATAACCTTGTAGTTTATAGATTTTTTTCGCTCCTTTCCGCTTAAAATTTCGTAAGCGTGGGTTATAGCCAGTTTTTATCACTTGTGAAGGAAGCATCAGAGTGTGAAAAGTGCTTGAAACGAACGACGAAATCCTGATGTCATCAAATATAATCTATCTTTAGCAAAAACTAGGAAAATAGTCTAAAATACCAAAAATTCAGAACGAAAGAGTTTATTTCGTAATCAATAAATATCACATTATTCCATATAGAATAATTGAACTCCCCCTGGATGTAAACGGTTGACTCGCTTTTTCTTTCCATCCCATATTTTGGTAAAACTGTCGACAACACTGATTCCGTTAAGAGAGCTTGTTTAGTTTAATGCGTACTTAGTGAAGTGTTTCTTACATAAACAAAATCGGTTTTTACAGTCTTTGTTTACATTCGAAAAACACTCGTCTATATAAAATTTTCGGCACTTTGAAGTAAATTAATGACATGTTGATACTGTTAATTAAATCCCGGTTTCGGGCCGTCCTTCCTTTTAATAGATCCGGTCAGGGACGCGCTTCCCCTCTATGAAAATGTGATCCCTTCTGTTTGTTTGTGGGTTTTTTTAATGTTTACAATTATTGTACCTACAAAGCAATAGCTTTTTTTAAACCTACATAAGCGTGAATAAAAGGATAGCCGGACCTAAACGTTTTTAAACCATAAGAAATAATAGAAGATATAACAATACAGTTCCATTATATCTGCACTGTTATAATTTCACCATCACGTCATAACACGTTATGTAACAAGTAATAATTCGTGACACATTTGAATTCTTAATAAATTAAATAAAACAACTATCACAGAATCAAACCAAGAGTGAAATTTAAAAACGTTTACTATTTTATAAATTCGTGATTTGTAATTTGTATAAAATAATAATAATGGAGTACAGATGATTGTTTCGAATAAAATGAACTGATCATAAATCAATCATTAAAATTCTACCTAGTAAATACAAAAAAAATTAAAATTAATCTTCTAATCACCCCGATTTCTTAGGAAATAAAAACGAAGAACATGTGAAGAAGTGATGTTGAACTGCACACATACGAAAGATGTTTTTACTAAGATATAATGGCCATTAATAAAGGAATAGTCAAACTGAAAGCAAATATTACTCTGACAACCATGAGCATAAAAATAAAAAATAAAATAAAAATGTTAGTTAGCCAAATAAAAAAACTCGTCCGATTTTGTACGAATTAGAAATATTTTAATTACTTATGATTTGCTTTTCGTGGTAAATTTATTATGCAGTGTTTTAAACAATTTAATAATATTTATTTTTTAATTTGTACAAATTTTGAACTAAAAAATAAAATAACACATACTTTTACATATATGATGTTTTGCAAATATTTAAAGAAAAAAGCATATAATCACGTTCAAATACAAAATTAACTACATATAAACTCACACCAATAAATAATCATTCATTTTAATATTATGTACTATCAATTTCAAAAATGTATTAGTAACTACTTGTACAAAAAAACGTTGTCATAAATAATGCAAAATTTACAATTTTTTCATATCAAATGATAATTTGATTTCTGGTCTTTAGTGTGCTTACGAAATAATAATTTATAAAAATAAATACCTAACAGTTTACAAATCCAGAATCAATAGTGACAACTAAGCTTTAAAATACGAATAAAAATGCGTTTATTTATTATGCAGGTGGACGCAAGGTGATAACAATAAACTTCGAACCTAACATACCTCTATTCTTTATTTTTTATTTTTAAACAAAAAATTTAATCCGCTATTTAATCTCTGTATAAAAATTCAAAAATAATGTGTTTATGAGCCTATCTTATTACAGATTCTCAAAGGTTTAGAAATCTAATTTAAATATGGCAAATTATATAATATAAAGTATATTACAACATATTTTCTAGTTTTGTTATTTAATTAGAAGAGCCTTGTGCGAGAATGAAAATTTAAGGAGTTTTATTTTAATTTATAACGACAAAATTTAATAATTTTTCTGTTTTCTTGTCCATTTTTGTTAGTATAAAGTTTATTTACTTTCAAAGGTCAGGGAATGATGTACTTTGCACCTGAAATTGTTTATGTTTTAATGTGAATTAATTTCGTATTATGTGACGTATTAGTATGAATAGTTAACCGAATCAGTTTCATAATATGTAATGCATTAATATGAACTAATTTCATGCTTAGTTCATTCTCTATCTCATTTAACGGTTAAATAGTCAACTTAACCTCGTTTTTCGGTTGTACAAAAATTAATTTTACAAAAGGGGAAATAAAATCAGAAAAGATTCTATACTTATCAAAACAAGGGACATTGGACAAAGCATAATTAAGTCCAGGTGAACCACCCATATGACGAAGGAATAAATCTAAAAAAAATTATTACGAAAATGCATATAATGGAACTTTTCTAGTAAGACAGGAAATATAGAAAAAAAGAATTAATCAGTCTTACTAAGTCTTATTATCAATTGAGGAGATAGTGCATTTGACGTACATTGGATGGTTCATCTTCTGAAAATACAAATTATTATTTTTTAACAACTCCAAACAAAAACAAAATTTTTTGCAAGTTTTATAATCAACCATTTAATTTTACTTGATGCAAAAAAAATAATCCAAACATGATTATTTCTGTATTAATAAAAGTAGGACTTGATGATGTGATTATCCACATATTACTACGTGACTTTTAATATGTTAAATTTGGTTCATAAACAAAGCTAAACTTTGAAAAAAACGCAAAATTTAATTTGTACCATTTAAGACAGTTTTGTTTTCTAACTTGACCTGTATTATTAGCGGACAAAAATCTTAGTAGAAACTAATAGTAAAAGTAAGCATGATTTACAAATTATAAGTTGACAGGTGTGACTTACTGTTCGTTATGTCCTGTCTAAAGAAAGAAGTTCAAAACCGAAGAGCCACCTGTTGAGCCCGTCCTCTGAATGCGAATGCGTCGATATCTCTTTGCTTTCTTCTTTTCAGCGATTGCCTTGGAAAAGGAGCGCATGCGTCGTATACTTTGATTTCATTTTTTCTTTCTTTCCTTTTACCTTCAATTGATCCTTTGAATCACTAAATAGTTGGGTTCATATTAGTATATGTTTTATCTATATAAATCCAATTTCATTCGACAACACCTAAAATTATAATCCATAGTTTAAAGTCCTTAAATTAACTATATCAATTACTTTATTACTCCTATATATAAATAAGTATTCCATCATACTGTTAAACTCACGACAAAGAGCAAATTTAGATTAAGAAAGCCTTAACAAATATAAACTTTTGTAAGTGCAAGATTCGTAAGATCTTTAAATTGGATCATTCCCTGAAGATATTTATAAAACAAAACATTATTCGATTAACAAACAAGAAGGGTCTTGTTTTTTTGTTTTTTTTTTTTTTGGTCGTGACATGTTTTCCATAGATAATTCACATGTAGAGAAATTGTATACAACGTGGTAAGAAGGAAAACAAATCGAGCCATAAAATGTATGCTGGCTTTTAAAAAGTGAATCGAATTTCTTCATACTAAACTGGTAAATGAAATACTTTCACTCAGCCGATCTTAAATAACCGACGGGCCTGTTGACAGGAAACAACTTTGAATTTACAATCAACTTTCGCTATCTTTCTGGGCATTGTGTTTGAATCCCTGTCGTTTCATTTGTTGTGTTTTATTTTATTTTTCTTATAAAATTGGTTGTATCCGCACCCAACGTGAAAGTGCACAAAAAAAGAAAGGATTTTGTCCAATTTTTTGTCCTTTTGTGACCAAATTCGTACAATCTGGAATCCGTAGTTGCGACTCTAATGCACATTTCTTTCTAATTAAACTCCTCCAGACCTGTATAAATCATCTGGTGGGAAAATTAAAGAAAATAATACACTACTATTCTAATTTCATTGAGCTTGCACTAATATTCATATTCAATTATCAATCCTTGAATCTTTTGAGAAACTGGCAAAACCAAGTTTTAAAAACTAAGCTAACTAACTAAAATTCTTTTGATGAATCATGACTGTATCATTAACATGGCCAATAGGACTATTAATTCTTTAGGCTTTCTCATTTTTGACAATGAAAGCTAAATAAATGGGATATTTCGAACAAATTGGTCCGTTTGATTTAATTAGCGATTCGAAATGCTCTTGTCCCAGATCAAGCCTATCGTCATTATAAAAATAAGTTTTCAATTAATTAAGGTTTTGGTTGCGATAAAAAGTCAGTGTCACAAGTGGGATTCGAACCCTCGACCTTCGGCGAAATACGCCGCTGCTCTACCATTGAACCATCGTGACTTCGATCCTCGGACAATAACTTCCCATCTCAACCCCACCTTTTGAATTTTCCCTCCTTTTTGCTATTTTTCAATTTTTCAATAGAATTTATTTGGTCAAGCGGACCACGAAACCTAATAAAATATAAAAATAAGGTTGACGCATTTCAAAAGTGGCATACTTGTTACGATTATCGAGGCAAGAATTTCGTATCCATTACTCATTTTTATATCCGCATGTTTTTTTTTGTTGTTTTTTTCATACAAAACTCATTCAGATAAAATATGAGGGAATATTAGCTTCAAAGCTAAAATTGAACCATGATTATGGACGGATGTTAATACAAAATACGAAACAAAATATTTGTTATATAAATTTGTTTATATTTATTTCTTGTAATTCTTACAACTGCAATTTTTAGTAGCAACAAGCAAATCATATAACAGACATAGTAACTAGCATGTTTCACTTGATTTGAGAAGTGACAATCTCTTAAGAGTAAATCTTTCAAGAGTTCTCTCGGTCACAACCGTTTAGAGATCCTAGACGTGTAAGATTTCCAGAAATCGCGGATCAAGAAAGCTGTTAACAGGTGGATTGGGGTGAAGGTTTAAATATTTGTAGAAATTCTTGTATCGGGATTTAATAATGTCAATTACAAATAGGATTTAGAGGTCATTGTGGGTTGTTAGATTTGAAATCTAGTAGAGACAGTTAAATATTTTTTCTTAGTCTTTTTTGATTGGACGGATTGGATTTTGTTGGGATTAGATTATTTGGTTCATCCCCTTTAAATCCCCTTTAATTCCGTATCTTCATATCAGTCTGGGGAGGAAACAGCTTCGAATGTGAAGCAATGAAGACATAAACTGAGATACAAAAAAAAAAAAAAAAACTAATGAACTAGAAATTTATAATAAGCCAGAAGGGTGCAGTGCTTGGGGAATATAATCCACTACTTCTTACTATCCATCATCATCAGTAGGTCTTGTAAATGGGTGAGTTTGTTAATAAGGTGTAAGGTTGTAACCTGAGGTTGGAATAGGTTTTCCATTGAAATAGACTGTAGGTTAAGTGTAAATTTGCAGTGTAAAAGTGATATGAGTGGATTTCGTTAATTTTTATTCTCCATTTGCAAGATCTAGACTGGATACGGTTTCAATGGAATTGGTTGTCATGATCAGCTACAAACAAAACGATGGCAGTGCCGTCAGCAAGACAGCATTTATTATGGGTAGAGGAAATAGGAATTTCGTTTTGTATATTCCGAATAGGAAGAGCCTTAGAGCGCTACCCTGCGGGATACATGATGGATATATGGAAATATAAGAAGAAAAAGCCTCTGAGCGAGCGGCAGTATTGTCTATCAGATGTAATTTTAATATTAAAAGGTGCGTGAAAGGAAGGATATCTTTGAACTTTAACAGCAAACCGTACCTGATCGAACGCTTGAGCCACATCGATAAAGACACCAGAGCAATATTTAGTATATTAGAAGTTTCAGCTATAGATATAAAACATTGTAGAAAAAGCTTTTTAGTGATTTTGCCTAGGACAGGAAGGAAACTAATAAGGTGATAGGAGCTTGAATAAAAGGTAGGTTTGTTAGGTTATGGGATTATTTTAATCACGGAATATTTTCACTGTATTGGGAGGTAAGTTGTGCAGCGTTGATTCGCCACCTCAGTGATCTTATTAATCGTGTCTTTTTTGGTAGATTTTTCAAATAATCCACCTCAGAATATGCCAAAATACGTCTGTCAGTCAAAAATGACCGGAGGTGTTCAATAAGAAATTACATTTTCAAAAAATAATTTTTCGCACCTGTTACTATTTCACGAATATGAGACATTACAACATAAACTCATCCTCATTTTTCATTGCATCGAGAAAGAAGTTATACAATTGTTTTAATAAATATTAAAATATAAAATATCAAGATCCAATTTACATACCACTTCACTGAAATTTTTAACATCTCATGGAGATCTATACTTTCGCGGCTTCCATACTAATCTCTGTTTTCGACTCGATTTTAAAATAAACAGTTTAATATAAAGCAAAAATTTTCATTTCACTAGTAAAAAAGGCTTTTGCTGCAAAAAATAATGTATTTCTTCGCCATGTGTTGAGTCAGATGATGATAAACACGGGTGACGTAAAATCTCTAAATTAAACCAGCAAAGCCGATCTTTATTTATACTTATCGAAAAATATTTTTTGAGAATACAAACTGTAAATCCTTATAAATGTGTAAAATAACAAAAGAAAACATATCGTTTTCTCCAGTGTTAATTCGGTTGATTGTGAAATTCACTGGTGACATATCTCAATGACAAATTGACTCAATCACGGTCGATGCATGTAGTAATTTTATTACGCCCGTTCTATCAGCTAAGTTAAACATTGATTCTACAAACTTTTTTATTGCTTGTTATTGCCAATAATTGGACATCTAGTGAGTAAAGATACTTGAGATAAGCTTCTAAAAATACTAATTACGGTTATATAAATTCGGAAAGCCCTAGATTCTGTAATCCACTCGTTTTTGTAAAATAGCTGATATGTCCAAAATTCTATTATCATATAAAATATTGAATTATGTAAACGGTATAAATTTTACATTAATCGTTATATGAGTGTAATTCCATTTTTGAAGAAAGTCCCTTAAAAATATAGAAACTGAAGGTCGGGATATATATGATGACTGCGACAGAATAATCCATAAAACAAGTACTTAAAACGGTAAATGATATCGCAGGAACTAAGCCAAACATAGGGAAAGATTGGAAGTAAACACGAGAAGTTAAAATCAAAATTAACCTGTAAATTTGCCTTAGATGAGAGTACTCAGATTACTAGTTACTCAAAAATTTCAAGAAGGTAAAATAAATTTTTCTTTCTAATAGTTACTAAATTATGTTGTCGTCGTTAAGATCTTTAAAGAGTGCGGCACGGTTTCTCGACTACCAACGGATCAAAACCGTCCTTTCAACTCATTTAAAAATCTGTAGACGCACAAAACACAGGTGAGAATACAAAAAAAATAAACGTTTAAAAATTTGCAAGAGGCACAGTTCTTAAATGGGTCAAATGTCAAAAAAAGCATTGATAACTTGTCAAGAATCTTATGCTGAAATATCCTGGTCAGGTTAAATTTTAGAAACATTCCAGAGAAAATAAAGCAATATTTTGGATATAATGAAAACTCAAGGTACGGGATTATTGTATTATATTTATTTAAAAATACACAGCTGTATTTTTTTGTCAGTTTTTAACGATAGAATCTTGTCATTAAAATTATTTAATGTACAAAATTTGATTTTTACCGTAAAATTAATTACATTAAACTAACTTGTTTTTATTGTGCTGAAGCTTTTTATCGCTTTTTCAGCGATTAAACCTAGTGAACCATGCATCAACCATGAAGTTCTAGCTATAACAGAAAGAGGGAGGCACTATCTGCTTACCACAGTCAAAGAACAGATCCTTTTTTAAATCTGAGCAGAAGAAACGAAGAATTATCTTGCTAATGTATAAAAACACACTAAAATCTCTCAAAACTCCCTGTTTGATCATGACACACTTTAATTAAAAATACGGTAGAACAAAAATTTATGTCAAAAAAGAAATGTTGAAAAATGTTAGTGAAATAAAAAACGTGTTTAAATGTAATAAACCTTTCAATTGTTAAATATAAAACATGATTTTTTAAATTATTGACAATTAGTATTAAATAACTAGATTAAATAGATTAAATTATTATTAAATTAAATAGTATTAAATATTAGATTAAATAACAAATTAGTAATTACTAAAGTCCCCATCCTGTTCGAGCATTTAGTTTAATTTCTTCAAATTTTTAGACAGATTTGGGAAGGAATGAAAGAAGTTCATGGTTGCATATTTAGAGAACCTTTAAAACAGTTTTCTATTATGATTTTATTACTGCTTTCAAAGACAAACTGTTCAATAAAATATACACGTACAAAAATTCTCGAATTTTTGCCTTCCTATTTCCCTGAAACGTAACAAACTTCACCAAACAGAAAAGTACAGACATTCTGCTCAATCATGGCGTCCAACACAAAAAAAATCTTGGAGTAAGTGAATAAAACCTAATAGACCTAATACAATTTCACGCAAAGTGAAGCTTATTTCTATTTTGATATTATTATCACATTTAACTAACCACCCCAACCCGTGTGGGTTCCGGGGTAGAATAGGCCCACGGTTTCTCTGCCTGTCGTATGAGGCGACTAAAAGAGCCTTTTCCTCACCGTTATCCCAGTGAGGAGAAGCGACCATCCCTCTCCCCATAATGTACCAGGGCTAGCCCAGAAAGGCAGCCCGAAGACTCGACGACTACAATGGCGCCCCCGAAACCTCCCCCACCTTCGGCGACAGGGGCGTCCAAAAACAACAGTCGTCTACCACGTATTAAGTGGGTAACGGACGCCGAGGCGACATCGGAGTCAGAGACGTCCTCCGATGTGCTTTCGGATAACTCTGCCCGAAAGAAAAAAGGCTGGCAGAAAGGTCGACCCAGACCAAAGCAAAGGAAGCACCCTCAGAAAACCGAATAAATGATGGAGTCCATATTACAATGGAATTGTAGAGGAGTATCCAGCAAAAGAAACATGCTACAGCTCCTCACCAGGGTACACGTCCCATTGGCTATCCTCCTCCAGGAGACCCATATCCGACCGGGGGCTCTTCTCGAACTGAGAGGGTACAAAACCTTCTCAAGAGAGGTGCAGCCTGATCCGGGGGGTAGGGCTCACGGAGGGGTGGCCATTTTCATAAGAGAAAATAGAGGCACGTGAGGTGACACTTGAGACAGGTATCCAGGCGGTCGCCGTTAGAATAGCAGCACCAGTACCAATGACCCTGTGCTCGATTTACCTTCCCCCAGACATGTCGTGGCGAGACAGTGAGCTCTCTGCCCTGATCGAGCGTCTCCCCCCACCTATCATGTTGCTGGGTGACTTTAATGCCCACAACCCTTGGTGGGGGTCTGAATTCGCCGATGCCACGGGCAGAGATGTGGGGGATATCATTAGCGAATTAGCATTGATACCCCTAAATACTGGTGCTGCTACGCATATAAATTTGAGCAACGGACGATTGAGTGCGATTGACTTGTCGGTAGGTCACCGTCCCTGGTAACTCAACTGGAATGGACTCCATTGGAAGACCCCCATTTGAGTGACCATTTCCCAATTCTTCTGAGGAGTTCCGTCTCAAGAGCTGTCTACCACACCCCTGCCAAATGGGATCTGAAGCGTGCGGATTGGGAGCTTTTCTCCTCGTCGATGTCAACACCTAATCTCACTGGAAATATGGACATCGATCTCGATCTTACCGAGAGTGAGATTAACCACGCCGCGAGCATATCGGTTCCCAGGACTCGTGGGACTATTTCCAGACCCCGAGTACCTTGGTGGACCGACGTTTGAGGTAGGTTACACGCGGAGAAGAGGCGGTCATTCCGACGTTTCAGAAGACACCCGACGGAGGAAAATCTAACAAGATACAAAGTTAGTAGGGCCAGAGAGAGGCGCACTTTAACACAAGCAAAAAGAAACTACATAGAAAGCTACGTTTCAGGCATGAACTGTCATACCCCTGTCAGGGATGTCTGGAACAGGGTCCGAGCCATCTCTGGCCGGAACAAGCCTCCGTCGGTGCCGATACTGGTAACAGACAGCGGGAGTGTGACTGAGGCATCGGATGTGGCTGAAGAGCTGGCTAGGCACTTTGCTGCCGTCTCCAGCTCGGCGACGTACAGTGACCGCTTCCGGATACTCAAGGATGAGGCGGAACAAACTGCGGTTGACTTCGACAGCGACACTGGAGAGGCGTATAACATGCCGCTAACGATGAGTGAGCTGGAGTCGGCACTGGGTCGCACCCGGAATTCTAGTCCGGGGCGCGATGGTATCCCGTATGAGATGCTTCGCCACCTGCACCAGCGGGCTAAGCATCGAATGTTGGAATTTTTCAACAACATATGGGATACGGGCTCCTATCCTGACCGTTGTCGAGAGGCGCTTATTGTACTTGTCCTTAAGGAGGGCAGGGATCCGAGTCTGACTGCGAGTTATAGACCGATTTCTCTGACAACCTGCCTAAGTAAACTCCTGGAGTCCATGGTCAATGTTCGTTTGACCTGGTACCTTGAGACGAAAGGAGTTTATAGCCAGTATCAGGCAGGATTCCGCAGGCATCGTTCTGCGGTGGATCATGCTTGTCAGCTCGAGGGAGTTGTTCAGAACACGTTCCTGAACAGAGAACACGCCCTGGCCGTATTCTTCGACCTCGAGAAGGCGTATGACACTACCTGGAGGTATGCGATACTGCGGAAATGTCAAGAAATCGGTCTTAAAGGCAAAATGCCACGGTTTATCCGCGGGTTCCTTGAAAATCGAAGATTCCGAGTCAGGCTTGGGTCCGTGCTATCCAGGGATCACGTTCAGGAGAGCGGTATCCCCCAAGGATCGGTGATGAGTGTCACGCTCTTTCTAGTTGCGGTGAACGGGATCGCCGACTTGGTCCCCCCGCAGATAAAAAAAATGCTCTATGTCGACGACCTCTGTTTTTACCATTCTGGTAAAGATCTAACGGAGGTCGGCGAGACGATGAGGGCACTGCCTTTCTTGTCTGTACGGACTCCCTGAGTGCAGTATCGGCAATCCAGGACAGATTCGCCACGGACCCTCTTGTCGTGCTCCTTCTAGAAAGATATGCTGAGCTGGAGCGCCTGGGAAAAACGGTGGTAGTTGTCTGGGTACCCGGACACGTCGGGCTGGAGGGCAACGAACGTGCAGACGAGGCAGCGAAAGCTGGGACGTCTCGCCCTCCAGACCAAGCTACCGCGATCCGGCCCGGTGACGCTGTGCGAGCAGTAAAGAACGCTGTGGGAAAGCGTTGGCAGCGTCAGTGGGCCGGGTCGTCCGAGAAGCTCCTGCGAGTTAAGGGCACGACTCATGAGAATCTGAAACGAAATGAAAGGATCGTGTTAACTCGGTTGAGGATTGGCCATACCCGTCTGACACACGGGCATCTGCTTCTGGGTCAAAACCCGCGCAGGTGTCCCGCTTGTAGAGAATGGTTGCTCAGTGTGTCTCATCTTGTCGAGGAGTGCCGTGCCCTGGCCCCCTACAGGGAACGAGTAGGCATGAACCCTGACATAAAAACGGTACTCGGGCGAGCAAGTCAAATGTTGGATCCCCTATTCCGCTTTTTAAGAGAGTTTCCTCACTTGTAAATAGTGCATAAAACGTGAATATCTGTGTAAATAAGTGTATCTGTGTTGTGTTTTATTGTGTCCTGTACTTATTTATAAGTAATTTATTTATTTGTTTGTTGTAAATGATTGATCTTTTAGACTGTAGGGCCGATCGCGGAATATTGTGTACCCCATCGGCCACAACAGTGCAGTGAGAGGGGGCTGAAATGACTTTATTGTTGGAAGCCCCCGGGAGAAAAAAAAAATTAAAAAAAAATAATAATAATCTAACATACTCGGAATTTTCCGAAACATGAATGCCTATTTGAAGACATAAAACACCCTGCCAAACGTGAAAAAAATCTTAGGCCAAGCACAATTTTTCCCTTTAACGTTGCTTTAAAATCTATTATTGGAATATTTTTGATTACTTTATCTTTCGTGGCTTCACCTAGACGTTTAATTCTTGATCCAATCGAACCAGCAAGTCATTTGACATTGAATATGACAAAATAAGGTTTTTGTCGGTTTGTTTGTATTATTCTCGAACATTAACTAGTTTATGAGTTTAATTCTTGTTCAATCGACCCAGCAGGTCGTTTGACATCAAATAAGACAATAAAAAAAATTTCGTTTTTTGTGTGTTTTCTCGAAAATTAAGTGGTTTATGAACATAATTCTTGTCCAATCGACCCAAAGGTCGTTTGACATCGAATAAGAGAATTATTTTTTTTTCGTTTTTTTTGTGTTTTTCTCGAAAATTACGTGGTTAATGAGCTTAATTCTTGACCCATTCGACCCACCAGGTCATTTAACATTAAATAAGACAATTAAAAAATAATCTTTTTTTCTCGTTTTTTTTGTATTTTTTCGAAAATTACGTGGTTAATGAGCTTAATTCTTGTTCCAATCTACCCAACAGGTCGTTTGACATCGGGTAAGACAATAATTTTATTCGGTTTTTGGTTGTTTGTATTTTTTTCGAAAACTACATGGTTTTTGAGCTTAATAAACCAGTTGCCTTTGTCTATTAATAGAATAAATAATCACTTTTAGTACGTCATTTAAGTATTTAATATTTTTTGGTGGAAATGATTCGAATATGTGAGATTTCATTGTTTATCTTTTCTAGCTTCACCTAGACCTTTAATATATCAGTTGTTTTCGTCTATCGAATATAAAAAATAATAAGATAAAAAATGAATTCGATATATCATTTAATTATTTGATTTTTTTTGGTAATTATTATTCAAAGATGAGTGATTTTTGTTTGCCTCTGTTTCTGCTTCGTGCCGTTTGGGGTTCCTGGTCCTTTATTAAAAGTAAAGTAATTCTTGTACAGGAGGGGCTTAACATCCAACCGTTGGTGTCAAGGAGGGTCAAGCCACTTTACAATATTTTTTCGTATTATCAATTAAAAAGTCAATGACTATGCCGGAATTACAACTCAGAATCGCTACCGTGGCAAATAGCTGCCTAACTAGTTCACCGCCGCGGTCCCCCGATTGGTCTCTTTATACATATGTGCTCATTTAATTATTTATAAAGTTTAACAAGTGATATTTGAAACTTTTGAGATGATAATATACGAGGTTTTGGTTCTCATTTTGGAATTTGTTTATATTTTCTCGTGGAAAAGAGTCAATGACAGGAAATCGTACATTTATCTATAATCTTTTGGTTCCAACTATGTTTAATAACAGAAACTATATTTTTTTAGAAATCCGCAATTACGGATTCCCCCATCGAAAATTTCAGTGAGACGGCTTTTACTACAAAGGTCAGGGTCTGCTCTATTATCGAGTCCTTCACATTTCAATTCAAAATCAATTTTTCGGAAAGGGTAGCTATGAAAAACGTCTAGTTTTCCGTGACGGCCCTTCTAATGAGTCTGGGCAAACCGTGACAATCCCTGTTTCATGACTTCCCTTAATTTCTTTCTTTTTAAGTTGCATAAACGTTTAGACGCAGTTCAAAATCTTACTTTTAGATTTCGGGGGTTAGATCGTGAGCGCCGAAAAAAGATTGTTCGGAAGTCGCCCAATGACCATTAGCATGAAACATAGCACTCTCTTTTTATTCGAAACGTTTTGCATATTTATGAACACCTAAACACACACCGACACTTTTTAATTAATCACCCTACCATTACGCAATAGATCAAAACCACTTCCCGTTTAATAAATTTTTATTCTCATCACATTGAATTGTCAATGCTGACATGCGATTATAACGTTAAAGAAAAGTACTCAATCTTATTGCCTTTTGATAGCAGCATACCTGCATAATAATAAAAAGACTGCCTTAAATATTTCTTTTATTTTGGTTACACTTTTAATTTACGTGGAGAAAGGATCTTCAGTGAAGTCACAACACGACGACAATCCTTTCAGTTTGTGCCGAGATTTTGACGATTATATCGTTATCATCAAGGCTTATTTATTATGGGAAAACATAGCAGTTAAAAATGTTGAACAATTTAGAAACAAAATTAAAAACAATTACCTTACTCTAACTCGATGAGTGTTAAACATATGTCTTGAGGAAAACTGCATTTATAAAAATTACTTAAATTTGGTGAAGCTCAGCATCTACATATTAAAAAGATAAAATATATAATTAATTAAAAAATAATAAAATACAACATAATATATAATTTTAAAAACAACGTGATCGTATAGGTTACCTCCGTTAACATACATATGATTACATGCCTCTTTTCTTAATTTTTTCAGGTACATTTGTTGATTAATTAAGCTTTTTTATAAAAGGTACATGTATATGTTTTTATAAAATGTATATAGTACATTTTAAAAAAAGCTTAATTAATCAACAACTTTCAATAATCAATAATAAAAATTATACATATAAAAACGATTCAAATGAAGATGAATATTAAACTTAATAAATAACACTTTTTCCACAAAAAAAGTAGCGTACTAGTTTAATGGTTTTGAAATGTTTTCCTTAATTAACATCTGAAAAAAGTGGCTGTTCTAAACTCGAAAAACTATTCATTCTTACAATATTTCTTACATTGCCAATGAAAAAATGTTATTAGTTCAAAGTGGAAGAAAATTATAGGCTAAAGGCAGGAAATGCATAGAATCATCGGTGTGAAGGTGGTGTGACAAAAGGTGGTCACTGCAAACCTTACACCTTGATTACGATAACAGAAAAAAATAATACAAAACCACAATACGGTTCTGACAAGCTACTGAAAATCATTTATCCGAATATAACGTTTAACATTGAAAAAAGATAAAACTGGACCTGCATTACATTTTATTGTGCGTATTACTTGTCAAAAACAAAAACAAAATCGCCTCTCTTGCCAAAATCGAATATCCACTTTATTTTATTATATTTATATTTTTATTTATATATTTTATGTATATATTTATTATCACTTTATTTTACTTAACTTGAATGAAGTAACGGTTGAAAGTATATATAGTATATTTTTTAAGGCACAAAAACAGTTCAAAACAATACTATGGCTTCAATTATTTTTCACCGCTCAACTACTCGATCTTCGACTCGGGTATCCTAATCAAAAATCATATCTTCGGTATGGAGAGAAAAAAAAATAAACAAACAATATGTGCAGCAGATATTCAAAGAGACAACCTTGACATTTCATCGCACGGGAAGGTGCGCCGCTCTTTTAATTTTTATGGCATCGAGAGCATTTTGTACTCCTAACTTATCTCATAATCTCGAGCTGTTAATAACTGTGAAAATATATCCCTATATGACATAGATAGATAGAAATACTTTATTTTACAATTTTGTGCACATAAAGAAACATATTTATAAAAGTATATACAACTTGGAAATAAAACTGCAGGAGATTTTTGTAAATTGTCACATATAATTCGAAATCAAAAATTAACCATAGAACGATTAATATATATGCATTATTTGTTGAATATAAAAAGAATAGAAATAAATACATAGGAAAGTAATGAGTTTTTTCATCCAGATCATCCATTATTTTATATTATTGTGATATTTGATGAAGGAAAGGTGTACATCCTACAAATTAAAAATTAAACTCCTGGACTAAATGAAACATTTTCTATTTTTAATGAATTGTTGGGATCAAAACGCAATTATTTTTTTATTCAAAACCATAATTTGCACAATTTTTTTTTATGAATTGTGTTAATAGTTCATTTGAAAAGGATAATGTGAAGACCTTGTCAGACATTTAATGATTAAATTAATTATAATTACAAACTGTTATCCGTTCTTTTGAAAGTATAAATTAGTTGTCAATTTTTTTTTATATTTTACCTTTATATATTGTAAAATATTAAAAATGTTAGAAAAAAAGTGATGTTTTTTAGATTAATTTCTGACAATCATAAAAAATCAGTACAGAATATTTTGTCTGCAAACAGAAGGCCTCGTCAGACATCATCATTAATGATTGAATTAGTTATGATTTTAAACTGTTCTCCGTTCTTTTGAAAGTATAAATTAGTTGTTAATTTTTTTATATTTTACCTTTATATGTTTGAAAATGTTACTATTGTTATAAAATGTGATGTTTTTAGATTAATTTCTGAAAAATATACTAAATTAGTACAGAACATTTTGTCCGCAAATAGAAGGGCCTGGTCAAAGATCATCATTTTACCTTTACCTGAAAATGTTAGTAATGTTTAAAAAAAATGATGTTTTTTAGATTAATATGACATACAAAATCAGTACAGTACATTTCGTTTGTAAGTACATAATTACTTTCAAGTTTTTATATATCTAAATGTATATAGATCTGGTTTATTTTATGGAATGAGACAACCCCTTTAAAGCACCGGAGCCTCTAAGGTCTGGCCTATGCCGGCGCCTTTCCCGTTTCGCCCAAATGTCTTTTTTCCACGGGAAGGCTTCAAAGTTCACCGGTACTTTTTTCGTCCTTGATATTAAGTCTGAAACCGTGACAACAGGACTCTCGTGATGATCTTTTTTTCCAATAGCTTCAACCACCAAGGCGAACTGGCATGATTGGCGGCTAATAAGCATAACACATTAGCTCCTAATATCACTTATAATCAATAATTGTCTGCATTTAATAAATGGTATATATACATATTCAGTTTGTTCACGTTTTGAGCTTGAGAATTTTTATCCTTTTTGGATGAAATTTCAAGGCTCCGCCGAACCGGTTCTGGACCGTTCAATCTCATTTGTTCTTTCTTTTATCAAAAGGCTCAATCTTATCATTAATGGGTTGTTTTAGAAAAGAGTTTTTAGCATAACTAAAATTCAGATTTAAAAAAAAATTAAATAATCTTATTAAAGTGAAATTTTGACGAAATGAGTAAACAGATATAGACATGATGATAGTAGTGTAATTGTTTACCGTTTTGAAGGTGAAAGCAAAAGATACAATACGGGTTTTATGTAAGACTCCTCTCACCTTCTTTAAAATGGCACAATTATTGTGAAATATGCGTCATTATTGCCTGGTTTCCTCTGCAACATTTTCAATAAAAATAAACTGCCTTAATGACTTCTCAATTTATTAATTACAGTTAGTTTATAATAGGATCGAGCATTGCAAGACCTTGTATAGTGTTGGGTTGTTTAACATGAAATGACCGTTTCCAAGGCAAAGGTTTTTTGGTAAAATTACTATATAAAAATAAAATAATTTTATTTGAAGTATTTACCTTCTATTTTCTACACATTTTTCCCAGCCGTGACCAACATTTTTTATGCCGGAACTGAAGAATACTGAACTTTGAAATGAAACAAAATCTGAAAACAGTTTTTGGACTTGAACATCATTTTCAACAATTTTTCCTTTGACGAAGTTGTCTAAATTACTAAACAGATAAAAATCTGTTGGAGACAAGTCTAGAGAATAAGGTGGATGCTGAAGAAATTCGTAGCCAAACTCTTTCCATTTGTTTACAGCATGTTTTGACATGAGGCCTGGCGTTGTCGGACCTTTCCGATTTACCAATGCAGGTTGTTTTTTGAGTAATTTTTTATGCATTTCGTCTATTTCCTTGCAGTACGATGTAGAATTAATGGTCTCACCTCAAGGCAAAAAGGAATAATGCGTACTTCCATCCATGGACCACCATATATTCACCATCAATTTTTGGGTGTAAATTTGGTTTTGACGTGTGTCCTGCAATTTCGTCGATGTTTAACCACTGCCCTGACCGACGCTATTTGTCATATGCAATCCATTTTTCATTGGAAGTGATTATTCTTTCAAAAAAAGGCTGGGTTTTTTCCTGGCGAGCAACAAAACGCTGTTGCCCAGTGATCTCATGAGGGACCAATAAATTAAGTTTTTTTACTTGTCCTATATTCCTTAATTGTCTTGACACTGTAGCTACACTTGCATTTAGTAGTGCTGCAAGTCCTCTGACTGTCTGGCATTGGTTGTTCTTCTACATGAAAAGCTTAAGGAAATCGTTGTCAATTAAAGTTGTTCCGCAGGGCTAGTTTTCCAATTCGGTATTTGCAAACTTCGCAAAACTTCCAAAAACATAGCAAACCAACAGCGAATAGTCCGTTCATTTACACTCCTTCCCCCAAATGTCTTACCGGTGTTTCTTGCAGCCTCAGCTGCCGAATGCCCGAGTTTAAACTCGTAAAGGAATATTGCACGAAAAATCGCGTGTTTCCATGTGCATATTTGGAGGTATACTAAAAAGTGTGTAATCGATTGGGAAACTTATCATTATAAACAAAAGTGGATGATTAATAACTGCATAAAATCGGCCATTTCATGTGAAACAACTCAATAAAAAAAATTATCAGGAAGCTACTATTTATATCTTGTTTTTAGTGATCCTTAATGTATTTGTATGTAGATGTATTAATCAGGATGTATGGTATACTGAGCCCTATCGGTGAGTCCTAGTTCATCAAGGAACTTGACTAGTTCGGTCACATTGTACATCCCAAAATACTTCTTCCTGCGGGCATAAGTAGCACCACAGTTTGTTAGTAGGTGTGTTAATGTTTCCTCTGCTTCTCTGCAGAATTTGCACTACTATGTTCGTTTATACCAATTTTATTCAAATTCCCATTAAGTCCTTAATCCTGTTAAGAATCCTTTTAGGATTCGAAGTTTTTTATCCTTACTTTAGCGCCTTATATTGTTTCTTTCTTTCCGAAATTTCCTAGAAGGTTCTAGGATTGTTTTTTTGACTTGAATTTGTCTATTTCCTTATTTTCATTTTGTCCTGTAGTCAACTGCAAACAGTAATGTGACCTTTAAAACAGACATCAAAAGGCTTCGTGAGAAGAGCATAGTCTCTAGACATCCCTAGACGTATAGAGTCTCTATTATTGGATAGACATTGGACTTGGACACTTGAACAATGTGGGGGCTTTATTCTTTACAGTTGGGTTCTGTTTGGTTTGTGGCAGTCAGATAATTGGGACCGTGTGTGGAAAAGAGGTCGCGAACGCTTTGCTTCATGTGCCATTCGTAACTCACTTCCTTTTCAAAGACAGTCAATTATGGTATGGAGTGAAATCAACGTTCATACACATACCAAATTGCTTTTCGTACAGAATAAATCTTCGAATGCACTAAGGTACATTGACAAAGTTCTTCAGGAAGCTGTGATCCCATTCGGTTCATTTTTTGGTGACAACTTCGTGTTAATGCATGATAATGCACGATCACATGTAGTTCGAGTTGTCACCCATTACTTAGAGATTGTAAGGATTACCACAATCTATTGGCCAGTACGTTCTCCTGACATGAATCCCATAAATTATTTATGGGGAATGATGAAGAGACGGGTCCATCGTTCAAATAAGAATGTTATCATTGAAATAAAGATAAAGACACAGATTGAAATAAAGAAAAAATGCTAGTGTCCAGTTTTTTTTCTTTGAGTGTAAAAATAGGAAGCAACAAAGCCCCAAGGCTTAAATTTAAAAAAAATATTTTCTCTGTTACAGATGAATTAAAAAAATTCAATGAGGTTTGAAATCGTAAAGCCTGAGGGAAGAGCCGAGCCTTCAACCTTGACGCCGCTTAAGAATAATAAACACCTGGCGAAAACGCACTGACGGTCATCTAAATAATGTATTAAAATAATTAACTAAAATGTTGTCATTCACGATATAAAAAACAACTAATAATAATTATTACAGACAATTAGTAGATATCGCTATGGGAGTTTCCTTATCTGTTACGTGGGATATACATAAACCATATCTTTAAAAACCCTTTATATTTACTAATATAAAGCCCCTTATCCTTATTAAATGTATTGATGATATTTTTGTATAAAAAATGAAACACAATCGTTAAAGCTTAAAATATAAAATTTACATTAGATACACAAAAAGCAAACAATAGACTAAACTATCTAGATATAACTTTTTTCAATAATCACTTCTTGGCCCACTAAAACAACTTATTCAGGCAGATTAAACTCACCCTCAAATCATCTTTTTATTTTTGTTCTTTTTAAGGAATCTGATAAATAATCTAATAGATAGAGCCCTTGGACTTTATCATACAGAGATTGGAAAAAATGTATATTTTTTTTAATGCATTAATGAATATTCCACCGATATTATAAAAAATTGTGGCATACAAATATTCAAAATATAAATGAAAAATCAGTACAGAACATTTCGTCTGTAAATAAAAGGCCTTGTAAGACATCATCATTAATGATTAAATTAATTATATTACAAACTGTTCTCCTTTCTTTTGAAAGTATAAATTAGTCGTTAATGTTTGTATATTTTACCTGTATATATTTGAAAATGTTAGTAATGTTAGATAAAAGTTATGTTTTTTAGATTAATTTCTGATCGTCATAAAAAATCAGTATAGTACTTTTCTTCTGCAAATAGAAGACGTTGTCAGACATCATCAAAACAAACAATAGACTAAACTATCTAAATATAACTTTTTTTTTAAAACAATCACTTCTTGGCACACTAAAGCAACTCAGGCAGATTAAACTCACTCTCAAATCATCTTTTTATTTTTTATCTTGTTAAAGAATTTAATAAATAATCTAATATATAGATCCCTTAGATGTTCTCACACAAAAATTGGAATTGCTCGAATACTACAAAATGTTAATAATAGAACAAAAATTCACTTACAATATATCATAAAAAAAGAGTCAGAACGTTTAAAACATACAGAGTTAATTACATACAGTTTGGATTTAAACGTAAAACTAAAATGAATAGTATATACACCCAAGAAGAGATTCTAGAGAGATAAATAATAAATTTATGTAATATACCCAATTAATTAAATGAATAAAATTTATATCGTTCAAACAAAAAAAATGGGATACTGGTTAAAAAACCATAACTATGGTATAAAATATTTAAAAAAAGTTATGATATACAATTTTTATTAAATACAGCGCCTTGTCATGTAAAATATTCAAATAAAAAACATGAGTAACTGGTTTATGTACTATTGCCTTAAATAAAATATAAAGAAATAACAACCCTTTCTCAATGTATAAGCAAATCATACATCCAATTTAAAAAACCCACACATTTTAGATTTTTATGATAGCCCTTTTAAAAGGCAAATCTTAAAATCCATACACAATACAAAAACTGAAAAAAAACTTTAATAAAAAACTAATTACAATCAAATATCCCTACATAGGTTTCGGTACCTAGAGGAAGGTGAAAAAATACCATCTTGAAAAATATTCTAGCGATGTTACCATGAAAATGGAAGGCATGGATAAGTGGTTGATATTTTGACCATTACCTATTCAAAACCCCGCCCAAAGATGCCTACTTGACAAGTTGTTAAATATTTTTCCTAATTCTTTTCTGCTTGATAAGACTAATTCGACAATATTTAGTGAATCTTGTAGTGCATCATCAATTAAATTTCACATTTTTGACAAGACGTTTTTGTAAATTCAGAAGCGATTTTTACGTATCAGTGAGTACGTTCCGTTTCTACAAGATTTTTCTATACGAATTTTATTCCTAAAGTTCATTTCTAGTACAAACTCTAAGTTTTACGTCGATTTTAAATATCAAAATTAATATTAGGTACTTAAAACATAAAATCAATACTTATCATTTTTTGGCCGAATTAAGCCAACACCATTATGAGATCCAAGATGAAACGGTGATCGATTCTGAATTCGAGCCAGATGAGCATAATTATGTTNTAAAAGGCAAATCTTAAAATCCATACACAATACAAAAACTGAAAAAAAACTTTAATAAAAAACTAATTACAATCAAATATCCCTACATAGGTTTCGGTAGTAACCCTAGAGAGCGGTAACTACTTTTTCCTTCATTGAAATATTTTAAGGCACAAAACATTTAAAAAAATAGTTTAAAACTAGTGTTTCCCTATAAAGTGTTAAAGATTGTAAAACAACCTCATCGGAAATTTATTTTTTACTTTTTTTGAAAACGTTATTTTCCCATTTACTTTGCGACAATCGATGAGCTGGAAAACATTTATATAGATTAACTACTTAATGTTTAAAAAATTAACAATGTTCACACTATATAATCCTAATATTCTGTCTTTAAACACATTAGTTTTTAAAAGGATTAGAAAGTCTGAAGACATTGCATGACCGTTCCATCATATTATGAATAATTTACGTAAAAGTGTTTTAATTTTTTTTTTTAATATATACGGAACCCGCTTATTTTCATGAGAGGGAGGGAAGCGTTACCCAGAGACATCTCTGAATGGTTACCTAAAAAAAGAAAAAACCAACTACGAGGGCCGGAATGCTTCGGATTGCGCAACGGAGCTCTGAACGGTCGGGCCGAAAGTTCATACAAATTGACCTCTAAGCACTTCCTGAAGGACTTCAACTTTCGAATTGAAATTGCTCATCCATCGGCCAAATCGGCGAAGAGGGTAAACAAATCCTTGCCCAAATCTATGCAAACCGATGTAAACCATTCCTTTTTCTTGAAGCAACGCTATAAGTATAAATTAGTTTTTAAGAATGAACGCATATTTATGCACTGCGTCCGTGGTTTTGGTGTTTGTTACGTTGAATATAATGAATAAGACTTTAAGTGTATAGAATTAAAGATTACAGTCAATCTGCGTCAATTCAAACTACCCATACAATGCACGTAAACATTGGATCAACCTACAGCCCACCTAAAAAAAATATTTCTTTAAGACTGTGCGATGTTTCAGGCAGTTTAGCAGCATCAACAACAATTTGCAATAAAACAAAAGACGAATTTTTTTTAGCATAGTTTAATGCTTTGAAAAAATGCTTTTTCGATGTCAGTTTAACTACTCTCTATTTTGATGCGTTCCACTCTTTTAATTTCTAGTGGGCTTGCAACCATTTCGAGTTACTTGATCATCTTTAACTCATTATGATAATAAACCAGCATATAAATTATAGTATCAGGAAACCTTCTATAGTCAGTCTGATCACTGCCCATTTAAGATGATTTTCCAAGCACCACAAAACCATCCTCCACCTCTTCTTAACAAAACCAAGATAAGCATATGGACTACAGATAAAGCTGGCAGGCTCGACAATTTCCCAACCCCGGCGTGTTGGCTGTCCAGGGCAATTCAGCACCCAACGCATGCAGTTCCAACCCATTCATACTCAAGTTCATTCTTAAATACGTTCACTCCTATTTACATAGCATTCATTCAATTATGGTGATAGAATAATCGAGTCCTCCTTAGACACTCTCACATCACACATTCACGCTAATAAATACATTCACTTTCTAAAAAATAGAGACATTAATTACCCTTCCTCAAGATTATGAGAATTTAATTTCTATTTTTTTTATTTTTTTACTAGGGTTCGCAATAGCAGAGGTCATATGAACCCTCGGGGTGCCGGTGTTTTTGAAAAAAAGCTCAATTGTAAGTATGTCGGGTTCGAATCCAGCGGCCCCGGGACCTTAACCTTACAGTGATGAGCGCCCTGTCAACGCCTAAACCGTCGCGGCCACCGACACCCCCTTTTATTTCTATTACAAACCCAGGAGATGCAGTTTGTACACCTTCACGAAACCTAAAATATTAGTGAGGTGAAGAGTGGAAGTCTGAATGGGAAAAACAAAAGGCTGAATTTCGTAAATATAAAATTCATAATGATAGACCAGATACAATTCAAAATATTTGGTGGGATCGGGGATATGGTCCAATGAATGTTGTGTGTTTAAACCATGCTAAGCCAGCTATCGAAGCTCTCACGCAATGTTCTACATCACCGGCACCTACAAGAACATCACAACACTGGCAAACTTTACCTACTTTGCATGTTGGTCTCTATCTATAAGTTTGGTCTCATGGAGATTACTCGAGTACACCCCGAAACCGTAGGTAGGTGGTGATTAAGACATGGCCATTTTGGAACTTCTTAATCGCATATCTGAACGCGGTAGGAAAATGTTATCATCTTATCATCGTATTGTAAGTGTGCTAACGGTTAAAAAATTAGAAAACAATCTCAATATCCTTGGGTTTAAATGATTTGGGTTAAAGGAAATAATAGGCATAATATAAATGGTCAATAAGTCAGTTGATCTAGCTAAAGAGGCCGTTTACTGTGGAACGAGATTGAATCCCATCACTGTATCCGATATTATAGCTCATTTGGAAAGATTTAAAAGAGTCTCATGACAACAAGAATACGAGGTATCGCTCAAAATCAAAGGGAAGGTTATTGGTGGCCCTAGAAATTTTTTCAGCTCAATAATCCGTCTTCGGCTAAACCGTAATAATTTGCCCTAACATCTTCATAAAATAGGAGTGCTAGATTTTCCTGTATGCGGGCGCAACGGGAAGACCAGCTGACCACATACATGCATTACTTATTGGCAGCTCCAAAACCAACATAGGCACGCAGGAGTCTTCGAGATGAATCCAAAGACCGAACTTACGGTATACCTAGGTAAATATGCTGCAGTTTTCTAGTCTGAAATTATAGAGATTGAATACTCTGCAGGGAAATCAAAAGACTAGGAAAAATTCCCGGAAGATAGCCATCTTCTCTTACAGTCAGCCAGCACTAAAGAAGGCCCTAGTCTCATGCGAAGTGAAGGTAAAGAGTGTTTGGAACTGCATGGAGGCCGTGATGGAAGTCAACGACACTAATGACCTGACCCTGTGGGACCCTGGGTATGCGGGCATAAGGGTAAAGAAAAGGCTGACATGTTGGCCAAAGAGGAAGAAAGAAACATGGACTCTCTAGATCCTGAACACTACTGTGGCTTAGCATCTTCCCACAAAAGAGGATACATATCAAAATGGATCCTTACTGAGTCCAAAATCTGGTGTAACTATACCGCATGCAAGAAGCACATGAAAAGAATCATAGAAGGACCATCCGAAAACTTACAAAGGAATTACTGGAAGGCAACCGCAGCCATGATTCCTGTTGGTCTCCTCACCGCCACTTAAAAAACCACATGGACCGGATAGGAGTACAGTCAGAAGAAACACTGTGCAGATACTGCCAGGAAGAGAAGGAGACAGCAGAACACATTTTATGTTTTTGTGAATGTAGGTGCAGATTCTTGCAACTAGTACATGAAAAGCCACAAACAAGAACCTTCACTAGAAGCCACTGGCATGGATATGTAGGTTGATTAAAAACCTGAAGCTGGCCACTGCGTTATAAAAAACAGGGGAGTACAATCTACTCAGGTCGTGGTGCAGAAGGCTTTGTGGCCGCCTTTTTTATCCCTATCCCGCAGGACATTTTCAAACTTTGATTAAAAATGGAATATCTCTGTTTATCAAGAGTAATATTAAGCAAAGACGCTCTCTACATGCTAATCAAGATAAAAGATCTAATTGTTCGAATAAACTTAATAATCAATTAATTATTACCATTGCACAAAATGTCAGATACAAATTTTTCTTGTTTATTTAACTTTCATTGCACTTGAATCAACAATTAAATAGATTTATATATGTATGTTATTATTGTGTAATATTTAGGCAATTTTGTTTTCTTTCCATTAATTATATATTAACATGCCAGTTATTGGGACAGTTGATAAGTCACTACACCTGCCATTGTCTTGGGGACGTCATCCGCGTAGGGTATGGTGGGACCCTGGGCGCGTCTTGCCCCGAAGAGGAGAGAATGTGAACTTTTTCATAGTGGGCTTAATGTTTTTTATCCACATCTTCGAAAAACCCCTGATAAAAAAATGATAAAAGACTACCCTTCTTCCCTCCTGAGCAGAGGCTCTTGGGGGGGGGGTCGTATGGGTACCTCAACTTTCCTGTTGTCCTTGCTGAGAGGCAGTTCGACAGGAGAAACCAAAAAATAAAAATCATGGATCATGGTAGTTATATTATTTGAAAGGAAATGATCGACTTGAGTTTTCTCGCGTTCGACTTTCAAACGGTCATTTTCCTACATTGAAAGTTTAACAATAACTGAAATACCATTTACTTCAAACGTAATTAGAATTTCCCAGAAAAAACAGAACATATCATATCATCATGGTGTTTACCACTTCGCCGGACCTTTTGTCACCACTCGGACGATTTTCATTACTGGCTTTTTCGGACAATCGGCTTTATAATTGCTAATTGTATCGCCTTCAATGGCATTTCGTTCATTGTTGTCGTGTATTTAAACAAAAGGGCCAAAGACTGCCCCCGTCATTTGCATTCTTTTCGAGCCTTGATTTGATAATTAACGCCTTTAATCGAAATAAAAACAAAAATAGAAATTAACGTGATTGAAATTTCTGAGCGGGTCACTTTTTGACAATAATATCAACAATAGACTAACATCTAACAATAGTCTAATCCTTTAATAGTCTAATCCTTAATAATTTAATAATATTAAGTATTTACCATTATAATATTTACTTGTGTTATAATTCCCGCTTTTCGCACGTTCAAATTGAGCGCCATTAAAAAACCAGCTTCTCATTGGAACGTCGCGTTGGCAGGGGTATCGGCGGGTTCACTTTTGCAATTTAGAAATCCTTCAATCTGATGATGAGCTAAGGGCTCGAATTCCGGATCGTTGTAAAACAACTTACAACGTACGAGTAGGGGCTATCTTTTTTCCATCATTCATCATTTCTACAAAAAGATAGTCTAATCCTTCCTAACATTTACGCTAAAAATTTAGCTGGTGAAGAACAGAATGCATTTCTGAATTCAATTTAACAGAAGAGTGACAATGAATGGCTTTTAATAACACACAACTTAATACTCATAAATGAAGGCGATCCTTAAGGATAATTTCAATTGATTAATCTTTATGTAAGGTCTCGGTTGAAATGAAAAAGTTGTGTTATGAGCGGGATTCGAACCCGGGACCTTCTGCTAAATACGCCGCTGCTCTAACACTTGAGCTATCGCGTGACTTCGATCCACTCTGACACCAACTTCCCATCTCAACCTTCCTTTCGAATTTTTCCTCGTTTTTGCCATTTTTCAATTTTTTTCACGATAGCTCAAGTGGTAGAGCAACGGCGTATTTAGCCGAAGGTCGTGGGTTCGAATCCCGCTCGTGACACTAACTTTTCATTTCAACGAATAGCTTATATAAAGATTAATTAATTTAAAGAAGTTATCTGGTCAATCGGACAACGAAATATAATGGACTTAAGGATAACCTTTAAAATTTTAAGAAATTTTTACTTCTTACTTGATTAGCTAAATAAAATCGAAATAGTTTAAGTAGTATTTCCAAAGGAATAAGTAAACCATAAGGGTCAATTATTGATAATCTTTTGTCATATAAAAGAAAATTATTGTACTTTCATTTTTAAAAAGATTTTCAAAATTTGATTAAAGATCACCTCAAAGGTGAACTTTGATGGTTGAGGTTGCATGTTTCAGGCAAAGTTAAACAAGTTCACTCACCAAGTCCGTTTGCCGTTTATTGTATTATTGTAAAACATTATGCTATAATTGACCATATGTATGTGGAATCGTTTAAATGTGAAGCTCGGTCTAACATGTAGAACCAACTTAACCTGATTTTCTGCTGTAAAACTTGTTTAAAATGTGGGGTAAACACGTTTTAAACATTCATTCGCCTACGAGTCTTGGATTGAGAACAGAATTTAAAAAAATCTATGTCGAATAGAACTAGCGTTATTGTATTTATAGATTATTAAAAAAAAGTAAGTACGGATAATAGATATAAATATGTTGTTGAATTGTAGATAACGAGAAAATAAATTTATTCCTAAAAATGTTAATTTATGTCTGAATTTAGTATTCCAATATACTTATATAATATCATTTACGTAGAAAACATACCTAAAAATTAATTGATAGTTAGACCTTATCTAAAACTAAATTCGTTCACTCTAAGTGTTCTCTTCGTTCATAATTTGAACCAAGTTCAGAGAAGGGAGAATTGCACCAAGGACCACGGTTCAAACTGATCCTAGATCAACCGCTAGTCAGCATTAGCATAATTGTGTACCTTTTACCATAGATTTTTCTAGCGGGGCAAATATGTCCGAGCTCCCGGAATTACGGATACAAGTCAAATAGAGAAAACATGCAGTCTTATATAAGAAACCTTGGGTTCCGCCTTAGGTCTTACCTCAGTGGACTTTCATAACTACAATTTTCCCCATTTTTTTTATTTTTTTCTTTATTTTTTTTTAAATGCTACTTTGTTTTAATCGTGAGTGTAATCGAAATTTGAAAACAACAATTTCTTTTTTGTTAACTGTTAGATTAATGTTATTCCTTCCTGAAATTAAGTTGTTCGAGTATGATTCACAGTTTGATGATCACGTTAACCAATGGGGTTAAGTAGTGACATCGATCGATAACTAAGTCGTTCCGCTGAATCACACTTAATAATTTTAAATATTTAATTATTTCTACAGGCGAGTTGATTAATAAGATTAAAATTCTTTAAATTATTGCTCGTTTTTAAGCAACAAACTTCAATATTAATCCTGATAAAAATTAGATTACGCTGTGATTTTTGTATTATTTATAAATGAATTCTGCGCATGTACGAAACATAGAATACACAAAATGATTATGCAGAGGTCGTGAGATGCGGTCTGGTGTGACGTAGGTTTAGAAAAACTTTTTTTTTACCGGGCCAATGTTTCGATCTTTATTGAGATCAACTTCAGAGCCTGGGATTTGTAAACACTGTTTAAATTTTACAAATACATGTCGGATGTGAAAGAAATGAATTTGTACGATGCTAGAAAATTTGTTTACATGTATTTGTAAAATTTAAACAATGCTTATAAATCCCAAGATATAGTATGGTCCTGATTGATGTTGAAAAAACTTCTGACTGCGTTTGACACGGGGGGGGGGAGAATTGAACGTTCCCCTTCATCAACACCAGTTTTTTTCAACAAAATGCTAAATTTTTGAGCCTCCCAGAAGCGCAATCCAAAACAGTGAGTATACCTCTGTAAGCTAATTGAATGGAGAACCTTTGAGGGAATTTGCACAGCTCCAGAAGTTTGAATTTATTAGCAATTACCAATCCAACATTTTAAAAAATTCCAACTTTCAACATTTTCGTTTTTTCTGAATTTTTCCTGCAGATTTTTTCACCAATTCTGTAATGTTAATAGGTTTCCTTACAGAAAATTTAACATTCTTTCAGATGGCACAAACAAGATTTTTCTACAGTCAGTAATTTTGAAGTTTATAAGCAATTTAGTGGACTTAAGTCGAAAATTTAAAAAACACCCAAAACCTGAAATTACTTCTTAACCGTTGAGATTTGGACAGGGGTTTAAAGGAAGTTTTTGTTGTATGTGGTGAGTAGAAACATCTCCAGAAATTTTTGACACTTATCGACAGTCATGCTGTGTATACTGCTGTTTTTAATCGCTATCATTATACTTTATACTACAATATTTTACTTTTAATATTTAACGAGTAAGTTATCCATTGTTATGAGAGTATTATTCTGTTACTTATTATTTATTAATTATAAATATTGTTATTACTTGTAGAGCCCTGATGAAGACCTTAATAAAGGTTGAAAGCTTGGCATAAATTACAAAACTTACTTGTTTTTGATGACCGCATCCCTGATCTCGAACTTACTACGGTTGATTCCTACTTCCTTCGTCAGATACTAATGTATACGAAATATATTGTCAGACACAGCTGATTTTTATCTTAAAGAAAAGCAGCTGATAAATCACGGGTTTCTTAGGAATATTTGAGGAATACAATTTTTATGGGTTTATGCTGGTGATATTTTAGTTAGGGTGGCCCTTCGACAATACGGTGAAACGGCAGAAAAAAATGTTAATACATACTTCTCTAAAGATTTTCACATGTATTTCCGTATTTTGTTTCAATCTTTTTGTGCTAGATACTTTAAGAAAGTTTAAAACGTTCCAAATTCAATCTTACAACAATAAAAATATTATTAATTTATATTAACTTTTTATGTTTTAACAAGCTGCAGTACCTTATTTAATCATAAAAATAACATAGATCATTCAAAAATAAACTTGAAACAAAGATTTAAACAAAGATGAAAACAAATACGTACTGGACAGTAGATCAATCATTACACAATCAAAAGCATCTCTCATCAATACAAAAGAAATGCATTTTCGTAAAAAGCATTGATAATAAATAATTTATCAAAAGCTGTTCGTAGGATTAGGAATTTGGAGGAATAGTCGAATCAAAACGGCGCGGCGCCTACCGTACGTCTAGTCGCCGCGTCGCGCCTGGAATCGAAACCAGTTCCAGGCGCCGGACCGCAATTTGTCGACAATTAGTAGCTGAAAGAAAAAATCTGCCAGTTATGTTTTTTTATTAATAACAACAATCTCTCATCCAAATCGTTAGATTACACATTATTTCCTGTGTTGAAGATCGTCCTAAGAACACACCTCCCTTCTAACAGTTGCGAGGACAAGCTTAACCAAAAAGATAAATCCTTTCCTAAATAAAATAAGAAAATTAAAAAAAAAACACTTTAGAATGAAGAATACACACTGCTCCACAAAAATAGTAGCGCACATGGAAATTTTGATTTTTTGAACTTGCCTTTTCTGTAATATTAAAATCGATATTTTTTATATTAAAAGATTTGGTTAGTCTGAAAATAAAAATACAATAAAATATCTCAAAAACAAAAAAATTATATAAAAAAGATATCTTTTCAGTAAGAATATAAAACATTACGAAACAAACATAAAAATCTTTAAAAGCATGTATTACCTTCCATAGTTGTTATTGCCCACTCTAATCTTCTCATCATGCTCATAATTAACCCTTTAAATATCTTGAGGAATTTCGTCCCCAATCTCATCTAACGTCAATTTTAGCTCAGCTAAGGTTTTAGGAGAGTAATTGCTTTGTTTTACCCAAAGTCCGAGCTCGTCCCATACGGCTGGCCTTAATGTGTAGTTGTTGGCATCTCAAAGGTACAGCATAATATAAGTGTGATTAACTGAAAATGGGTTTCCGGACATGAAGGCGTAGAAGGGTATAAACAACTGACCGACTAGTCAAAGAGGGGCAACTCTCTCATCGACGAGCCAGAACAGCAAACTTTGGGTGTGTGCTTAAGAACTGGAAAAATGGATTGAGAAAAAAAACACTCCAGGTATGAGGCAAGCTAAGAGATATATAAATAACTCCAAACTGAAGGCGAAGGAACTCCTCTCTCTCTCACCAGGCAGGATTTGAGAATTATAGACCTCTATGCCGGCCAGTGCCCTCTTAACTATCATCTTAAGAAGATGGGCAAAGCTGAGACGGAAACAGACTCCGACAGAAGGAACCACAGAATCGGCACATATCCTTTGCGAATGTAAAGCATTAGACCATTTATGGTACAGCCACTTAGGTTGGAAATGTCTCACCCAAGGAGATCCACGAAGGAAATGGCTATTAGCTAAGGGGGTTCGACAATACATCTGCTTAGGTCGCAGTGGAGGAAAGAACTTCTTCATCAAGCCCCTCAAATATTATTTTCAAAAAAAATTATCTCCGAAGAACTTCCAATCCACACGATATCTGAACTCCTCCTCCAATGGACCCTCTTCCGGCAGGGTTCCATTGGCTGTAGAGATATTAGGCCGCTCGATAAATTCGAACCGTTCATCTGGTGAATGGAGATAATACCAGGGATCTTCTGACCACCTAACGTTTATTAAAGTTTCTGTCCAATGTCGGTTTGACCCATTGCTATCTTTCTGGGATAGACTCATTTCTACAAGTCTCCTTTTTTATTGATTCAGCGTTAATGGACACATCCCGCACAGTTCGATGACTTTGAGTCGTTTCAGAAGCAGTGGAAATACTATGTCTCACGGTGTGCAATTTGATAAATCGTTGTCCCTGGCTCTTGGGTGACCCAACCCTGGTCTCTCAGTATACCTTGCAGTTTCCTGGTACCGCTGAATACCCGACAACCGTCGTTTTAGGCAAATCTCAAATTCTGGCAGCGTAACTCAGATTTCTTCCATCCTCAACGAGTGCAATATACTTGCTCGTTGATTATGGGTATTTTCGTAATCGTTTTGTTTTGTGCCACCAAAACAATAGTGACTAAAGGCATTTTTAAAGGATTAAATTCCCTTGCTGATGTTGTAGTTATAGAAGTTTAAATCAAATTAGGAATAACGCGGTTTTCTGTTACAGTCGGCGATAAAACATATGCTTTCGTTCTAATTATAATTGTTATATTATTTTTAAAGTATTAAAACAAAAAATTAGGCTAAAAACATTGTCAAATTAAAAAAGAATTCAAAATTCTCTTTTTGGGGAGCAGTGTATATTCATACAATTTTGGTTATGAACTTTAACTTGTATTCTTTTGATTTATGTTGTATTTTTAAATGTATTCTTTCAGCGTGCAGAGTTGAATGAGCTTTTTATTTAGCTGTTTGTATTCTACTTTCCTAGATCAAGAGTTTCTCATGAAGATCCATTTATCATCCTAGTTCACCTATTCTCACTGCATAGAAGGCCTTTAGAATCGCCTAGCCGCGTCGACTAAAGATGTAAACTCCTTCCAATTTGCAAATTTCTTTATTCGCCTATTTGTTTTATTTCTATCTGATTTTCTTTTAACTTTTCACGAAAGGATTTTCGATTTTTTGGCAATAGAACAAACAGAATCTCTCAAATCTGTATGTTTTAACATGAAAGGAATAACTCGGTACTTGAACATCAAAAAGTTGATCAAACTTCCGTTGAAAGAAGGTACTCACGACAGATTGAGTTCATCCTTAGTTGATCAACTAAATTTGAAAAAAATGAAAATTGGAATCATGAGAATGTGCCTTTAAGTGGAATTTTTTTCCATGTTCAATAACATGGTACATAGGTAAATAAAACATAGCCTAATATAAATTAAAACATCAAATTGGCCACTTTTTGTACGAGTGCGAGATACATCCCACACCCACAAGAAAAGTGACACAACTCAACAAACGAAAATTTTACAGGAGAAACAACTGGAAGTTTACTTTTTAGACTTACATATTGTACGGCAAAAACAAAACTGTCATGATCTATTGTCTTTTGTTTCTCCAAGGCTTCAGCGAAAACACAAAACTTTAAAATTCCAGTTATACTACCTCTCAAAAAATACCCCTTTTGTAGTTGTAATACTTTTCTTCCATATATTGGCTCTCAGTAATTTAAGTTAATTTGTTTTCTGTAATGACAATGGTGGTCAATGAATGACTGTAAAGTTATGAACATTTTTGTGATAGTAACAGACGGCATACAAACCTAACAAACGAGCATAAATAATCATATAATAAGTTTTACTAAGATTATTTTTAGTCAGGGCTCATTAATTATATAAAATTATTAAGGGAATTTATTTTTCATGTTCAATCAGCATAGTACTGAGGGAAATAATGCTTAAAACATAGCCTAATGTAAATTAAAACAACAAATGGGCCACTTGTACGAGTTTGAGGATACATCGCACACCCACAAGAAAAGTGACACAACTCAAAACAAGATAATTTTTCAGGAGAGACAAATGGAAGTTCACCTTTTTTACTTATGTATTAAGTACATGCCATTATTGTTTTTGACAATAAAAACTATCATGATCCAGCAATATTGTCTTTCGTTTCTACAAGACTTAAGCGAAAACACAAAACATTAACAATCCGGCTGTACTACCCCTAAAATCTACCCCTTTTCGAGTTGTGACAATTTTCTTGCATATATTGGCTCTCGGTAATTTAAGTTTGTTTGTTTGCTCTAACAATAATAATGGTCAATGAATGATTAAGGTTATTAACTCTTTGTAATAGTAACAGACAAAATATAAACCTAACAAATGGGCATAAATATCCATGTAGTAAGTTTTACTAAGGTTATTTTTGACCCAAATGTGCTTTTCTCCTGGAGCCAGGGCTAATTAGTTATATTAAATACCAAATTAATTATATAAAAATGTTTGTTTTATTAAAATAGATCATTAAAAATAATGTAAATAAAATATTTTAAAAATCGTTGAAACTATAAAATAGTAAAAAAGTTAAAAGACAACATTGTTAAAAAATTATGAAAAAAACAATATTATAATTAAGAATGCTATTAAAATAAAAGAAATGAAACTTAAATAATTCACGAACACTCTAGATCAAGGTATGGTCTTGAAGAAAAAGGTAAATTCTGTTGTTATTGGCTAGCTTTCGACCTATTTTAATGTCATCATCAGGGCCTTAATTAATTTCACATTACGAAAAACATTTTGTACCATTGTTTTTTATAGTGAGAAATGTGACTCCGGTATAAAATCCTTCACTAGACAAGAAGAAAACTGGCATAAGTCGAAATGTGCAACTTTTCTTGATATATCCTCTCACCGATGTTTTAAGCTCGACACAGAACTAAGGTATGCATGCCACTTTCGTGACTGGTGAATGGTGGTTCACGCCAGGTCAAAATTGACACATAATTCAGCGTAGCAGCTAAGAGTCCACCTACAGCTGTGCCATTTTTCCCGTAGCAACATAAGCCCGAATACTTCAAAAAACTAAATAATCCGGTTTGTATAATTTTTCGCCTTGTGTCACTTTTCTTGTGGGTGTGCGACATAATCATTTTTTACAGCTGAAAATCAGTTACTTTCGAATTTGTAATTTCGGTTTTAATATTCATCGAAGTGGAAAGTCGTGAGTTTGAATGTTTGAAGCTGTTACTTAATGAAAATCTGACTCGAACGTTCCGTTATGCGAATGTTCATGATGTAGTTACTAGTTTTATGCAAAACCTTGTAAAAATCATCCTTAACTGACACATCCACAAGACATTTTCACTATAACATTTACTAGCTCAAAACCTTTTCCGCTATGTATTTATGTAGTATGCTGAGATATAATAGCAGAGATTTGAGCATCTAAGGACAATTTAAAAAAGTTTTCAATTGATTAATTTTCTCTTAAAATAATATTCATCCAGTGCACACTTGAAATACAAATATTACACCATAAATTTTAGTGCATGCCCTTTTCTACAAATTTAACAGGCTGAAGGATTTTTTTTTGTTTGGGTTCATTCAATAGTTATTTCCTTTTTTCCCAGTCGTCAGGTGGGAAAAACTTCGTTGCTGCCGAGGGTTCGGTATCCGCAAGGCCGTTAAGCCCACACGTTTCCATTTGACAGACGAAGATAGCACGGAATGTGGGCACCTCGCATTCACTAGGAACTCACTTGTTGAAAGTTTTTTATGTATTTGTAATAGACATTGATGCGAGAAAAAATGTTTTGCTGTAAACATTAACGCCCTGTTACGTTAAAAATGTTTATCTGTTTCATTCTGTTTACAAAATAGAAATAATTTCATCCAACTTATGCTTTGCGTGAAAATTATTTTTACTGTGCTTCTATTTTAATTGTTTTCAAACTTTCATGTTGGTTTGATCCGTCTTTCACGCTGTATTTTTTTTTGTTATTAGTGTGAGTGTGTCTATTTGTTTGATCGTGTATACAGGGTGATACCGAGTTAAATGTCAATACTGACATGGTGGATTCACTAAATAAAACGAAGTTGTGCCACCAGAAAAAGGTTTCTATCTTGACACTTTCCTGATTTAAATTCTGATCTATGTAATTTCTGATCTTTAGCGTCATTAAAATACAAATCTGATCTTTATTTCCCAAACTGCATGAATTTTCTACAAGATAACATTTCCGTTGAAATATTCGCGCTTCTGAATTCACGTAGCCGCTCAAAGAATAACAAATGACAAAATCCATGTATTTGGAAATACTTAATTGTGGCATAAAGGACAATGACTTTTCCATCAAATTTTTTTGGAATTTCATCAAAGTTGCCTTTTTTTCTTTTTCTTTCGGCCGGCTAATTACTAGGGTCATTGCCGGTACCACACGTATATAAACTTCTCGCATTTTTCTTTGTTTCATTTCAACTTCATCTCTATCTCATTCACTCTTCTTTTAATTTTGTTTCCTACCGACCAAACAGAGGAGTATCTTGTTGCTCGTTCCTACCATCCCACACGTGGTTTGTTAAAAATACTCCAATATTTACAGACTCACTAACAATACCCACTCACGCTAAGAATATGATTACAGTTGGCAGGCTCAGAGTACAGGTGCACGAGTGAAGTCCTGCCCATACAACTAAAAAAAAAGTCGGTACGATAGTCATAATCCATTCGTGCTAATAAATACATTCATACAGTATGTACAGAATTTCATTCATCCGTTAGACTAATTTCCTTTTGTCGGGCTTGTGGAGTACTCGATAAATATGGACATCCACGTCCATTTACACAAAACATTCACGCGAATAAATACATTCATATTAGAGAGGTCGCAGCATCTCGGTAGTATTACTTCAACCTTGACAGCTTACATAAATAAGCGGTAGTTTTACTTTCTCAATCATTCCNCAAACAATATCATTTGGAAGAGGATTAATAAGTGTTGACATTCATACAAATGAGTAATCCTGTAAACGTAAACAGAATATTTTATATAGATTTTTTTGAATGAAAACTTAAAATCCTGCATTATTTTCCGGACAACCCAATATTTCCAGATTAGATGGTAGGTCAAACCGTTCTCGGTACTCTCTTAACTAATTACATTCCTTTAATAGGTCTCTCACCGTTACAGGATTTCCACAGAGTGGGCAGCGTTTTTGACTTCTACCCGCTAACAGGTGACCGTGCGTGAGAAGGGTGTGACCTATTCGCAACCTTGTTAATATTATTTTGTTACGTTTTTCCAAATTCTCCACTGGCCTTGGCCTCACCGTATTTTTATGTATTTTTAGTTTTCCATTACTTTCGTTCCAGCGAGCCTGCCATTTACAATAAATCAATGAATGTGTAGTTGCCTTATTTTATAAGTTTTCCAAGGACAAACATTTTTTACAACGTTCTTAGTGAAATAGCCTTTGCAAAGTTGAAAAAAGTGATATCGAACCCAACACAAGAGCATCGTGCATGTAATATTTTTAATTAAAACATTTATTAGTTGGTAACAAAAATCAGATCCATTTCCATCCATATTTAAAGGATATATCACTAAGAACGTTGTAAAAAGTGTAAAAGTGAGTAGGTCCTTGGAATACACATAAAATAAGCAACTTTTGTGAAATCCCCCAAAAATTTTATGGAAAAGTCATTGCACGAGCCGCAATTGAGTAATTCGAAAAAAACATGGGTTTTGCCATTTGTTATTCTTTGAGCGGCTACAATGTACTCAGAAGCGCAAACTTTTCAACGGAAATGTTGTTATCTTGAGGAAAATTTAATGTACTTTGCGAAATAAGGTCAGATTTGTATTTTAATGACGATAAAGTTGAGAAATTACGATTTTATATTAAAAAATCTGGTTTTAGACTAAAATCACAAAAATTTCAATATCTCAGGAATAGGTCAGGATAAAAACCTCGATCTGGTTGCACTGAACTACTTTTTATTTACTGAATCCACCAGAGCAGTATTGAAATTTAACCTGTAAACTCTGTATAGCTGTCTTAACTAAACGTAGAACTATAGTTAGGTGATCTCAAAACTCTCTGAATTTAGTCAGATAGTTTTTTTTATTTGAAATATATTTTACAAATTTTTTTTCCTACTTATTTTTATTATTCACGTTTGCTGTTGTTAATTATTTTTTTCCATTGAAAACATCAATAATTCTTATAGTACGTGAACATCTTGACAGCTTATTCTAGTTAATAGTTATTTTAACTATATATTTATTTGCGTTATAGTATATGTTATTTGCTTCTTCGTATATCTGTTTATTTAAAACATTTGCTAGCTTCTGATTGACCTGTTCAGTATTTTCTACCTTATTTTTTTCGCTCCATAACTTGTGAAATTTTTTCATTTTTTTATCAATTTATTTTTTGTCTATTTTTTAAACTTACATAAATAAGCGGTAGTTTTACTTTCTCAATCATTCCTTGCTGTACCCGTCCTGTCACGATCAAATGTATTTTAGCATTTCACTATTGAATTAAATATTTCACTTTTATATTTTTGACAGTAAATTTACTGTTTTATACTATCTGAACAATTCAATAAGATTGTGATTGTTGTTAAAACTTATTCCTTTTCAGATTTTCATAAATAGTGTTACAATGAATTAAATCTTCAAGAGCATTTAGTAATACTAATTATTACAATTTAAAACACATATTATTAATAAGTATTGAATTATTTTGGAGATGGTAGAACTGGTGGAACCAAAATAAAAGTTGTTAAATATACAAAAGTCCTTCCTAACTTGAACTTTATATAATATTGAAGTTGGTGAAAAAGTATACATAAGTGATAATATCTAGAGTATGTATGTCGATGATCATGAAAACTCGAACTGTTAAATTTAAATTGTTCAATTACTACAAAAGATGAGAAACATAAGTGCTCTCTTTGCCATATGTTGTAAAATGAAATTGTTTATCATTTTGTGTGTATGTGTTCCACATTAAAAACAATAGAAAAAATGGCTAAATGCTTATAAATTGAAACGGACTGTATTCACAAATTATTTAAAAGGAAGACATTTGCAAGAAATATTTTAGTATATTATTAATGCATCAAGATATAGAAAAAAGCTGTAATAGAATTTAATTATTAGATATATCAAATTCTATTTAGGTATATTTTGTATATATCAAATTTTATTTTATTAATTAAGCTTTGTTATTGTGGTTGTTCTTATAAATTTGAAATTTTACTTTACATCTATAATTTATGTAGCTTCTTTAGTTGAATTTATTTATATACCCAGTTTCTGTTATAAATGTACATTCACAATTAAACCATTTAAATGTGTATTCGTATTTACACTTTTTGATTATATTTAAATATCAAATATTGTTCATTTATCGGTTCAGTTTCATTCTGCTTGAAAACCAACCATTCCAATAAGATGTGTTCAATACTAAACTTGTAAACGTTGGCGAAATAAGCGTTTTAGTAGCCAGGACATAGAAAAATAATGAATAATTAGTTTTAAATGGTATCAACGGATTTGTCCAACACCTTCAGTTTTGGAGTTACTATTGTTTATTTGAAGTAAGGTCGTGAAAGCTTAAAAAATCAGAAAAAGGGGAATAACTCCAACTCTCTTGAGATTCGGATCATAATTAATTAAGACTTTTTGATTCCATTTTGAACGTATAATCTACCGGCAAAGTTTGTTACACGAGTAGCCGAACACCCTGCATACTGTGTAAATACAATTTAAAATCTCTGATTATGGAAGTGTCTATAAAGAACTCATTGTGATGATGCCGTTATTGGCACAGTTTATATTTTCACTCTATACATGATCGAGTTGTATAAGTTTATAACAAACTTGCTTTTCAAACAGAGATCACTATGAAATGCCAAGCAAAAAAAAAAAAAATATCCTGGTTACAAAACCAAGAGGTAAAGTTGAAACTTCGGCTAAATGATTATAAAATTGTTAAAATGATCCAATATTTCTATATTTACTCCTTATAATAGTTAATAAATAACATTTAAGAGTTTTAAAACTAGCAATGCAGTTCAACACTTCATTCAATCAGTAAGCTTCCTTTTCTACTTATTATAGCACAAAGGAAACATAAGTTGGAACGTTTGGAATGTTTACCTCATGCCGGTGAAAATTTATTTTAAAAGCTTTTCATTTGATGACAGGAAGAAGCGAAGACGTTGAATAGGGTAGACGCATCTTTATGAATAATGCCCAGTAGCGACGTTGTCTACTTTGTTTTGTTTACTTGGGATAAACGACTCTTAGTGGAGGTACAAATAATCCCCCATGGCCATAAATCAATCATTTCTGTTTGTTTTGACACCCGTCGACCATAAGGAATTTTTACCTGGCAATCAGCCTGGTCTCCACATTTGTTGCTTAAAAGATCGAGATCTTTTTTTCTTAAGACGTTCAAATCACATTGTATTGACATTTACATCTGAATAAATCGTATAGTATATAAATACCGAAAGGGCGTTTGGCAGACCAAACTTCTAAAATGCTACACGGCTACACATCACCCTTCACTCTTTTAGAAATTTGACCATTAAAAAGGTAATCATTGTTTTGACAAAAAATCAATAATTCTCAACTTTTAGTCTCTAAGGAGTTAGATAAAAAAATATAAAGAAATACAATCTACAAAAAAACAATAAGTATAAAGTATACTTCACTCTTCTAGAAATTTTACCATTAAAAAAGTAATCATTGGTTTGACCTAAAAAAATCAATAATTCTCAACTTTTAGTCTCTAAGGAGTCAGGTAAAAAATATAAATAAATGCAATCTACAAAAAACAATAAGAATACTAATAACCCCGTTATGACTTTTATGACATCGGCAAATAGTGTCATGGTGGTTAACTCAGGCTGGTTTAGATATAAAAGCCAAAAGGTTATTGTCATTTTTTATAGCAAATGCTCTATTATCAAAGAGGGATATAAAATCTGACTGGTAATTTGCGTGTAATTTGAAATAATTGCTCTGTCAATTCTACCACTGATATCAAAAGAATACTAAGAATTTATTAAATCCATTATATTTCGTGGTCCGATTGACCAAATAACTCCTTTCAATTAATTAATCTTTACGTAAGGTTGAAATGAATAAGTTAGTGTTAAGGGCGAGATTCGTACCCACGACCTTTGGCTAAATACCCCACTGCTCTACCACTTGAGCAATCGTGACTTCGATCCACTCGGACACCAACTTCCCATCTCACTTCGAATTTTCCCTCCTTTTTGTCATTTTTCAAATGTCGTGTAATCAGGATTCGATTCTCGGCGACAAATGAAATGGCGACACAAATTCGAAAGGTAGGTTGAGATGGGAAGTTGGTGTCGAGTGGATCGAAGTCAGGATAGCTCAAGTGGTAGAGCTGTGGCGTATTTAGCCGAAGGTCGTGGGTTCGAATCCCGCTCGTGGCCCTAACTTTTTCATTTCAACGAAGACGTTACATAAAGATTAATATACTAATAACAATAAATACTACCAGCCACATAAAATATTGTCATCTTCATAAAAATGATTACGTCATATTCGTTTAATAAATACGTCGATAGTTACAAAAGCCTATAATTTACAACACATTTTTAAAAATAGTTATTTGATTTGCAAGACGTGACTGAATGTTAGGACATATGCTTATGGCCAATGCTGACCGATAGGCTATCTCAAAAGTTAAACTAGTGACTGGCTATGATTATAATCAAGTGTGTAGCGTTTGGAATTTAAGTTCCATTAAAAAATTTTCAAAGGAATATACAACTGTAAAACCGTTTTTAACAAATGGAAATTGCTTTGGGTTGAAACAATCGGACCGACAAACAGTTCTGTATAGACATGGGTTGGCATAACTAGAGAGAAAAATATAAAACAAATTTTTTCTTGTTAGTTATTTTGTAACTTTATCGTTTCTTCACGGGCAATCTTCCCTGTCCAAATGTGCCAATTTCACGAGGCGAAAAAGGGGGTGAACTATCGAAATAGCCCTCATCCATGAACGGCGATTCGATTCGGTCGGAAAAACAAAACGATACCTGGTAAAAACGAGTGATTCGAGAGCTGTATGGTCCCTTCTGTATTTTATGACATTACTTTCTACCAGTTTTTTTATAAATATCGGAAAAGCTGAATAAAAATAAAAAAAGAATCATAATACGTGTTTCTCCAATAATAGCTTCACTTTCTCTCGGGAATTTTCAACTATAAAAAAATCAGAAACTCGGTTTACAGGTTTTTAATCAGATCTGATTATGTTCCTATATTTTGTAACAAGGAGTACAAATGGAATTATACAAAAGGGTATGAGGACCGCCAAGAAAATGAAGTGAGCGTAAAAAAGATCCGATAGGTTGGGCTCGTCGTTGAGGAAGAGGCTGAGGCAATGTCTGGCAGATGATATTGCCGCCAGGACAAGCCAGGATTTGAAGGTTAGAGACGTTTTAGCTCCGATGTAAAGCGACACGGCACTCCAGAAGGAGATGACGAGAGAGGCGATCAAGCCCAGCTTGTACCAGTTCATACCTGAAAACCGTCAAATCAGTACGGACAATGAGTACCCATCAAAAACACGAATATATGATCTCACTGAAGTTTATCCACGGGCTTTCCACTGAAGAGAAGAAATGTGAAACTTTGTGCGCATACGTGAAGACGATTGGCTGCGGTCCGATGACGGAAATAGCGTAGTTGAGATAAAAATGCAGGGCGAGGGCTCTCAAGTAATTCTGGTGCTTATACTGCGGCGAGGACGCTTCTAATCTTAGCCAGGCGTACAGATTGATCGATAGGATGAGGAAAGAGAGTGGCTCCTGACCGGAAGAAACCAATAACAACGGAACGGACAACGCCATGCATACCTAGAACAGACGGGAAATAATGCTCAAAAGTCATATACATAAAATGAAACTTTTCGTTAGCACCAAGATCAAAAGCACATCGAAAAATTCAAAAATTTCAAGTTAGGAATCATTTGTCCTCAGAGTACACTGTTATAGGAGTAGTTAACTTCCCATAGCGTAAATATGAAACATGATATGACCTATTTTCTGTTAAACTATTGTGGACTATGATCATAGAAGTGAACGAATGGCTATAAGACCAATGAATCGTTACTAGTTGTCGATTTTGTTAAAGAAAACTTATGAAAAATTAGTGTATTCTCACTTGGATAAGTCTTGTAGAGAGAGTGGACGATCCGAAAACTGTGACTGCGGGACTTGACAAAATTATCCATGAAATCGCTCTCATCCAGTTTTCCCATATGCCCAAGTGGTAGAGATCGACAAACCAAATAGCCAAAGTTCCGGCTCCAGCTACTACACCTGTGACGATATGCTCCTTGGCGCGAAGATCCATTCTGTAAGCGCTGAGACAGCCACCGATTATCCATATGGCGGCTCCGACGTTAAGTATGGCCGGGGAGGATTTACCTAATTCCTTCATTTGCCAGAGTAGAGAAGGCACTATCAATATTATAAGCGTCGTACCGACCCAGACGCAAGTGACGTGGGTGGGAACGTATCGAGAATTCATGGTCGATGTCCAAGTTACGTACGGCAGAAAAAATAACATTGAGAAATATATCTTAGAATGTGTCCAATGGATTACCTGTTAAAGTTAATTTTAATTCTCGTGTTTCAGAGCGATATTTTTCATGATCTTTTTACCTCTACGACTAGAACTGCGAAGGCTACATACATGGCCGATTTGACGATGCCCTCTTTGTAGAACGAAAGCCAAATCCTTTCGGATCTCGAAACAGCCGTCCACCAGAGGAAAACGGGAAGCTCGAAAACCGGTAGAAGATACCAGGGCCACGCCTCCGTCCAAATCACCAAAGCTACGACGACGATCTTGAAGAAGAAGAGAACGTGGGTCATCAGTGTTATTATCATAGGAATCCAGCTCCAAGCAAATCGCACGGGAGGAGGAGGAGTGGCCAAGGTGGAACAAAGCAAGCCGATCCAAGCAAGGTAAGCCATAACAAGTGTGAAAAGAAGCGAACCGCTGTAAAATCCTTCCATTTTGTCTATAAATAAAAGTTCAGTATTAATATTGAAAAATTAAATTGTTTAAAAATACCAAAAATCCTTCTTACTTATACACGAGTGAGCTATTTCGATGAGATTTGTCGATTCTTTGAAAACAGCTTCAAAATTTTTCTTTTCCAAGTGCACCGATATATTAAAAGTGTAATCTGAGTAAAGGCAGGGTGTTAAAGGTATGCTGACTAGTTTTCTAGATAAGGGACCGGCGGAACGAGCCATCGATCTGCACAGCACGCCGAGCTGTAGCGCGTTGGCAGCAAGAGCGTAAGGCAACACTTTGGGAGCGACGAAAACTCTCGGAATCTTCCCTCTGGAATGGACTGGGACCGGGACTCCCAAGAGGGCCGCAAGCAGAGGGCACAAATCGGTAACAGGACGTACTCCCGAATGGATCACACCGGGCCTCGTACCATTACCCCATATAAAAACTGGGAGGTGCAGCTCATCGAGAGTCGAGCCTCCTGATCTCCCGTATTCGTCAGTGCCGTGACCTGACAGTATGACGTACGCCGTTTGAGATGGACCGAACACATCTTCGGCATAAGCTTCGATTTTGGATATGGATGTCTCAACGCTTAGCATCGCATCAGCAGCTCTCGGAGACTTTACTCCTTCAGCCCTCGCTGCGAGATCCATCGTCACTAGGTGTATGAAGTATATACACTTTTGTTTCTTATTAAATTTCCCTTTATTCTCTTTTAGATGCTAAAACAAGAATATTTGTCTTTTCATTATAGTCTGTGTAGGTGTGCAGTGTGGTTTGTATAAACTGTCAACAAACTCATTTTTAGTCCTTAAATCAGGTACCAAGAGGTTACCAAGAGCCTTTGGAACCAATGAAAAGTTTCTATGTTTACTATTTCGAATATTTTATGTAAAAAATAATATATTAATCATAAAGTACTGTTTAAAGGAATCTTAAATTTCGAGAGAATTTTCGATGTGCCATAACATGATGAGACGCAAGTTAAGGTCTAAAACTCTTCGAACAACTAAATAAAGGTCAGTCGGGGCTTAGGGAAAATGTGTGACAATTGCGAAACAGATGTGGCAGAAACATCTTGTCCAGGCCTATTATGACCCCCCTCCCCCCCGAAATAAACGTTTAGAGTTAGTTGGTAAACAGTTTAATGCAAATGAACTTTTGTTAATAAGTGAGGGTTTTGTGACTAATCAATCAAAGTGTTGTCATCGTTAAGGGTCATTCCTATATTATATTATAGTGAAGTAAACAAAAGTATAAACTTCAGGTTTGCCGCAGTTCTTACAAACCACCGATGCGTGACATTTTAACTGGGACAAAAGCGTTTAACAGCTGGAAGCCAAAAAACTAATTTATGGCGCTGTTGAATATTAAAAATAATTCCACATGTTTAAAATTAAAGAAAATGAATGTGGGAGATGAAAATACCTTGAGCACTTTGTCAAGTACATATTGATCTGGTTTGTCGATGAGACCTTTATTCTCCGGATAGTCGTTGAGCCATTGTGTCGGATAGACGTCGGTCAACCAGTTGTCCGGATTGCCGAAGTAACGGGGCGTCGCCTCCGGTCCGAAATAGTAGACCCGATCCGCCTTGGCGAAGACGTGGTCCGCGTTGATGGGGGTCGAGAAGAGAAACGAGGTGACGGGATCGTACCTCCCTGTAGCCGCACCGACGATCGCCATCCTGGTATAGCTCATCCTTAGCCCGAAGACGCCCCGGGATGTGACGTTGGACGTGCTCAGCCCGGACGAGTTCCGGAGCCCGTCCACCAGGAACAGGAAGAGCCGGTCGGAGGACGTGCCGTTCTCGTGTGCATTTTCTCCGTTTTGACTCACCTGAACGTGGTGTCCGGGGCCTAGCACTATCTCATAGCACCCCAGTGCCAGTATCAACGCAGTCACCACGCATACAGGACACCAAATCCAAATCATTTTCCAATTAAATCATCCTTCTGCGGTATCAAAACTAATGTAGTAACTACCAATGGCTTAAACTATAACTACAATTTTCGATGTTATTTATATCAAAATACAATAAAAAACCATGTGTTTTATATTTGACCTTATGATAAAATACTTTCCATATATTATTAATTAGATCACTCGAGTATATACATAAATTGGGAGGTTCGTGGGCTGAAAAACACCTGAGATCATCGCCGGCCCTTGTTTCCTTCTTTTCCTCTGTCACTCGAATAATTTTGTTTTAATAGCTTATAACGGTTTATTGCCTATCTAATGACGAGGGGTTAGTAGACATATAGCAAGATTTATTCACAACCATTCCTTTTAGATTTTTTTTAATTATTCAGAAATCGTGAGATGCGGTCTGGTATGATGTAGGTTTCAGAAAAACATTTTCTTTATCGTGCCAACGTTTTGATCTTTATTGAGGTCATCTTTAGGGCCTGGGATTTACAAACATTGTTTACATTTAACTAATACATTTAGGATGTGGAAAAGTTAATTTATACAATACAAGTTCTTCCTACTTCCTTTCCCACCCCTTCAAAACCCAACTTATATAAACATAAAACAGCAAAATCTCACTGGCACTCTCAACACGACACACAAGAATGGCACAATTACACAGAAGACAAACACTTTGAGTGAGTAGAAATACTTTGATTGAATATAAAAAATATATTTTGCATTGTAAAAATTCACTTTTCCTAAATGTATTTGTTAAATGTAAACAAAGTAAATCCCAGGCCTGAAGATGATCTCAATAAAGATCGAAACGTTGGCACGATAAAGAAAATGTTTTTCTGAAACCTACATCACACCAGACCGCATCTCACGATTTCTGAATAATTATCGATTAACGGTCACTAATCACCACACATTTTCTTTAAACTTTTAATTTGGACTTTGTTAAAACGATTGTAAGACCTAGGCTTCTAGTAGAATAATTATTTTCTTTTTAAATTGAAGACTTCCCACATGTAAAAAACGAACTGGTTAAATAATAAGTTACACGACAGTCGCAGATTAGGGAGTTGTACAGAATGTCCGCAAGTATGACGACAGCGGTTGAAAAGTTAATATCCAGGTCCGCTTATTCTCGCTATTGATCGATTATTATTATTATGGTTTATGTTATTAAACCAGTTCGTCTCGCATGTAATACAATCTTCAATGAGAAACCATTGTATGGTTCTTTAACATAACATTTTTTAATCTGTAATAATGAATGCGAAAATAATTTGGAGGAGGAAACACAAAATCAATTAGATGCATTTTTGAAATGGTTAAAAATGAGCATACCTTGTCAACAACAAAAATCTTGTAATATTTAATGTTCAGTGACTTTAAATGCATCCGTCGGTTCATTTGCATACCTGACAACTTAATTATCTACCTTTAAAAAATAGTTTATAAATTATAGAAAGGAAGACGTGTTTTGTGAGCTTCTACACACTAGGGATGAAGCGAGATGCCCTCCGGTAATATAAACTCGTTAGCCCTGGCCTAGATATTCATGCCCCTTCCTCTCCCTGACACTCCCTTTCTAAATACGACCGCAACTGTTTTTATTTTATTTGCCAAAGCTTTCTCTGATGCTCTCTTGGCGGAATAAAGTGTTTTCATATTGCCAGGAAAGCTCAGTCTATGCATAATTTTTCCCCTCTGGGTAGGAAAATTAATTTTGAGCTGTGTTTTATATATTATGGCCGTGGAGTGGATGACATGGCACGCTTTGATGGAAGATGATGATAGTCACTTTCACAGTTTCTCTAACTTCCGGGATCACTGTGGATTAAAGATTTTCTTTTATACCAATGAATATGATCATTTGTAATATTTTATTTTACGTTTAAGGTGCAGTAAAATGCGTACTGCTAAACTACTGACATAAGACAGAATTATTACTGGATTATCATATTCACATCACATAATCAAATACGTTTTTTTTACTAAGTACTACATCTAGTGACAAATAATGTACATTCATATTTCTTAACCCATTATTATACGTCTGATAATTTACCATTTTCTTGAAAACAGGTCTAGCGAACCATCTTGTGACGTGTTGACATCGGCAAATAGTGTCATGGTGGTCAACTCAGGCTGGTTTAGATATAAAAGCCAAAAGGTTATTGTCAATTTTTATAGCAAATGCTCTATTATCAAAGAGGGATATAAAATCTGACTGGTAATTTGCGTGTAATTTGAAATAATTGCTCTGTCAATTCTACCACTGATATCAAAAGAATACTAAGAATTTATTAAATCCATTATATTTCGTGGTCCGATTGACCAAATAACTTCTTTCAATTAATTAATCTTTACGTTAAGGTATTGGTTGAAATGAAAAAGTTAGCGACAAGAGCGGGATTCGAACACACGACCTTCGGCTACATAAGACGCTGGTCTACCACTTGAGTTATCGTGACTTCGTTCCACTCGGTCACAACTTCCCATCTCAACCTACCTTTCGAATTTTCCCTCCTTTTTGCCATTTTTCAAGTTGGTGGAAATTGATGTCCGAGTGGATCGAAGTCAAGATATCTCAAGTGGTAGAGCAGCAGGGTATTTAGCCGAAGTTCGTGGGTTCGAATCCCGCTCGTGACGCTAACTTTTTCATTTCAACCAATACCTTATATAAAGATTAATTAATTGAAAAGTTATTGTTATTATTAATGGCCTTACAAGTCTGTGGGAAATGTTTAAATTATGGAACGAAATTCGAAGTTCTAATTAAAGAACAGGATTAATTTTATAATTTAAAATGGGTTTTTGCGTACATTTAGCTTTCCAAGTTAAGTATTTTAAAAGGATAAATTAAAGCTTGCGTTGGGAAAAAGATGGATTAGTTTATGTGTGAATGTTTGGAATCAGAACGTTCTAGCACTCAGAAGGGTAGAGCTAACCTAAGAAAGAAGGTTTAAATGTTACGGCGTGAAATGACCGCAGCCGTTAAAACGTCCTTAAAAAAATAATCATAATAATAAGTTGTAATAAAAAGGATGAAAAAAGATGAAAACAAACAAACTGTACGGCACGGTGGCATGGCATCCAAATGTCTGCCGGAAGTTTACGTATCTGATTTGATTTGATTGTTATGTTGGGACATTAATGCAGCTCTATTATAAGTAGCCAACTTACAGTATTGAGTCATCCAGCCAGGAGCATCGGAAAGCCTCATCCGGCATAAGTGTTCGGCTCGGTGAACGGATAGGGATAGTGATAGAAGAGGCCACAATGCCTTCTGCACCTCGACCTGAATTGTGCTCCCCTGTTTTCTATAACTCGCTGGCCAGCTTCAGGTTGTTAATCAACCTCCATAGCCTTGTCAGCGGCACGTTAGTGTAGGATCATGCATGTGGCTTCTCCTGTGCTAGTTGGAAGTACCTGTACCTACACATTCCTTCAAAAATACGTAAAATGTGTTCTGCGGCCTCCTCATCTTCCTGGAAATATCTGCACAGTGTTTCTTCTGTCTGTCCTACGGTGCATGTGCTTTCTTAAGTGGCAGTGCTCTGTCAGTTCAACCAGAATATTGGTTCGGTTGCGGTTGCCTGCCGGTAATTCCTTTGTAAGCTATGCGGTAACTTTGATTATACTCTTTTGTGGTAAAATGCTAGGCCACAGTAGGGTTCCGGGCCTGTCAATGTTGGCGCCGTCTTTGGTCAACATGTCAACTCTTTCTTTGCTTCTATGCCCCGGATCGTCCAGGGTAGCACAAGTACTCAAAAATTCACGAATTTCGTGGTCCGCTTGACCAATTAATATATTACGATTAATTAAGATTTTTAGTTGAGAACAAAAAGGCAATGACACGAGCCGGATTCGAACCCACGATCTTCGGCTAGATACGCCGCTGCTCTACCACTTGAGCTACCGTGACCTCGATCCACTCGGACACTAACTTCCCATCTCAACCCCACCTTTTGAATTTTCCCTCCTTATTGCCATTTTTTCTCAAATGTCGTGTAATCGGATTGGATTCTCGACGACAAATGAAATGGCCACGGAGAGCTTTAGTGAAATCTACTTCATTTTAAATCATTAAATTCACTAATTTCGTGGTCCGCTCACATGTTGCAGAGAGAAAATATCTCAGAATCAGTAGTTTGATATGGCTTAGCGTTCAATTGCCTAAATAAGAATGTTTCCGTATAGGAATAATACGTTCGCGCCCATTACACCTGGATCCAGTTCTCTGTAAGGTGTACAGTTTCCACAGCTCTTGAACCGAAAGAAAATCTCCCTTTTCCTCTTTGAACTCCAACAATATATTTTTTAAAAAGCAATTTCGGTTTTAAGACATCCAAATTACTGGAAACAACATACTTTTCAGTCAGAGTTGTCCAATAATTTGCCCAGAAAATTTTCTTCTTTATGGCTTAGGCAAATAAAGAAGGCGTGAAACTGTCATATTAGCCACTTTTACAATAATCTGGTGACAACGGGAGAAGAGGCAGATGAGAAAATCCCAAGTTTTATAAACAATGATGAACAACTCTGCGTCGATGAGGTCTGGGGCATTGTCATCCTGCCAGAAAGATCCCTAGTTTGAGGAGAGTATTCCCCGATAATTTCTTGGACATAACGGACTGCCGTAAGGTCGCCTTCGACGACATGAAGTCCAGTTCGTCCTCCAGTGGAAATTGTCGCCCTGACTATTACACCGCCTCCTTTAACTGCACTGAAGGGAGGACGAAATGGGGCATAGTATGCATCCCCTGTTCTCGGTTAACTGTCCCGAGCCAGCTATCACTATACAGGCAGAAACGCGACTCATCATTTCAATTGGTGTTCCCTTCTAGGTGCTCGCTACACCATATTCTCCTGACATGCTGCTGGTGGGAACTGTTGCTACAGGTCGTCTTCAAGGGCATACAATGTGGGCCAACTTCACACAAACGATTCCTAATCCTAACGATTCCTAATCGGTTTAAAAGTCCTTGCCAAAACATCTGGTACTTGAACGGCAACAAAGGGTTCCGCCTTGTAGCATTGACAATATTTCTGTAATCCCTTAACGTGCTAATGAGCTGAGATCCACTACCAGGCTTCATATTTGCACTTCCAGTCTCTCAGAATCAGGCTAATGCCCGGGAGACCAGGCTCTCAGGAACGCCAACTGCCTGTGTGATATCCACATGCCGGTGATCTCGAAGACTCATTCTCACAATAATATTACCAACGACTGGTTCAATTGATGTCTTTCCATGGTAAAAGAGAATACAACTGGATTAAAAGGGAGAAAAGATGAGAGCATGTATTTGCTTACAAAATGAGTCTTCAAGTCACCTTCACATTTACTATTCTTACGTAAATCCGCGATTAAAAATGAGGATTAACATTTATTTGTTTTTGCTTTGTATTTTCTACTTTTATTTATCCAACTATCAAGAATATATCGGTTAATTGAATCGAAATTAATAGAACAAGAATAAATTCATTTTTGAGCAGTTTATGAAAAACCGGGCATTTTATATTTGTCGTCGTTTTTCCATTTCATCGCCTGCGATTCACAATTGTCCGTGTGCAGGTACGCACGTGCGCCAGCCCGTTAGACACGTGATTTCGGATGCCCTTGGACAGAGAGCAAACCACTACCATAGGCTATTATGATACCGTTCTATTTTGACCCCAAGACAAAGCCGAGGCGTCGGAAACTACAAAAACAAGACAAGGGAAGATTGTAAAATCAGTAAATTTTTAATCTATTTTACCTGCTAAATCGAACTCTTTTTTGGTGAACAAATATGAAAATATATTAAGAATTCTACGGAAAGAATTTATTTGCAATAGTAATTATAATAAATACTGAATATTATATGAAAACTAAAAATTTTACCCCAAAACAAAAGTCCGCTTATTCAGTATAATATAATGGTATAAAAAATATATAACGTAATATATTAATATAATACTACATATTTAAGCAATTATTTTACTAATAGTTTTGCCTGTTTACTAGTAATCTAATGTATATTTAAATAACAACTTTCTCGTTTATTGCTATTTGTATATTATTAAGATGAAAAGAATTAATAATATTATATTATTTCATTCTCTTTTGCCTTTAGGGACTTATTAATAAAGCAGAATTTTCAATTATGTCTTCCCGCCGTGGCTAAGGCGGCATTTTATGTGAGTTTCAAGGTGCAATTATGAAAATGATTTTTTTTAATAGCAACTGTATGACTGTAAATATTCACAGTCACCAAGAAATGAAACTGCTCTTTTAAAAATTGTATAAATACACTGCTACACACATACACACACATAAAAGTGGTGCTCTTTAAAAGATTGATATTTTTATATAATTGCCTTTTCAGTAATATTATACACTACTGATAGGAAAAAAATTCCACACACCTGTACTATAACTTGATTTGTATATTTTTATATATTAATGAAAGTTTCACGTTTTTTAACGTTTAATAATTGAGTCTTTGCTAAAAAACAAAAACAAAATTACTAAATTTGTTTTAACTTTGTTTTAGATTTTTAATTAACATTTCAATATCGCGATTTCCTCCTCTTGCCTTATTTACATCTCGAAGACGCCCCGGCATACCAATATGGAAATGTCTCTTTGCTGGAGGTTAATACAATCTTTACGAAGAGCCCATTCAAGAGCGTGGAGTGAACCAAAAGTGATGGACGTATTCGTTTGTTGAGGTTATCCCATAAATTTTTGATGGGGTTCAAGTCTGGAGAACGGGCTGGCCAGGCTAAGACCCTGATGTTATGCTGTTGAAGGTACTATGCGTGCGACATGTGGACGGGCATTATCGTGCATTAGAATCGGATTGTCGCTGATTTAATCGAGGATAGGCATCGCATGATGTTCCAAAATTTCAACCACATAGCGAGTGGCCGTCAAAGACCCTCCACGAATAACAACCAACTCTGTGTTTGGCTCTGGGAAAAATTACAAGCTTCGTACCTTTCATTTCGCCTTCTCCACACTCTTCCACGCTCATCGTAGGAGAGCTGGAGGTCGTAGAGCAAATATACACTCAGCTATAAAAAGTACAGCAGAATAATCGTCCGTACAACTCTTTGTGTACTGGTCAATTCTGGTCCTCTTACGGGCGAAAAGCCATCAGTCCATACCATGCTGATGAATCCCTTGAACAACAGTAAGGTGCCAGTTTCACAAAATTCCCAAAGTCAAAAAACTGTCATCCTGTGGTTATGTTACCCTAGGGCTTTCAGAACCGGGCCTTCCGTGGTAGGACCCAGTTTCACAAAAACGTCTAACGGCGTCGCACAGGGTTTCGTATGGAAATCCGATGGCAATAGCCGCAAACCTGATGGAACGTCCATCATCAGTAAGTGCCACAGCACGCGCAACATCCTGAGCACTGTGGCATTTTTAAGTTTAAAAATTGAAATTAAGAAATCAACGATGAAAACTAAACAGTTTATTGCTTCAGATTAGAAATGAGACTGATTCCGTAAAAAGTAAACATTGAAAAATCCTTTATCTTTGTTTTGGATAAAGGATTAAGGGCATTTTCCAATTGATATTCCCAATTTAAAACAACATAAAGAAATATTTATTGATAAAAATAATGAGAGAAATTAAGGGCAGAATTTTCTTTTATCGAGAAAATGATAAGAAAATCAATTGGGCGGAATTTTTTGACTGTCAGTGTATTTTCATGTAATGCTTTACTTCTAATATTGCTTGCTCATGCAATCCCATAACGTGCCAGCATGATCGTTTTCCAAATAAACAAGGGTTTATGTACTACAAGACTTACATCATTCTTACACACTTCTACAGAAATCTCTTGTTTATGTATTTGCTGTATGTTGGGAAAAAACTTTTGGACGTTCCACTCTTTAGTGTACATAAACATAACTTATTTTCTTCAGTGGACACGAGATAAAATATAAACAATGACTCTGGTAGTCGTTAGGGCAAAGAACCGTCCTTCTACTACACTTTCTCCTCATTGTTTCCACGGAGCAATGTCAAGGGCGATACGGAAAGGTATTAGTTGGAATTATACGTTGCGCCTCAGATAAACAACCCTGTTGTTAAAAGTCGTTTATTAAAAAAAATCGATTACAAGGAAACAGATAAAAAAAACTGGCGTTTCAAGAAGGAAAGCTGGCAATCGAAGTTTCTAAACTGAAAGTGAAAAGAGATTGTACATATGTACATGCTACCAGAATTGACTATTTTGCTATAGGCCACGTCTAATCCTGACATGAGAAATCTACTAATTATCGTCCAAAATGCAGGTTAACAGTACTCAATTTAATTGTTAATTATTATCTGAGCAAAGCCGGTAAAAAAACATTAATTTTATTCCTCACAAAATATAATGGGTTTCAATGTTAAAATGAAGTATAGTTTCCTCACTAATAGCTCCCCGTGGCCATTTCATATGTCGCCGAGAATCGATTCCTGATTACACGACATTTGGAAATTCGAAAGGTTGTAGGTTGAGACCGGAAGTTGGTATCCGAGTGGATCAAAGACACCATAGCTCAAGTGGTTAGAACAGCGGCGTATTGAGCCGAAGGTTGTGGGTTCGAATACCGCTCATGGCACTAGCTTTTCATTTCAACCAAAACCTTACATAAAAATATTAATTAATTGAAAGAATTAATTTTATTATTTGTAAAAAACCTTGGTTTATCAATTCGGTTGTTTTTGTAAATTTTGTAAAATGTTTAACCTGACATTGTAGTCCATGTCGAGACATGATGTGTTTCCAGAATTTGCAATTTAATGGAAAAACCTCGTAAAACCCTCAATTTGCATAATTTATCCGGTAATTTCTGGATCCGGAGTAGTTTATATAAGCATATTGGTCTTAAAGCTGCAGTTGTTCAACAATGAAGGGAATTAGTTGTACAAGTTTTGAGGTTGAAAGTTCGTAAATTCGAAGGTACCCAAAGCTTTGGAGTGAGTAGCAAGCCGAGGGAGGAATTCAAATTAAGACTTTGCCTCATCACTGTGGTTATCCGGCCATTTATTACATAGGTAAGCAACTTAAAACTTAAATCAGAGTCACGAGCGGGATTCGAACCCACGATCTTCGGCTCAATACGCTGCTGGTCTAACCACTTTCGGTCACGATAGATCAAGTGGTTAGAGCAGCGGCGTATTGAGCCGAAGGGCGAGGGTTCGAATCCCGCTCGTGACGCTAAATTTTTCATTTCAATCAATACCAAAAGATTAATTAGTTGAACTAAGAATTTATTTGATTTATAACTGGAAATAAATGCGAAACGTGGGGTAATCGACAGGATATTTGGCAGGAGAAATCTGAGAATAGATAAAGCAAAAGACTAGATAAAAAGAAGAAAACAGTTTATTATTGAAATATTTACAATTATACTAATAAAAGATGTAAATTTGGAATTCGTTCCTGTGTCTTCAGTGATTGTTTCGAAGGGCTCTTTTCAACTTTCTTTTCCCCCTTTCCCAAATTCTTATACCTTTGAATGTTTGTCTGCTAGTGTTCAAATGAGAGTTCTGCGTGCAAGATTTTATCTCAACCAATACCTTACATAAAAATTAATTAATTGAAAGAAGTTATTTGGTCAATCGGATCGCGAAATGTAATGGATTTACAACTTAAGCTTCACAAGCTACTTCTTAGCTTGGTAGTTAGGAAACCTCAAAATAAGCCAGAAAAAACTCTCCATGTATTTATGCTCTAAATTTCATGTTGCGTAATTTAAATTTTTTATAGAAATTTATATGGTATAATTAAAGGTATTTTAGCCCATACAATATTGCATATATTTAAGGTTTTAGTAGTGCATATTGTACGGTATATTTGATAGTTTTTATTGGATATATATCGGGGCTCTTCCGACTCTCCTTAGTCGATTGGCGCAAGCATTATGCTCGTTAACATAAAAATAAGCGAGATAAAAGGAAAATATCATAATTATTTTAGAAATATTTCAGGATTCATAGTCATTTTTTTACATTCCACACTCCTGAGTCGATCGGCTTTTTTATGCCGCATAACCATTAACAATGGGCTTAACCCGTTTAGGGCTTGGACTTAGTTTACCATGATCTTGCATTTTGCAAAATAGAGTATTTACTTTAGTTTGCACATAATAAAAAATTGGAAACAAGTGAAGTTAAAATGTTAGACAAAATAATGAAAATGAAACGAAAAATTACCTCGATTATATGAAATGAAATTACAACTTCAATCTGGTCGGCCGGGCCAAATAAGGAGTTTTCCAAGTAGTAGATTTTTCGATCCAGTCTACTCAAAGATTATGACAAAAATAAAATATTTCAAAAATTGACAAAAATGATGAGGGCCCATATAGGATATTATGTTATCACGGAAATATTGATTTCTTATCAAGGTGGAAATCACGTTCGTAAATCCATATGCTCCTTAGGACTCGTGTTTAAGCCCTAAGATTTTTTTCTTTATTGCATATTCTTGAAATGTTATAGTTTTGCCCAAAGTTAAAAGTTTTTTACATGAGTTGACACTTATACTATTCAAGGAAGTGTAAAACAATTACAAAAGGACGGCTAAACAAAGTATGTTTATTGATTTAGTTCGTCTTGTATTGGATCGATACCATCCTCCGTTTTTGGTTTTGATTTCCCCCTCATGACAAGTGCTAAGTAGTAGGCCGAGACGAACACGATCCCGCGGATCTGGATGGTGTAGACGTCGCCTGGGACAATTATGGTTCTGATGGTGGCGATCGCCGTTATGACCATGCTTAAAAGTATCGTTGTGTATACGTGAGAGTCGGATTCCATCATCGTCAGAAAAACGGTCAAAACGCAACTGGAGACCAGCAACTCCCTAAGAACACCGGATGCAAAATTTGTGTAGTGTTAAAATAAAATTAATTTCACTACCTGTAGATATCGATGAAATTGGACCAGTTTCCGGCTCTGAAAGGTCTATAAGCGTCCGGCAAAGTCTTGACGACCTGCCCGGCGATCAGGAGGAGAAATACGAGGAAGATGGACCGCCTTATGGATTCGCAGTTTAGTTGTTCCTTCAGTCTGTAGCTTTCCATCAATGTCCAGAGCCAGTCAACGGCCATCACAGTAAAAAAGCATAAACCTTCGAATCGCGCAGAGCTCAAGCAGAAAACGATAGACGCGGAAGTGACGACGTGTGTGATCCTGTTAAATCTATTTGCTTCGCCTATTATCGGTAAGAGTGGGGAGAAAATTAACGGCCATGCGAAATATCTAAAAAAAAAACTTTATTCCGATCATTGGCATCAATGGAATAATAATCACATACTGCAAGAACCAAATGTCTCCTTTGTAAGAGAGAGCCATATTTTCAACAAGCATCCCGACAGCAATAAGGATTGTTATGAAAATGCTCAGAATCCTGTCTTTAAGAGGGCGAACCCATAGGGCGGCGAAGCCGGACGTGCAGAGTGCTATGGTCGCTGCAAAATTGATGGCCTTGGTTTCGGGTTTCTGGTAAGCCGGAAGATGTAAAGCCCCAAGGAGCGCTGCCGTCATCAGGAACCAACCTGTTGTGAGAATAAGTGGAGCTTTCGAGAATCTCGGAAGAGTCGGAAGCAGCGCGAGGACGCAGATGAAAAAAGAACTGGTCGTTACAGAACTCATCAAAGAAAACTCCGCTGCCATGACAAGCACTAGTGCAAACCAAGAAACTTTCGACACCTGAAAAATTCAAAAATAAAAAACATACTTGGATGTAAATTTGAGGAAAGACTCACTGTCCGTAAATTGATGGTCTTGAACTTTGGGAGCCAAACGTAATACCTGCTCATAACCGCCCAGGTAAAAATTAGTGGGAGTAAAAGATAGAGATGGTAAGTGTTAGGCCAAGGCGTGATAAAAGGTAAGGAAAAGAAACAGCAGGACAGTCCGCAGAAGAAAAGGTGAAGGTAAATTAGGACGAACGGCTTAGGGGGTACGTCCTCGTCATAGGCGAACTCCGTGAGAAGAAGCGCTAAGTAACTTAAACTGGTCACGACCATCAAACCAACTCTCACAGTGTCCAAAACCGCAGCGAACCTCTTATATTCTTTTAGACAGAAAACTGCTATTTTCCGGCTGACATCCGCCGATTCTTGGTACTTGCCTTGCTCTAGAAGTTTCTTGGATTTGGTTAAGTTGCTCTCGATTTCTTCGACATCGAACTTCTTCCAGAATGGTATAATATCGTTGTCCCCTTGTGTGGCAGAGGCCAAATTGAACAGCTGTAAAAGGTTCCTCAATACTCTAATATTCCAGTGACGATAACAACAAAATTCGCATTTACCTGTACTGCATTGCAATATAGCCCGTTAGCCTTGTCTTCATCTGAGCTTAGATAATCGTCGGGAACGATGCCTTTAGAGTGTGCGGGCACTTCACGTTTCAAAATAGCAGAGACAAGGGTCGTCAGGTCATTGGAGCTGATTGGCGTTTTACCTTTGCAGAATCGTTTCCCCCAGAGCAAAAGAGGTCCATCACCCTCCCCCCAGAATATTATCGATATGTTATCCCCTTTGTAAAACTTATCCAGCTCGGCCTTTAAGTCGACGACACCTTTTATCGTCTGACGCAGGATGTCCATGTTCGACGTTCGCAAATAACCGAGAAAACGAAGGAAGATTATAACGCTGCGGGCGCTGAGGTGCCGCGCGAGGTCAGCATCTAGCGCACTCTCGACTAGCAATTGTTTCAAATTGTCCAACACTTCTTTGTCACCTAACCTTCCGCCCTCTTTGCTGTAATCGATATCCGCCATCTGGAAGTAAAGTAATTTTAGTCAAACCGGATTCAACAAATGAGATCATATTAGAGCCCGTAGCCTCAGATAAGAGCCACCTAATTCTTTTTTGTTATGATACATTTATTTTATGTAAATTTACCTGTTATAAAGAACCAGTGCCTATTTCCATAGCTTAATAAGATAATTTTATTAATCACACTATAAATGTACTATTCAATGTTCTTCATTGATTATTCAGATATCGTGAGATGCGATCGGGTGTGATGTAGGTTTCAGAAAAAAATTTTCTTTATCGTGCCAACGTTTCGATCTTTTATTGAGATCATCTTCAGGGCTCAAAGTGTTTGTCTTCTGTGTAATTGTGCCATCCTTGCGTGTCGTGTTGAGAGTGCCCTTCTTCATTGAGCTATATTCTACTTTCGTGTCAACTAGACATGATAAACCATAGACGTCAATTGTACAAAGCATTGTATCGAAAAGGAAGCCAAAACTCCTTCTTTATTGAAAACTTTCACAAAATGTAATTAGATAGTTTTTGTTCATCCGCATCATCTCTCAACAGCTGATTTACAAAAGAATTTACTAACTTAGTAGTTCTGACTTTTGTACTCATTTAGAAGCGAAAATTCAAGTTGCCACTGTCTGCACAGACAAAGCCAAAGCTTTCGATCTAGTTAGTTTACAACGTGTTGTGTCTTGATTTGAAAATCTCTAAGTGCTCAACGTACAGATTCCTATATTTAGTTTTGGACAAAAAATTCTCTTCAATTCGGCACAGCGTACACTGAGACAAGACGCGAGAAAAACCTTAACATATTCAGACGCACATCGAGAATCAATATATGGAGTTCACACTAACAATGTCAAGCGCTGATTCAATGTAGAATATGCTATGGCTTCTATCCAAAACACACTTAAGGTACCGCCTAGGAGGAATGATTTCTACACCTATTAATGCGCTTTTAGTAGAAAGTAGAACCTCATCCACCTTATAAACATGGGAGAATTCTCGGAAAATACCTATCCACTTTATGGACGCTCATGTTGACACTAATGCAATGCAATCTCTACTAAATAGGGGCTAAACCAAAACAACTGTATCCCATTGTGGCACACTGTCTTCCTTCAGCTAAAAACATCTTAAAATCTTTCATTGCGTAGTTCAGTCATCAAAATTAGTGATAATAAATTAACTCAAAAAAATTCCCTGTATAATCCCAACGTAATTATCTCCTCAGAAAAAGTCTAAAACCCGAAAACGTTAATTGCTGCTTTGAAGTAAGATGCCTAAGTTATCTTTATTTAATTTATTTTTATTTTATTTTATTTTTTTTTTTTTTTTTTTTTTTTTTTTTTTTTTTTTTTTTTGGGGGGGGGTGATTAATAGGAAAATAAAACTACCGAATTGACTTTTATTTTAAATATGTAACTGCTCACAAAATCAATTATGCTAATATTGTATCGCACAGTGGACACCATGATCCAAACACCGTTTGACAAATTAGCCAAAGAAGTGGCGGTTAACGGTTCAACCAATGGAACACCTACCTGTTGCAACATCAATTCCCACCTTAAACATAGGATCATGCAGAAACAGAAAATATATGGGATTAACAAACAAGTAGAAGGACGCTTTAATGCGGAGATTCAACCTTCGATTCGTGAGTTACTTGGTTTCGAGACATCCATTCTCAAGAAGATTATGTTCAAGGTCTGCTTTGACCAAAATATGCTCTCATGCCACCTCTAAAAAATGGATTTACACGACATTGGCAATTATTAGGCTTTGGTAATACAAAATAAAATGTAATAATTATAATCTGGCAAAAATAATAAATGTTTCGACTGTGAAATGGATGTGAACATGTAAGAATGAATTAGGATCGAGTCGTCATATGACACCACATATTTAGTCACTCTTGGATTAAAACATTTGTTTCTTGTATTTTTCCCCAAAAAAATGAAAACATACAACAAAAATAGAATAATTACCCTGGTCCAGATGGAGGGGAAGAGAGCCGGTAGTGCACCCGAGAAAATCGAGGAGTTGGTGTGGTGAAAGATGTCGTCGGCGAGTCCCGGGATGAGAGGGTTTCTGTCAAGACCTGCGACGAGAGAAAGGTGCGCGCTGGCTGAATCTGGGACGTGCACCACGGTGAGCAGCCCCGGTAGTGTCTCAAGAATGCTGACATGGTTTCTGCTCAAACCCGGGAGAGAGACGAGCAAGAGCCGAGCGCCTCCCAACGAGCACGGCTCCGACCTCTTTCCCAGTTCCTTCCCGATGTCCAGACTCCAGAGGAGGACACCGATGTGCAAGATCAGACCCGACCAGGCGATCCTCATTCTTTTACGCACACAGGGAATTTTCTACTTCTTCTTCTCAACCAAACTTAGACTTTTTTTAAATTTGTAAATAGTGGAATGTAACCGGTATGCTATTGATGTTCTACTATGAATCACATGAAAATTTAAATAATACACATGGCACTTGCACAAATGTTGTTTTTGTTGTATGTTGTTTTATCTTTCCGCTGTTCCTTCTTATACCGAGGGCTGGAAAATTGAAAATGGCTAACTTCTAAGACTGGAAAAGTAGTTCAAATTAAGGTTTTATATACATTGTTATAACAGAAAAAGTACAATTTTTTAATGTAAAAAAATAAAAGTTGATAAAACAAATATTTACTAAAGAAAGTTTTATGTGCTAAAAAACAAGATGGTCTAATCATTTTAGATAAATTTAACATTTTTTAAGTATATAAAGACAAACAGCTGGCAGATTTTCAGGGAAAGGAATTTCATAACATTAACGTACATAACAGTTAATTTTTTGTTTTTTAATTTTTTGTTGTTTGTAAACAAAGTTTTTTTTGTTTTTTCCCCCAATTGGTAGTACATTACAACTACTTTCAAGTAGATAACAACTAACAATGAGCAAGGTAATATATACTAAATTAAAAACAAAAGTGGAAAAAATACCCAATGGTATTACTCTGTTACTAAATTAATGTTTGTTTAATTGATACTTGTGTCATTATCACTTTCACTATCAACACCATCACTTCCTAGGAGAGCTCGCGGCCATTGTCCCTTCAGTCGGCGAGGATGGTCCGAGGGGATTCGTCGGGATACCCGACATCAACTGTTGTTACAAATATATAAAAATAAAATGAGCTCTTTACCTAAGAAACTCAAATATATGGAAGAAAAGTTGAATTTATTTGATGTTGTAAAGAGGTTCTCGCGAAGTGGATATCCAATCAAATACATTTTTCAACAAAACAGGGAATAAAAAGTAGAATTTATGGTCATGTATCTGATTGTAATAAAACTATCAAACATTCATTGTCAAGTAGAAGACACAAGGTCGAAACACGGTTTTTGAACGTTGAAATGTTTGATGAAAATCCTTAATCACTCAGAAAAAGAATAAAAGAAATTCTAGATACTAAAATGGAAAATAATAATTACTGAAATTTTATTTATGAAGGTTAATTTTTTTTAATTAATTTAATTAATTTAAAAAAATTTAAATTAATTCAGTGGAGGATCCAAGGGGGTGGAAAAGGGGAATTACCCCCCCTCCCCGGAGTCAAGTGAAGATGTTATCTGTTAAATGTAATTTAGCCTTAATTAAGCGAAGAGACATATCTCAGGATTATAAAACCTTAATCTGTTACCTCTGATAAACCTTCCCTAAATTAAATCAGTTTCCTATTAACTGTTCACGCTTTGGCTTTGTTTACTTCGATCACTCTACTTGTAGGATACCAATAAGTCGATGTTTAATTTTAGGTAGATTTCTTTCAAAAATCTAACAATCACTAGTGATCACATTTTTGATCGCATTGAAGTGAAATTTGGCAGGATGGTAAAGAATCCTGTAAGGACGGTTGAGACTGTTTTTCATCCAAATCGACTGGGGTTCGCAGAGTTATAGGCGATGAAAGTAAAAAATTCAATCAAAATGTTTGCCATTTTTACGTTTTCTCCCGCACAACGAGTTCGATTTGTTTTACTTCACTCTCTTCTAGCTCCACCCCTCATTATTGGATTTTCACATTTTTGGTACCGATTTTAAGCTGGATTCTTCCTGTAACTTTTAAGCTCGGTTTGGCTCAACTCGAAGTAGTATTTTAAATGTTATCACAATTTGAAAAATTCCCATTTTTAATCGAGATTTTTTCTCAAATACGGTACTTTCATACTAAATTTCTTTCGTTTACAAGATCAAGTTTTTTTTTATAATAAAATGAAACCGTAGGTGTTTCTTAATTTTTGTTAAAAATATGCCACGATTTCTTTTGAATTAACAGAGAAATCACGGTAAAAAGCAAAAGTCCTTAAAATTGTGTGTATTATTAATAAATCCATTATATTTCGTGCTCCGATTGACGAAATAACTTCCTTCAATCATGAAATTCACATTCAAAAAGTCAATGTCACGAGCTGGATTCGAACAGTTCAAGTGTAGAGCGGCGGCGTATTTAGCCGAAAGTCGTGGGTTCGAATCCCGCTCTTGACACTAACGTTTTCATTTCAACCAATACCTTACATAAAGATTATTCATATATATGGCGTGGCCATCGCACGTCTTTTTCCGCAAATCTCCCATTGTTAACAAAAAGTAATAGCGAAGTAAGGCGAGAAAATAATTTAAATCGCGTAAATAAAATCTGAAATTAGGTAGATTACTAGTAAACCATTATTTTATTTTCATTATTTTAGTGGTCTAGGAAAAAAATGGCCCAAATATAATTTAATTTAACGCTAGCTGTTAATAAGAAACAAACAAAATTGATTAATTTTTTATGCTATTGCAATATGTTTATGATGTTACGTTTTGTATAAAATAAATAACAATACCCATGATTTTGAAATTATTTTATAATTTTTAAAGTAGCAAATTTTTAACACAGCTGGATTGCTTCCACAAAAGAAAGAAATCTTCCTCACAATCCTTACTGACGTGAATGTTTTTTTTGTTCGTTCATGTTTTATGCTAAAAAATTACATTGCAGACTATGATTTTTTCGTGATTAGACATGTCCTTCTGGTGCTTTTCTGATTTCTGCGTCTAATCTTCTTATTTTATCTCTCGATGTGATAACCTCTAAGTTGGTGATTAATTTTTTTTATATTTGTTAATGTTGTTGCCTAAAAACCTTTACATTGCAGACTATGACGGAAAAATATTTTGGAAATATATAAAAAAATAAGTTCCTTTTTGAAAATAAAGTATTGAAACTTTTTAATCAAGTTTTTTTCAGTTTTTCCTTTAAAGGAGGAGAAAATATTGCGTTGGGCGAAAAAAGATGTGTAAAGTTTTCTCTCGATTGGCACGTTTTTAAGTTTCTGTGCCTTAAAAAACCAAAATTTTTTATTCCTCGGATGAGTAACCTGGAACAGCGCTTGAATTAATTTTAAAATTTTTTAATAACTAGAAGATAATATCCGGCATATGGTATATTAGCCAGTACAGGCGATAACGTTATAGCCCTTTGCAATGTTAGGACTGGGTCATCAACTAAATTTGAGATCGCCTGTAAAAAGACTTAGATATGTCAATCTGTAAACATAGTTAAGATTTTTTGCAAGTTCTATATAGTTATATGGGTTGTTAAATCAATTGTAAAAATATTTTTTTCATAATGGGAAAGTAATACAGGTCCCGATGATGACCTTAAAATAAGTCGAAAGCTTGGTCATTGAAAAATCATCTATGGCCTTAGGAACTCTTATTTATACTTTTTTCATTCATAAACATGATACATATAAGAGCAATGAGAGGATACATGAGTGACAGCATACCGAAATATACTAAACCTACAAGACACGTATCAATACATTATTTATTAGCATGATGTGATATAGTTCAAGTCCAATCGCATGTTATTATTCTGCGATAATGTTATCAACATTAATATTTCGTTATCACGGTCTTATCGCACTAGCTATATCAACCGTTCTCGCAGTTTCGAAACGTTGACCCGAGCCTTGAAGGAATTCGACACTATTGAGGCAAATTGCAGGATGCAATTTATTTTAAAAGCCGGCGCGATCGATAAAGCGAAGAAGAAAAAACTTTAAAAAAGGGGTTCTTGTCTCTTGACGAACAGAGGGTTTCGGTCTTTTCCACAGAGACCAAGGTCCTCGGCTTTTTGGGTCACCCGGCTGGCTTGTGACTCTAGTGATGACGGAGAGCATCTCGATGCTGAAAATACGATAGTTGTGATTCGATAACGTAAATCTCGTCATTGAACTTTATAAATGGTCAATTGAGCAACTATTGGAGTTGGATTTACTGAGAATTCATCCAAAGACTTACCCAGCTGCGCGATTTTTCTTGGTATTATTGCAAAACTTTTTGATCACAGAATAGTTCTAAGTAATTTAATTTATAATTAGCTTTTTATAAAATTGGAAAACATGTAAAAAAACTGTTAATTTAAATTACATGCTTTTATACACATTGGTAACCAAGCTTGATAATAAATACACGGAGAGGCAAAAAATTCCACCCACTTGTAATATAACTTGATTTGTATATATTTGTATATATTAATCAAAATTTCACGTTTTTTAACGTTTCATAATTGAATCTTTGGTTAAAAAAGTTTTAAAAAAATGTAAAATGCTAAGGAAAATGAATAATAAAAAATAAATAAAAAAGTAAATAAATAAAATAAGTAAATAAATAAAAACAAAACAAATTTCTCTTCATTTTGTTTTAGATTTTTAATCAACATTTCAATATTGCGTATTTCCTCCTCTTGCTGTTATTACATCTCGAAGACGCCTCAGCATTCTTTCTATTGTACCAGTCTGGAAATGTCTGTTTGCTGGAGGTTAGCCCATTCTTCACGAAGAGTCTTTTGAAGATCGTAGAGTATCAGGAAGTAAAGGACGTGCTTTTATTCCTCTTTTGAGGTTATCCCATAAATTTCCGATGGGGTTGAAGTCTGGAGAACGGGCTGGCCAGGATAAGACCCTGATGTTGTGCTGCTGAAGTTACGTTTGTACTATGCGTGCGACATGTTGACGGGCATTATCGTCCATTAGAATAGGATTGTCGCTAATTTCATCGGCGATAGGAAACGCATTATGGTCCAAAATTGCATCCACATAGCGAGTGTCCGTCAAAGACCCTCCACGAACAACAACCAACTCTGTGCGTTTCTCCATTGAAATTCCCGCTCACACCATCACTGAGCTACGTTGAAAAGGTTGGCTCTGGGAAAAATTACAGGCTTTGTACCCCTGATTTCGCCTTCTTTACACTCTTCCACGCCCATCTGGAGGTCGTAGAGCAAATATACATTCAGCTGTAAAAAGTACAGCAGAACAATCGTCCGTGCAACTTTCTGTGTTATGGTCAATTCTCGTCCTCTTACGGGCGAAAAGCCATCAGTCCATACTGATTTAATCTTCTTCGAGCAGTGCGTTCAGAAATTTGGACACCTCGAATTTCCTCGAGCTGATGAATCCCTTGAACAATAGTAAGATCTCAAAGTCAAAAAACGGTCATCCTGTGGTTCTGTTACCCCAGGGTGTCCAGAACCAGGCCTTCTATGGAAGGAACGAGTTTCTGGAAAACGCCTAATCGCGTCTCGCAGTGTTTCGTAGGGATCTCTGATGGCAATAGCTGCATATCTGATGGAACGTCCATCATCAACAAGAACCTCACCACGCGCAACACCTCAGCACTAAGTGGCATTTTTAAATTTAAAAATTGAAATTACGAAAACAACGATGAAAATTAAACAGTTTATTGCTTCAGGTTAGATATGATACCGAATAAATTCCATAAAAAGTAAACATTGAAAAATCTCCTATCTTTGTTTTCGATTAAGGATTAAGTGTATTTACCTCTAATTGATATTCCCAATTTAAAACATAGCAGAAACAAATATTTATTGATAAAATCAATGAGACAAATCAAGGGCAGAATTTTCTTTTATCGAGAAAATGAAAAAAATCAATTGAAGGGCATTTTTTACCTGTCAGTGTATTTCTTCATTTGTAATTGAAAAAAAAACTACAAATTATTTTTTTAAACTAAAAGCACTTTTTTATTTTTAAAAGTGAAAATATAAGAAAACATGATCAAATGTTAACTTTTCAAAACATTGATTTTTCCCGATGAAACAAAACTCTGAACTTTTTCAATTAATTAATATTTATGAAAGGTATTGGTTGAAATAAAAAAAGTCAGTGTCACGAGCAGGATTCGAACCCACAATCTTCGGCTAAATACGCCGCTACTCTACCACTGAGCTATCATGAGTTCGATCCACTTGGACACCAACTTCCCATCTCACGAATTTTCCCTCCTTTATGCCATTTTTCAATTTGGGAGGTGAGGTTGAGATGGGAAGTTGGTGTCGAGTGGATCGAACTCATGATAGCTCAGTGGTAGAGCAGCGGCGTATTTAGCCGAAGATTGTGGGTTCGAATCCTGCTCGTGACACTGACTTTTTTTTATTTCAACCAATACCTTTCATAAATATTAATTAATTGAAAAAAGTTAATTGATCAATCGGACCACGAACTGTAATGGATAAAACACAGAACGTTGGATTCGTCTTGTGGGCCGATTCCAAGAGCGAAAGGGGTGAATGTCGGCGCGGGAGATCAAAGGGTGAGAAATTAATGAGAGAGAAAAAACTGAAAATTATCATATTCAGTCACTCCTGGGGTCATCTTGTCCTTTACCATTTTTTCCTTACAAGTGGCTAACTGTGAGTGGTCACCGACATTCCACCGGGTGGCGAATTATATCCGCATCTACATCTTCTTCTGGCTCTGCAATCATTTGTCCGATGACCTTTCGGCCAGTTGAAAAAAAAACCAACTCTGCATTAATGAACAGGTTTTTAACGACAGAAGTGTCTGTATTTCCTAATGCCACCAACGTCAAATATCAACATCAAACAAAAAACATATAAAAATATACATATTTTAATTATTAATTTGTTGCATCATACTATTTTAAAGATGTTATACCATCATATCTAATCTTGTTTGCTATAAATAAATTTTAAAAAAATTATTTCCGAGATTGAATAAGAGCCATAGTGGATTTTCCTTTTTGTGAGAGGTATACAATTTGTTTGTTCCGGAACGTAGTAATGACAATATACAAATACATACGAAAACAGTCCATTTTTCAAATTTTATTTTTTATACTAATTTTAGCTTAATTTGGTGGTAAAAATACTTTAAATTCGGAATGTTAGTGATTTTTGTAACTAAACACGCCAATTTACTTTTATGCAATATTTTTCAGTTGCTTATGCATTTCAAGCAACGACCCCACCCTTCTTCAAAGCTACAAAATTATATTATAATAAATAAACACTTTTTTTTTATCAAAAATGGAAAGAAATTTTTTTTTATGTACATGCCTCGCTTTTTTTCATGTTTTTTAACCTTTGTAATCGGTGAATTCAATTCAGATAAATAGCAAGGTATGTACATAAAAAAAGATTTCTTTATTTAATATAATATAATTTTGTAGCTTTGAAAAAGGACCGGGGTCGTGGCTTGAAATGCATAAGTAACTCAAATATATTGCATAAAAATAAATTGGCATGTTTAGTTCAAAAAATAACCAACATTCTGGATTTAAAGTATGTCAGTTTTTGTTCATTTTTGTAAAAAATAATTTAATAATAAATTGCTTGTTTATTATATTGGATAACTACATATTTCCTTAAACCATCATTACTAAATCCTTTTCGAAATTGTAGTTGTTTTTTCTTCAGTTAGCTCAATGTTCATTTTGTTTAAGTGATTTTAAATTAACCAAAGTTTAAAATGTCATCACTGAGTATAGAAGTAACTACTTACTTTACTTACGTTCTTTGTATGCTCACTGATCGTCAATCGTCTTCTTTTGCCTTTTGTTGTTTTCTTTCTTTTGTGATTAACCAATAAACTGGCAACCGTCTTCACCGTACACCAACAAATTTATTTTAAAAATAGACAAACATATCCCATGGTGCCATCGGGAAAGATAAATTGCAGAAAACCCGTTTAAATTTAAACAAAATAATAAGGAAAATAATTATTTATCCGAAACAAATTAAACACCAGTGAATCTTAATGCCGGTCATAATCATTTAATATATTATTTCTACGACTTTAATTACCATCTATCGAATAACAATAAATGAGACAATTAGAGTTAAACGATTTTACGATCAAAAAGTTTAAATGTTTGTAAACTAAAATAAATAAAATAATTTAATTAACTAAAAATTAAATTATGGTTTTAACGAACAGCAGAGTTCATATGTCGAATTCGAATAGAAGGCCGCTGGCTTCGAACCCGGGACTTTGCAGAGATGAGCGCCGTGTCAATGCCTGAAACGTTGCGGCCAACGAATTTTTACCAGCACGTTTGTCTATAGCGATCGTTTCGTTAATTTTTATCATTTTTCAGGTATTAATAAACGTATAAAACATTATGAAACACGCGGTGATATTCTAATAATCCTCCCTCACGAAAAACATGGTTTAGTACTTGTTAGGAAAATCAAGACTGCCTCAAGCACATGTGATACCACCATGAATTAATTTTTATAGAAAGATAAATAGAAGGTTATTAATGGCTATCATGCTTTTTTTACGTCTGGTCGTTTCCAAAAACCACCGTTCTTAATTTATTAATTTAATTTTTTTTTTAAATATATTTATAGAGAATCTTTATAGAAAGCCTATACACACACACTTGTATTGGGGTAGTCTTTTTTTTAATACCATCCAAAAATGTATGGCACATACCACAAATTTTATTTGAGACAACATCAAAAAATGTTTTTGTTACTAACTCTTGTTATTCTAGTGATGAGCTGTTAATTTTGACTGGCCCTCTCAGGGAATACTCTTAATGAATATGTTGTCATTCGATACATTTTTGTGATTTTATTTATTTAATAACAATTATAGTACTAACATTTTATTTATTGTCTATTTAAAAACAACTGTATAACCATTGTTGCAATGTGCAATTGATGAATGTTCATTTAAAGCACTTTCATTTCCAGCACTTCACATCGACTGAACCCGTTCGATTTTTCCTCGTTTACAAGAATAAAACAGATTTGAAACGGTTCACATAAATATTAATCTAGATTGAAGTTCAGTTAAGACGGAAAATCGCGCTTATCTATAGATCTCAACTGATTTATTAGGAAAGTGATAGAAAGGCAGATCGGACACGCCTTGGATAGAAATCGGCTGAAGAGTTTCTATTTATAATTGAAAGGGTAAATATTTTAAAACGATTGTTTATTTTCCACCAGGGGGATTATTGTGGGTTCTCAAATCCCTGTGAATTCCATGACGGATTCGAAATGAAAGTGCGGTCTTAATCCCAAGTCTTAATCCTTTCGCGTTCTGTTCAACTCTGTATTTGATGAAAACATTTAATGCATTTTGATTCTGAATAGAAAATTAAAAATCAAAATATAGGGAGTGTCTGTAAAACACCTCATACATATTTGCCAGAATGGCGTTGCTTCATCATAAACAATGACTTCTACACCACTTTTTACGTTTGCCAAATTTTCCTCTTAAATTCATTGCTTACAAGAGGTTCTGTTCTAAACGAGCAAGTTCAGAAGAATAGAAGTTGGGCCTTTGCTGATACGACTTCAGTTTCATTTTTTAAAAACGCCGAACAATGTATTAATCCTAAAATTATACCACATTTTATACATCAATGGAAATAATATCGAAGTTTCAAAAGTATTTTACAGTTATTCGAATCTAGAAAGTATAATTTCCAAAACAAGAGCAGTATAATAAAGCTAAATACTGTTAAACATAGTTTGATATAGATACAGATTAAATTACAATTTTGTATTGAAAAATCTGGGTTAAGGCCAAGTTGAAAGAAAAGCAAACATTCGCTTCCATCATCAAGCTTTCCAGGAATATATCCCTTCATCAGGACTTTGAAACTATTATTAATAATGTCCAGAGATAATAAATATATATACTTACAAAACTGAAACTTATGGTATTAAACATAGTAAATTTATGAGTTGATTAGATTAGATTATGTAGGACCGGGTCTCTTTACGACCTGTGCACCAGTACTTACGACCAGTATTGGTCTATTGTGCGTCTCCATTTTTGTTTATCTAGAGTTCCTCGTAAAGCATTTTACCAGACCCCAAAACTTTTTTTAAGGGCTCCCGAATGTATCCCCCTTCAGGCCCTCGTTTTTCCATTCCCATCCTGGGAACCGCCGAAATAGGGCACCAACAGAAGCCTGTTCCGCAGTTTCTTCTTCTCCTTGGCAATATCTGCGCAGTCTTGTTCTCTTCCGAGTCTATATGCCTCCAGAGTCTGCAGTGCCCTATCAGCAATCCAACTGTTATTCTAGTCCTAGTACATCCTAGATTTAGTAGTTCTGCCGTTAGTTTCTGCGATGGTCCTTTGATAAACTTTTTTGCACGCCTCTGTCCCTGGCTACAGCCCCATTGAACGGACTTTTTTTAATTCCATTGTCTAATTAGATACTGTTTTTTGCAGTTTGATAAGCCAGAAAATGGTTCAGGGCCAATAGGTGTCGTTGTATGAATAGTATCGAAAAATTCAACAAAATCAGAATTGTCATAATTCGCTCAGGTTGCAGACCTCCTTCACTGTCTGCCGACTCTTACAAAATGTCCTTAACTCTGATTTTTCAATAAAGCATTATAATATTGAAGGCTGATATCAATTATGAGGTTATTCAGTTATCGACCTATTTTGATTATAATCTGGTTTGGGATGTTATTGGGTATATGGTCCTTCAATAAATCATACACTGTATTATACAGTTGCCAAGCTTGTGGCTCTATATTTGGCCTTTCTCAGGGCACTACAACAGCATAGTAAAATATAAAAAAATTTTGAATACAAATTCAGTTAATTTACAAACACAGAGATAACATTAACATTCAATTTACAAGTTCGACGTCCTAAATAAAAATAATAATGTAATAAGTCAACGATTTTTTAATAATAAATACACCTCTCTACACGTTTTTAACAGAAAATGTCAGGTTATAATAAGTATAGTTTATATTTATATATATTGACAAGAAGCACAATTTTAATTTAGATGAAATAAAAATCATGTATAATGAAAGAATACTTGGCCGTAGATTGTTAAAAGAATCCATGTTAAAAACGTGTAGAGAGGTGTATTTATTATTAAAAAATCGTTGACTTATTATATTATTATTTTTATTTAGGACGTCGTACATGTAAGTTGAATGTTAATGTTATCTCTTTGTTTTTAAATTAACTGAATTTGTTTTCAAAAAAAATTTATATTTTACTATGTTGTTGTAGTACCCTGAAGAAGGCTAAATATAGAGCCGAAAGCTTGGCAATTGTATAATACAGTGTATGATTCACTGAAGGACCACATACCCAATAACATCTCAAACCAGATATCAATTATATCGAGAATAATTAATTATGTGATTATGTGCGTCAACTTGTGAGGACGACTTCATTTTTTGAAGTTGTACACTTTCACCGAAAGCTTGTGTTTTAGCATAAAGCTTCCCACCCATGATCCAAGGGAAGAACTGCGAAATAGAAACTATTCAGTATTAATTACACTATAGAAATGATAAAGGTGGCGTGAGTACGTTGTTTAATCTTTTTTAAAAGGTAGTTCTTATTTATAGTTGGTTGTTTTCTACCAACTTCATTTCAAGCATTAAACGCTCATCATCGGTTGAAAGAGTTACAAACACATCTCTCTACATGAATTGTGAGAGTGAAACACTCTACATACAAACAACTAAAAGTAAGAACTATTTTTTAAAAAAGACAGACTTGGTTCAAAGGTTCTTTTTGTAAACCTGCCTCAGAGGGAGCCGTTACACTTTCCATGCAAATTCCCACCCGTGAAGGCGTGTAGCAGGTGGCGGTTATCGCTAGACTGTTCTCCTGTAAAACAATTAAGGTTGAATGGTTCCCCGGTCCGTTAGTCCCGGAGACCACGTAGCATCCAATCCTGGAACCCAAGCGGTTGTTCTTTGACAAAACACGGAATGTTTTACGGGCACCGCTCCCTTTCCAAATTTCGTTTTCTTATTTTGGCGCGTACTGAAAAATAAAGTGCTGATAAATAATCAATGACTCGTTATAGATTCGTCCTTTCTAACTTTCATGGTTTAGATAAGATTCATTCGCTTAGATAAGAAACTTTTGTACAGAAGATAAATTCGGCTAACCATCGCGTTAGATGGGATATTTATCACAAATTCGATTTTGTTTTGTCTGCGAACGAATAAAATACGGGTGATATAATTAGTTTGATCATCCCTGATCATCTTGACCTGCTTGTTCTCTCGTTTTGTCTGTCAGCCACGTTTCGTAGTTTCGCCATTATTAGAGGTCGAACCAAAATGAATAAATGAAATTTGTATTGTGTGTGATGGAGGTATTAAATTTGGATTTTTCGTTGTTTATTACAGATTCATTCTGTTCATCATTATTTTACATATCGTTCTGCTGAGGTTTCGAAGTTGTGTTGTAATTTTAGGTTTTTGAGCTTTGAATGCGTTTTATTAGTACCTTTCTAACTTTTTCTTTTCCGAATGGGTTGTGTCTGTTTATCTCTACAATTTCTCGTGTTTAGTGTCTGTTCTTGTACTTAATGTCTTGTAAAATCCTTCTTTCTTTTTATTTGTTTTTCAGCTTAATTTGTCGTATATCTTTCATATATTTATGTTGTTTCGCTTGAAATGTCTTGCCTGTACGTCTGTAGTTTTTCGTGTTGAATGCCATTTGTCTCCATTTTCTATAGGGTGTCCTTTTTGGATGGCCCGGCTGAATTTCTCTTGAACCTGTGACGATAAAAAAATATATGTTTAATCTTTTCTAGTCTAGTTTCAATTTTTTACCTTTTTTGAGAAAAATTATACAAAGTACATCAGGCCCAGTTCAACTTCAAAATTTTAAATATAACCCTATACATCCTGACATATCATTTAAAAGGATTTTGTACGCTGAAAACAATAGTGCAATCGGATTTTAAATTGTTCAAAAAATGACAAATTATGGCAAAAAGTTTGGAAGAAAAAGTGATTTAGATTACTATTTATTAATAACATTTCATATCCAAGAACTGGAGGAACTTATAACCTGGAATGGAAATCTACGGGGGAGCCTATGCTCACTAATCGGGCGTAGTCTAAAGAAGATAGTTTATTTTAACAATCATTCCTGAAAATTTAGCGAATTATTTTACTAATCCACATCTGAAAGTTGTTAAAAACACATTTTTACAATTTTTTGTTTGTTTATACATGTTTGGGTAAATTAGAAACTTGTAGTTTATTGGCGTATGGGTTAAGTTGCCTATCTTTTTACTCATTACGGTGTCATACGATTAAAAAATGTTATACAAATTTAAAATTAATAATTAATAAAAAGTATACGAGGTACCTCAGATCTCAAAGTTCATTTTCAAAATACCACCCTCTACATCCTTAAATTCATTTTAAAGGATCTTTTAAGCTGAAAACAATGGTGCATTCGGATTTTAAATTGGTCAAAAAATAACAAAACTATGGCAAAAAGTAAAAAAACAGTCAATTGGATTTCTATTTATTTCATCATAATAGGATGGATAATATATTTATTAAATTAGCTGGTAATGGTAGCGAGATGTTTCCCTGAGATTAATCATCGTCCTCTTCCGGCAACGTGTGCTGCAGCAAGTATTTTAGCAATTGAATTTAAAACACTGTGTTAAGATGCTCGTAATCAAAATGATTAATCATATTTCATGTTCGAGCTGCCTACCTTGCGTAAAGATGCAAAGATTTACTCTTTTTAACCACTCTTCACCTGTGCTCCGAGCGCTAGAGTCAGCGGTGATGATTGACAAGCATTTTCTATCTTTTGCCTCAGTCCTTAAACTGAGGTTGCTGGGTTATGATTGGGGTAGACACTGCTTTTTAAATAACCCCACAGAAAATAGTCAAGTGTTGTTTAATCGGGTGACCGAGTAGGCCAACAGATCGGGCCATGAGGTCCTATGACCACCTGCAAAAGAATTGCATGCTCGGGGCATCCATCAAAATGGAGAATCGTTCTTTGTCGTTGTTGCTGAGGATCATCTAGTAGTGTTGGTAAAACCTAAAAAAAATGAGGAACTGTGCATTAATTTAATAATTTTTGACAAAATTAGGCCCAATTAATTTATTTTCGAGATGTCCACACCAAACCTTGATACTGTGAACCACCTGATGATGACAAGGGTACAAAATTCTCGGGTTTTCCTCTGCCCATGTTCGAATATTCCAACGGTTTAGTACGCCATTAGAGGTGAACTTGGATTCAACAGCCGATAGGATGTATGGAAGAACATTTTCTTCAGCCTCCAAATCAACATTTGTGCAAGGAACGTTAGACGCCTGTCATAATCAGAATCCCGAAGTTCCAGGACATGATGAGAGCAATAAATAAATAAAGCTTAAAATTGTAAGTCCTAAGTACATCTATAATTTTATTTTTTGAAAAACCTAAAATCCTTCCAACATTTCGGATAGGGCAATTCGGATTTTCGCGAACACGATAGCTCAAGAGCAGCGGTATATGAGTCGAAGGTTGTGAGTTCGAATCCCGCTCGTGACAATAATATTTCATCTCAACCAAAAACCTTGCATAAAAAAATAATTAATTTGAATAATTAATATGGTCAAATATGACCACTAAGCAATTATGAATTATCTTAATGTTTACTTTTTTATACTGTAATCATTTTATTTAGATAAAACGTTATTTTATTTAAATAAAAGGTCGGAAATATTTGCACGCTTAAAAAAATAAAGCCGTTAAGTTGAATTTAAAATCTATGTATGTAATTGTACTTACCAAGTAATGTACAGTTGATTTAAGCAAGTTGCTGATTAAAAATTCACTGAGAGTTTGTCAACGGTGGTTCACGAGTAAAACTTGGACTTCTGGTGAAAAATCAGATTTAGTAAAAAATATGATTTTTTTAAAATGAGAACAGCAGTATGTTTTCTATCAACTATACAATTAAAAGTCAATTAGAAAGTGAAGAATATTTGAGACACGAAAGCTGTTTTAACTATTGTAGGCGCATTGTTCTAACTGGTCGCCCTAGAAATGACAGATTTCTTCTGAAGGAACCCAACCGTGTAACTCCATTATGAAACAATCAATCGAACATTGCCTTTCGTTGTGCAATATCATCCGGGCCGATGAAGAGGAGGAAAATTAGAAATCCGTGGCCTGCGAATTTCGAGGTCGACAGTATTGGTTCAAGGCGTCTGATATAACGGATGCACAGGTTAAATACAGTCACCTACGGCGAATAGATTAAAACTTAATAATAATAAATCTTTATTTTCAAGAACGTACATCACATACAAATTTACAACAAAAAACAATATGCTGATAAATCCCTGTCTGCTGAACAAAAGCAAAGTTTGTACAAGACAGCAGGAATTACTGGAAATCATGAGAGAAATAAACAGAATATACCTTTATAAAAGTATTAGGAAAACAAACAAACATAATACAGAATAAACGTTTAGCATGAAAAAATTAAATCTTGGCTTTAAATTAACTTAGCTATAGTTTAAAATTTTGAAATTAAAAATTTTTTGCCTTCTTTTTAGTTTTTGAAATTTTGAATAATGATCCTCTCTTTATAAAAAAATAACGAAGTTCTATATTTAATGAAAAATTATAATATTGCGTAGTTTTACATCGTAAAAATGTGAGTAAGCCAATGAATTGTGTCTTTTGTTATGTTCACTGATGTAACCAGTTCCAAGATCATTTATATACAGGGTGCTCGGCTACTCGTGTTACAAACTTTGCCAGTCGATTCTACGTTCAAAAAGGAACCAAAAAGTCCTAATTAACTATGGTCCGAATCTCAACAGTTTCGGAGTTATTTCAATTTTTCTGATTTTTTAAATTTCACGACTTTGCTTCAAATATACAAAGATAAGTCCAAATTAACACGTTTTGGACAAATCCGTTGATACAATTGAAAACTACGTTAAATTTCCAATAAGATGTGATCAATACTGAACTTGTAAATGTTGGTGAAATAGGGTTTTAATAGCGAGAACTTTGAAAAATATATATTTTTTTTTAAGTTGAAAAACTTACTATGATGATTCTAAACTACTATCCCCAAACCTAGCGACCAGCAAATTTCAGAAAACATACACCATTTAATATCCTTTATATTTATTTCATCCAATTCTACGCCTAGGAGTGTCGAAATTTGAGAAAGCCGGGACAGTCGGGAATTGTCCAAACATCAACGGCCTAAGACACTTGTTGACGTCAGACTAAAGAGATTTCCTGGCCGGAGGGGGACTAGATGTCGTCGATAGATGAAGCAACGTGACAGTTCCTGGAGAAAGTATAGTGAACGTTTATACGCTTGGAACCGTTATCAATCAAATCCGAGGCCCTTTGCCTCGGCCCTTCACTCACAAATTAATTTAATTTTTTTTTTAAACTCTGTATTATTATTTTAAATCTTGCACCTACAAAAAAGACACATTTCCGAAACCACCAAAAGACTTTTGTATATTTTTAGAAATTTTTTTGCAGTTGCATGTAGAAAGTGTATTGTAGGAAAAATGGCCAACTTTGAAATTGCATATTTTCTCAGCCTTTTACGTCTTTTATCTAGGTCTCATTTTTTAGAACATTTTACGCTGAACACAATAGCTTTTTTAAATGTTTTCCTAGCTTCAGTAATTCATTAGAAAATTCAAAAATTCGGGAACGAGTTAATTTTTGCACTTTTGACGAAAACTTTAAATTGAGCTTTGGAGCCAGGAAATCGTCCTGGAGCGGCCCGCAATGGGAATCGACAGGAAATTTTGATAAGCTTTCAATTGGTCACCTTCGAATTTGCCCGATTTCTCAACCGTTTTCGAGTTATTTGCGATTTTTGGGTAAAAACGTGGTTTTTTCCGAGCTCATGGGAAAACCGATCATTCTCTCCTCCGATTTTACTATACATAAACCTATTGTTTCAATACAAGCCGAAGCCAAACTGCCACACCTGTAAAACGGGAAGGAAAAGTTGAATTTCCGTGACGAGGTAAATAAGTGGTTATCGACAGCAGACACAATTCCTCATCCCACGATGCCAAAATAAAAAAAAGTAAGAATTGTCTTCTTCCCAGTTCAGTCTTTTGAAAAAGACCTCGTAGGTTGCACAACATGAAATTTATGGAAGGAAACACTACGGTTCAAAATTTATGCACTCTTGAAAATCGGAAGAGTTTACCTCATTACGGAAATTATTGCCCAAAAATGGAAAAATAAGTCGAAAATGGAAAATGACCAATTGAAAGCTTATTAAAATTTCCTATCGATTCCCATAGGACTCTGCTCCAGGACGATTTCCTGGCCTCATAGCTCAATTTGAAGTTTTTGTAAAAAGTGCAATAATTAACACGGTCCTGAATTTTTGAATCTACTGTTGGATGACTGAATCTAGAAAAACATCTAAAAAAGCCATCTTATTCAGCGTCAATTTTTCTAAAAAATGAGAGCCTGTGACTTAAAAAGCTGAGAAAATATGCATTTCCAAATTTGGCCATTTTTTCCTGCAAAAATCAGGTGGTCGGTTATTTGATGGACAATGTATTTTAATAATTTTAAACAATTAAACACAAATACGTCAATATCTTCTGTATTAGCCGTAGCCCTTCGTCCGACGTCTTCGCTTAGCAGGTAGTTTTTGAAAGGGAAGATTTTCCAGACGACCGGACGCCAGAATAACAACTAATTTACTCGAAAGTACAAAATCTGGATATTTCAGTTATCCCTCTTAACACGTGCTGGGAAAGCTAGCTTTAGGATTATGAAGGGCGGATGAAATTTACGATCCCAGGTTGTAAAGCAAGGCGATCGTCGAGGAATGCCTGTAACTTTTCAACCTTAGTCATCGTCCGGTCCGACAATGAATCGGAGTAAGAATTTTTTTTTCTTGTGGACAATGTCCAGCATGTTGAATCGGTTTTTTTTTAACTGAGAGAGGGAAAAAATATAGATCAAATATTCTAGTCTTCATATTTAAATCGGACTTACGATATAAATTTGTAATAACAACTTTCATTATTTTTTCATCGTAAGAACCTATAAGCGAAAGTGTGTCTTGAATAGGGGGCTTTCCCGAACGAAGAATCCTCTACCTCTACTCGCCTCAGTCTTTACGTCTGTCCGATTCTCAAGATGTGCAATCCATTTTTCGTCCTGCGTGAATCAGCGTGACTCAGTGGGGAAAAAAAGATCCGAATCTAATTTGTTGAAGACAAGTGGAAAAATAGTGTCGCTGACTCAGGCACTGGGTCCTTCGAGCTGGATGACTTGACTCAAGCCTAAAGTATTATTTTCAGATAATTAAATAAGTCAATCATTGTTTATTGTCAGGTGTAAAACCAAGAAAGAACCACCCTCCATATATGGCTTTCTACTTTTGATTGTTATTTTCATGGCAGCCCAATGGAATTTTCGCTTTCTAAAGATTCCTTAAGTTCTTTCCATTACTGTTTAGAATCGAAAGATAAAATAAATTAAACAATACGTTCACCACATTTCCTTTGTCTAAGAGAAGCGACTCCAGTTTTCCGTGGATTTTAGATGAAAACTCTAGACGGAAATGCCTTACCTTTCTCTCCAGTGAAAAGTGCTTAAACAATGTGTGGCGATTAGTGACCGTTAGTCGATGATTATTCAGAAATCGTGAGATGCGGTCTGGTGTGATGTAGGTTTCAGAAAAACATTTTCTTTATCGTGCCAACGTTTCGATCTTTATTGAGATCATCTTCAGAGCCTGGGATTTACAAACATTGTTTGAATTTAACAAATACATGTAGGATGTGGAAAGAAGTGAATTTATACAATGCAAAAAATATAGTTTTTATATTCAATCAAAAGTATTTCTATTCACTCAAAGTGTTTGTTTTCTGCGTAAGTGTGCCAATCACATGTATATGTTGCCATCCATATGTATTTGTTCAATTTAACCAATGTTTGTAAATCCCAGGCCCTGAAGATGATCTCAATAAAGATCGAAACGTTGGCGCGATAATGCATCGACTCTTCCCTCACAGTAAAAAGCAGAGACACGAATCTGTCACTCTTGTTAATTCGACTATTCTTTTCTTAAAGCATTTGTCAGGCGGAACTTCCAAAAACAACAATCCTTTGCTGAATGTTTTTCTNAATGAAGGAACATAAATATATGTATAAAATATATTTATAAATATAAAATACACTACTGCAAATGAAATACGTGCAATTAGTATAAGTATGAAATAAACTCCTTTATTACAGGGTTACTATAGTAAGGAGAAAAATGCACTACGTAGTACTTGGTAGTATGTAGTACTTTACTGGTAGCCATCTTTTATTGCACATGTTGTCAAAATGATAAAGTACTGTCAAATATGACCCAACGTAAAGATTTATTTTTTTTTTAATTTGAAGTACATTACAACTACCTTCAAGCAGGTAATAAGTAACAGTGAGCAAGGTAACATGTATTACAAAATTGAAACCAAGAGTGTAGAAAATACCCATTGGTATTACTCCAATGTTTCTAAAATATTGTCTGTTTAATTGATACTTGTGTCATTATCACTTACTGATTGCTATCAATCTTTTTTTTGTTTTTTTAATTAACATTTTAATATAATGTGCGGTATTTAGTGACCGTTAATATTTGGAGATCGTGAGATGCGGTCTGATGTGACGTAGGTTTAGAAAAATATTTTCTTTATCGCGCCAACGTTTCGATCTTTATTGAGAGCATCTTCAGTTCTGTAAATCCCAGGCCCTGAAGTAATCTCAAGAAAGATCGAAACGTTGGCACGACAAAGAAAATGTTTTTCTAAACCTACGTCACACCAGACCGCATGTCACGATCTCCAAATAATCATTGGCTAACGGTCATTAAACACCAAACATATAATTTATTTTTATGATCTTAAAGATAATTAATTTAACCCAATTACTTGATGGAAAAAATACCATTTCCTTTCTACTACTATTCCTCGCTTCATTCCTTCACAACGGTATTAAATCGATAAAAATATCGCTTTTTAATATCCTCAACACTGTCTGATTTTACGTTTATCAAACATAAAGAAACGACAAAGCTGGAAATAAAATGTATATAGATTTTGTGCATGATGTAAAAAGTGCAGAACATTTAAAACGTTACAAGTTTGAAACAATAAGGAGAAGAAGATGAAAAGTGGATCAGCATATCGTAAAAGATTGCCAAAACAATATTTACTAAAATAAGAACTATCTCATAAGACAAAACATAAAACGACAGATAAGTATATAACAATAACATGATTTCGTAATCTGTAATTGTTTCATATCGAAGAAATCAAAGACGGCATAAATAATAACGTACTGCGTCTTTTGCAAGGTGTCTGATTCAATTTTAACACAATAAAAACAATTTTCTAAGAAAGATAGAAAAAGAAAAATGATTAAATGATTACAGGTTGATTTCATAACATTATAATGTACGGTGAATACTGCCCATCTGGATGAAATAGAATCTATAATTTCTCATATCTTTAATTTAAAAGTCTATTGATTCGACTTGAAACGCATTTAAATCATCAACGGGCATTTCCAAAACAAAATTATTCAGAGTTTAAAAAATTTACATAAAATCTGGATATATTGAAGTTGAAAAATTGAAGAATTGAAAAACAAAATTGAAGATTTGGCTTGCTGATTAAACGAAATTTCATAGAAACAAAAATCAAACAAATTTTACGGATTTTCTGAGACTAAATCAACAGATGAACGGTGTTGGGTCCCTTTCATTATTTCTGTACAAATTCTTGTTAACAAATGAAAGGTCATTTTACATAATTGTGATAGTAATTAATTTAAACAGTTGTATTTATTCCGTTTTGACATTTAAGAAACACATCGGCTCTACGAAGGCGATGCAAGCGTTGATGGTGTGCAGAAGAATAGCAGAAAGAAACTGGGGATGTAGACTAGAAAACCCATTTGGATGTACACCATGATGGCAATCCCTATTCTTACATACGGAGCTGTAGCCTAGGCCGTTAAAGCAGAACAATTAACTAAAAGAAAAGAACTCACAAAAATACAGAGACCTGTATGCATCTACATAACGGGAGCAATGAACATGTCCCACAGTTAGGGTGTAAAAAATGTTGGGATTAATCCCCCTACACCACATGGTAACGAGGACAGCACAGAAAACTATCATTAGCATTATCAAAGAGAAACCTACAACAGGAATAAAACTAAAATGGAGAGGTAGCAACAAAATAATGAAAGACCATCGCCAAGAGACAACTTGAACAGGATGTTTGAATTTAATAAAAACTTCAAAATAAATCTAGGTACCGAAAAAGAATGGGAATGAGGCGGAAAACACCTCCTTTAAGAATGGCACTTATCACACAGATGGATCTAGAATATAAGAAGGTAAAGGGGCAGGAGTATTCGGTCCTGGAGCCAAATACTCAGAACCCATGGGAAAATACACTAGTATCTTCCAAGGTGAAGTTCATGCAATCGATGTACTTAACTCAACATTACTAACGGGTACAAAAACAAGAACATAGCTATCATGTCAGATAGCCAAGCAGCCATCAAAGCACTAAGCTCAAATATCATTAGTTCAAAGATGGTGTTGAACAGCAAAATTAAATTAAACTTATTAGGTACGCAGAACTAAGTCATCCTCTGATGGGTCTCAGGGCACATGGGAGTAAAAGGCAACGAGAAAGCGGACACCCTTGCACGGAAAGGAGCTGCTACACCGCTGATAGGACCCGAACCCTACTGTGGCATAGGAACCCACACTATCAATGATTATTTAAGACAGAAGGACAAAAAGAAAATTAAGGAACAATAGAATTCACTGGACACAGACAATCCAAGAATCTCCAAACATATTTTGAACGAAAAGATGTTACAGAATGTGTCAAAGGACGCAGGAATAAACTGCGAATCCTAATAAGGTTCTTAACAGGACACTGCAAGCTAAATAGACACTTAAAGAAGATTTGAATAATCCAAGACGGCACATGCAGATTCTGCAAAGAAGCAGAGGAGACACCTATTAACAAACTGTGCCCGCAGGAGGAAGTACTTTGGGATTTACATGGCCTTCTAATAGATTCAACCACTGAAACCGGGCCTACTAATCCAGTTCCTTGATGAACTAGGACTTACCGGTGTGATTTAGGCAGAGAACGAGGGATACAATAACTCTTAAAGGGCGCAGTATATTACACACCGACTATTACATATATTTCTACATCTACATTTATTCCGTTTGAACATTGCTTATTCGCCCTTGATGACTATTTTATTCTGTTAATACAACTTCCTAGTTATTAAAAAATGGGGTTAATATGATTAACAATCCTCGATCGGAAAATAAATATGTTGTTTCTATAAATATAATCAATTAATTAAGGTTAATTCTATTCAACTCCCGTATTAGTTATTTTTAATTTGCTTTCCTCTCTTATTTGTAATGTGTAGTTTGGCAGGGATCCTTGTCACATGTCATCGACTCAGTTTCTGCGCAGAGCTAGGCTCTTAATATAATCAGAACCGTTCTATGTCAAGGCTGGTACAATAAAAGCATTTTTAGAAACTTAAAGAACATTAAAATTGTAAATCCTGCCGAGAACAGGTTAATCTGACCTTATTATTAAACATACTTTTATGTATATTCCATTACATCGTAGTTGGCCATTCACTTGCGCAATAATTGAGCATTGACAATGTAATTTAAGTTAATTATGGGTTAATGGTCAAGATGTTATTACAACATAAAGAGACAAAATCGTCATATATTAATAAATATGGCGCACATACCAACAGAGCCTTTCTGGCATAAGGTGCTTGGCAGCCGTATGAGTGACTTAGGTAAGCAAAATAATGCTAACGCGCAAGCAGATGGCGCATATAGTTGTCAGTGAGGACAGGTGTGTGTCATGATGACAGCTGATGTTAGCCAGTTTTGCTCTGTAAAATCAACAAGGCACAGAAATTATTGCTGGAGGGAGTTGTATGACGAAATATTGGAGAAAGCAATAAATAAAACAATTTAAATCACCGGTTTCTTTCATTATGGTCCAGTTAGGTCTGGCAATCGGTACTGAAAAATTTTAAGTAGATAATGAAGTAAAGGGCGGTTTTTATTGAACTTGATGCGAACTTAGCACAACGATTTAAAAGTGAGCTCAATGGCAAGTATTGAACCGACATCTACTTACTAGCGCGTTTGAAATTAACTGCAATTGGTATCAAAAATAATTATGGTGGAACATATTGTACAGCTAGTGAACCAACCCTTTTTTTCCGTATCCACTATGATGGAGTAACAGGTCGGTTGGCATCATTGATTTGGTTAAAATGATTCTTTAATAATTACTATATAAATAGATAGGAGTTCAGGTTCGATTTTTCGACGCGACTTTTAAAATCACGAACTTTTCTATTTTTCTCTTTTTCAATTTAGTGTCATAGCTGGTATGTAATTATTCTTTTAGGGAGTTTACACCCATCTGAACAAGACAACAATGACCCTTGTCCACGACTGTGTAAAATAAATCAAAAAGCTCAGCTTCCTGTTCAGGCTTTAATATAGAACAAATGTAGGTCTTTTGGTTAAGGTTGGCGTGCCATTATCCGCCAATTTAATGCTTGCGAGTGATTGTTTTTTGGCGTTGGAGATGAAAGAAAGCAATCCTCGGCAGTGAAATCAAGGCGAATCGTGTTACACGACCCAAAACAGTTCAACCTTATTTCCTGGTTCACCTTTTTCAATTACAATAAAAAAAATTCAAGTCAAGACTCATGTAAGAACGAAGTGACAAGTCTGCAAACGCAATTGAACAAAGTTTTAAGGCGGGCGTAGCCGATTGACTTCAAAGCCGTGTTTCACATTGTGTGCAAATCTTATTGACATTTTCATCTTACTTAAACCGACCTTAACACAGAATATGATTATATCGTTGATGAAGGTAAAATGGTAATTTCCGTAAACACATTCTATGAGTAGCATTATGTCAGACTAGTCCGTTACTAGCGTACTTTTTTTTTCAATGTTCACCCAGGTGTTTGCGATTCAAAGGCCTCTGTGCAGCTGTACTTTCTGTTTGAGATAACGGAATTTCTATAAAGCTTATCGACCAATACTTGTTCATCTCAACGCAATTATTTTCTAGGTAATGACCATAACATTTTACAAATCTTGGTATATTTCATTTTCTTTATCTGATACTTTTATACTGAATAAAATGAATCCGACACACCAGAGTAGCGTGTGGGATATTATTCTTTATGAATGAATGAAAAACTGTTTTATTTACAATAGAGAGAAGAAAAACATATCGGTACATAGACAATGGATCGAAAAATCCGTCTGCCGTAGGTCGCCATGTTAAAGCAATAAAAATTCTATATGCATTTAAAAAAAAAAAGTAAAAAACTTCAGTAATAAAATCAAAAATTAAATTCTTCTGTCAGCTCGTATCTGTAGATCCAAGCCTGCCTCACAAACCCAATCAAAGGCCTAGATCTTGAACCATCCAAGAAACCCAAAATTTCGCCCCTTGACAAAGTGAAGCAACCTAGGTGAAGCAAGCGGATCTCACCCAGAATTTCGATCACTCTGCCAAGAAACGAAAAACAGATTCGAGGGCATGCGAATTGCAAAGCGAACAGAAGCCCTGCTCACCCCTATCTAGGGATAGAAAAATTTAATCTATATCTATCGGAAAACCGATATATCGAAAACTATATATCAGCATCAACGATATTTCGTACACTTATATCGATATATTTAACTTTAGGTACATTACGATTATTTTATAATATCCATATGAGCAGGCCCAACTGGAACAATGAATGATATTACTAATGGTAAAAATATACTCATGGTCATTAATAATTATATAATTCTTGTTAAGTAGTAATAAAAAGATATGAAATTGAATAGATTAAAGTTATAAAAATTACGGTTTTTAAACGTTTCGAGCATATTTTACAAGTTACCACTTGTTTTCCTTTTTCCTGTGTATATCGAATATATCGATATACTTCAAGTATTTATACTCAAGTATATTGATAAAAATATATTCAATATATGTAGAAATATATCAACATATGATATATCGTTGCCATCCCTACCCCTCCAGCCGAGTTCAGCTGGAGACCTCGCAGCGCATTTTAAAAAGCCAACGCAGCTCAATCAAAGAGTAACATTTAAAATTTGGCTTTTTTAGATCGAACAACGCTGGACCCCTTAACTCTTTATATACTGAAAGGTTCGCTGAGCTCATGGCAGCACAACTCTGCGGTGTTGGGAATTAATCCGAGTCAAGAGATCCGAATATTGGGTGCTCCAGTTAGTGTGATTTTCCAATGAGAAGTCAACATCACACTTCGAGAACAGTGATTTCCAGGCAGAGAACCAAGAAATCTCTGATCGAACTATTTCAAGTGAGGTAATTTTTGAGTCTCGAGTCTGGAGAACCTAGGGTCTTCAAGATAAAAGAAAATAGAGAGTGAACACAAACAGTATATCGGTGGCAGTTTCCAAATAGATGAGGTAATTTGGCATGCCGCCTAGTAGGGAAAAAAGATTTTAAAGAAAAATCGCTCGTCCTTTTCCACAGCTTCGAATCTCTGAAATCCCCAAATCTGACACCCTTAGTAAAGAATCGCTCCAGACACAGAGTTAAACATTACATAGATCGGGATCGTGTTTATTATTCTTTATGTAATTTATGTGAATGTTCTTCGTCGGCTATAGTTGCTGATAATTCTGCAATCAATAAATTCATAGAATATGTTGGGAATAAATGTACAATTTGACGCTGAAGAAATACTGGATAATTTTAACGCGCTTGAATGTTTATGTATCATATATATTTTTATGTATCAAATATGTATTTTTACATAATCGAACATCCGTGCCTCATAGAAAACCGCGTGCAAAATCGAGATTTTTGTGTACTATATCAATGCGTCGTAAAATTGGGTTATCCTTAACTACGATTGCCACTTTATCGTCCATTTTTAATTATCGTTACGTTACTTTTTTTTAATTTATTTATAGCTTATAAGTACGAACCACTCGAAAGGACTTTTTAAAAATTCAATCCATTTTTAGCATGGTGATTTGATCAAGGCTGCCAAATATTTCACAAGAGAATATATTACGCTGTGCAAAGGTGTTGGTTTGACTAATTTATTTAAAAAAACTTTATTAATTTTGCTCCCTTGAGATGATTGTTACTGATTTCATGAGCACATGTTTCTATGGCAACGGTTTGAAAGATAGTCGTGGTGGGGCCGATGACCACGTGGAATTCATATTGGGTCCCTTTATGCCCATCCACGTCCTATTTCCCATTTTTGAGCCATCTCTATACTATGGAATAACACCAGGATTTTCTTTTTTTATGCTTCCATTTTTGTCTCAATTCAATAGTTATTTAACTCTTTTTAAGTATTTTGTCTGATAAGCCAGAAATAGTTTTAACCATTTCTTTTGATTTTATCAAAAATTAATTAATCTTTTTACCACTTGATCTATCGTGACTTCGATCCACTCGGACACCCTCATCTCAACCTGCAACCTTTAGTTTTTCCCTCCTTTTTGCCATTTGTCAGAGAGTTAGAACCATAAAAAGATTAATTAATTGAAAGAAGTAATTTGGCCAATAGACCACTAAATATAATGGATTTATTAAAAATGTTGGTATGCCCAGCATTTGTTTTATGCTTTCTTCCATTGTCCGATGAATTCTAAATTCCTCGATTACACTCAATTTAAGGTATATAATAAATAATTAATGTAAACCTGAGTGTTCCTTTACAGCTGTGGGTGTTATTTTAAAAGCACCAGTGATGCTAAGGCATACTATTTTTTGGCTTTTTTGTAGTAGTCCCCTGATTTTCTTTGTTATATTTCCGAAGGTATGATGCCATCATTTTAAAATTTACTACCAAGTTCTACCAAAGAATCTTAGTCATATGCGTTGTGCCTTCTGTGCTCTGTCATGGGTTTGGTAGCGTTTAAACTACTCCTAGGTATGTGACTTTCTTTTGGAACGCTTTATTTCTTGATTTCGTAGGTTTAAAGCTATAATATTTAGCTTCTTTTTCGTAGCGAAGTACGATTGTTACCTTGGAGGGGTTTATATTTAGATCCTTTTCTAGGCACCATTTCAGCATTATATTTAAGCCATTTTGTACCAGTTCCTATCCAGAGGTTAATCGAATTTGCCTCTGATTATTATGAATATGTTATCTACACACCTTTTGCGACAAATCTGGCCATGAAAATAATATTTAGAACTAAATGAAATCGATACAATGATATAGAAATCACTTAGTCTGGATCTCAATCCGTTTGAAAACCATTTTCATGATTCTTGGAGTTTTGAACCACCTGATTCTGAAATTTTAGTCAGGATCATTAAATTGAATTTTAAAATTGAAATAAATAAATGAATATATACCACTATCGGCTGTTCATTAATTATTAGTATAACACTGTTTTATCATTATTTTTAATCAATTTATTTTGTCACCAATTGTAATTAGCAGAAATATGTGTTTAGTGCTTGTTTACGTTAACAGTACTATTAAAGATTGATTTAAATACAGAATGTAGCCATAAAAAAAATTATTTCACTAAACAAAAAATTCCTACAATTGCTTTTTAAAATAAAAGCAATCATATTAATAATATTACAGAAAAGAGTTTGTAAATTTTATCAAATTTTAATTGATAATTTCAAAAAATGTGATCTGAATGAATAAAGAATTATCTGGACGGCTAATCGGGATTAAAACGGATTTTTTGGACGATAAAGGTTTTATAATGTCATGACTCGTTAATTGTAATCTTCGTTCAAACAATTATTATATTTTTCACGAAATCATTCATTAAATAGATTCAATTGCTTTATTCAGTGATAATCAATTTGATTACAAGGAACCATGGACAAATGGAGAACTTCGATGTTCTAAAGATTAACAATGTGCTCGTCGGTGTTTAACCAGCAAATAACCATTACATAGTCCAAAATTGAATTGGTTTTTACGTCCGACAGGCAGAATCAATCAGAAGAGAGTAAATGTAGATAATAGACCATGAGAAAGGCTTAAAAGCTATTGTCTTCTAGGGCACAAAGGGCGCGCTACTTGAATGAGGATGAATCCAATACATTGACAATAGCCTTGTCGACCACACACAAACGAAAACAAAATAATCCACTTTCTAGACGACGCCAAAACATTCTAGGCTTAAATAAAATTTTTAGTTAAATTATAATTCATCTTTGTTTATTTTAACGATTTAACAGAAGGTCGATAAGTAATTAAGTTCATATTGTTATCTTTTTTATATGTTTTTATCCCTGTCAACTTTTATCTAGATATAAACGTGAAAATAGTGACAAAAGGCAAAGCTCAACCTCAGAAAGTTCCCTTTGCAGGTCCCTTCATCCCAAACAAATTTGCATTATAGTAATAAATTCATTATTTGAAAGAATCGTCTGATTAGTTTTCAAGAAGTGGTTAATATAATGGATTAGTTTTTATTCCGACGGAATTTTTCTTTCCAGACCAGAAATTGATCAAAAACAACTGCCAACAGCGACCCACGAAAGACTTTAACTCTTTATCAAACTCTTTATCAAACTAACTCTTTATCTTTATCAAATTACAATCGTCGGAGATGGTGCGATAACGTTAATTTCCTTATGTTTTAAAATTACCGATATTCCAGTGTTTTCAAGGAATGACCGGAAAGTCCTACAATGTTAATTTTCACTTCTCTCACGACAGTAAAATATTTGTAATGTGGAAAAATTGGTTTATGATTTTATGAGTGGACAAGTTTGGTTTGTTAGTGGTTGATTAAATGCCATTCAACCTGCTTTCCTTCTTTACGATATTCACTAGACTGCCTCTTACGTTTGGCGTTTTGAATTTTCAACACAGGTAAGGCAAAGGCACAGTCCTAGTTTGTTAAAATCTCACCGACATTTAATAATATGCTTTTGAACAAATTAACAATTTAGAAGGGACATGGCGGTTATTTTTCTCAACATCTGCAGTTAAGGATTAGTATTTTGTCACCAAATTAGTTTGTATAGGAGATAATCCAGACGTGGGACGTGAATCGCAAATAAATCCATCTATGGACATCACGCAGGGAAACCTATTTTTGCTATTATTTTCCAGCCTTTCTTGCGTTTTAATCCTACTCTAATTTATTGACCTTCTTTTTCCAATCAAGTTATGAAGAACTATGATAAGAGATAAATAATATGGTAGCCGATTCTCTTTTTTCTTTATCTTATTCTTAGCCTCACTGCAACTCAGAGCCCATCAATTGTGGATAAGAAGACAAAAATAACAAACACACATCAAAACAAGATAATTCATGATAGTCTGATAGTATTCACACTACCCGGGAGAAAAACCCCTATTGAAAAGAATTCTTCCGATTATAAATTCTCCAGACCACCAATTTGGTTTGCGCAACCTTTACTCAACTGTCCAACAGGCGTCACCGCGTGGTAGATGGGACAGTACTGTTCTGGGGCCTTTCTTGACGTAAGCCAAGCTGATCGAGTTTGGCACCCGGGCCTGCTGTTCATGATCAAGGGCATCCTTCCATCCACTTACTATCTCGTACTGCACAATTACTTCACTGACCGATTCTTCCAAGTCATCGAAGGTCATTCCCCCTCTGCCATCATATCCCTAAACCTTCACATTTGCAGACGATACAGCAATTCTCTCTAGCATATCTGATAAGAAGTTATGTAAAATTATATTTATAGCATGATTTATTAGCAGATAGCAATACTGGATTGATGGCTTGTTCATTTCAATCATACAAAGTTAAGTGCCGAATTAGATCATTTGATGACTGAATATTACCGGCAGTGCCATGTACTTGTGGTAATATATTGATAAATACCGTTTAATTTGTTATTAAGCAACCTTGTCATTTCCACTTGAAACCCCCAACAACACCTCATGTGTCAACAATGTCCTCATACAACTGGAGCTTTGTTGTAAAAAGACGAGGATAAAATTTAACACTGACAAATCCACCCGAATCACCTTCACTCGCCGTAAAAATATCTCCCCCGTTTTATTAAATAATATTTCCCTCCCAACTGCGGACAAGGTACGGTACCTCGGACTGCACATCGACAAACGCCTGACGTGGAATCCTCACACACGTCTGAAACGTCAAGAGGTTATGACGCGATATAGAACACGACTTCTTGACAAACGTTCTAATTTACTTCACAAAATAAAAGGCTAAAAAAAACACCATAGTTAAGGCGGTATGCACTTCCGGACTGGAAATGTGGGGTACAGCTAAACATTCATTAAGACCGAAAGATTCCTTGCCATACTCTATTATAATTCTCATATCGAGTAGAAGTCCTACAGTTCAATCAAGTGGGACTCATTGAAGTAATTTCATAAATCCCACTTGATGCTCCATCAAAATGATGTTAGTGTTGGCCCAGTTAATCAATCTGTTGAGATATATATTAAAATAGCAGTTTAAAAAAACTGTAAAATCCGGGCATGATCCGTAAATACAGTTGTCATTAGTTTTCATTGAGGTTATTTTTTTCGCAAATTAAACCTAGTGAAATAATCGTTAATAAAAAAAATAACGAAATCATCATTGTCACGTTGGCAGACAGAAGTTCATAGACGATAGCAATTTTAATTATGTAATGAAAACAACAATGATATAAAATTATTTATCGTTTCTTACCGATACAGACTAGCCTTGTTTATTTGACGCAACAATCGAGATGTCCTCAGAATGGCGATCATCTTATCTTTCTGTTCTATAAAATGAAAACATTATATCCGACGGAAAATTTCACCGATGGTGGCTTATCGCCGGCCAGGCCCAAATGGCGAAATATGTTTTAAAAATCGGTGAGAAAACGTTTTTATAGTGGTTCATTTAAAAATGTGAGGTATCGGGACCGATTTACTTGTCAACGACGGAAGCATTGATGCCAACAATCAACGGAACCGTTTTAAAAACACCCTTGTCTCACTAATTCGACCCAATAATTTCGTTTTTCTTCCTTCCTTGTTTTCTTTCAATTCTGCCTAGTCGTTTTCCATAACGCGCTACCACCATATCATGCGAAATTCAGTAAGGTAATTTAATATAGATTTTACCTGTATATTGCGAATAATACCAACTACATTTTCTTGTGTCCTGTTCATTTTGTTATTTTATATATATACAGGGTGAATTGCTACTCGTGCTACAAACTTCTCCAGTAGATTCTTCACCCTAAAATGAACAAAAAAGTTCATATTGTCCATGGTCCGNGTTAATTTAATATAAATTTAATGAATTTTTTATAAATAATACTAACTTGTTTTACCTTTGTTCCTTTTGTTATTTTTATTTTTTTCGTAATTTTTTTATTTGGGAGGACCATTTGCAAAATGTGATAGCATATCATATCGTGCAAAATTCAACAAGGTAATTTAATATAAATTTACTGTATTTATTACGAATAATACTAACGATACTTTTTCGTGTGCTGTTCATTTTGTTCTTTTTTATTTTATTTTATTTATTTATTTTTATTTTTGCAGAGAGAAAACAGCTTGCATAACGTACGACTACCATATTTTGCAAAATTCAATAAGTTAATTTAATATAAATTTAACGTATTTATTACGAATAAATCCAACTACCATTTCTTTGTGTCCAATTCATTTCGTTATTTTTTATTTTATTTTACTTTTATATATATAATTTTTTTTAAGAACAACTTACAAAACGTGCATACTACCATATCATGGAAAATTCAATAAGTTAATTTAGCATAAATTAAACGTATATATTACAAATATACGTACCATCTACCCTTTTTTATATCCTGGTCATTTTGTTATTTTTTATTTTATGTTTTTTGTTGTTTTTTTGGGGGGGGAGNTAAGGTAATTTAATATCAGTTTTACGTTTATATATCTCGAATAATCCCAACTACCCTTTCTTTGTGTCCTATACATTTTGTTATTTTATTTTTTTAATTTTTTTTTAAATAACGATGGTTGTTAATTCCCCTCACGACACATGAACCACATGTTTAAATAATCTTACAGATTGTAATAAAATATTAAATTTAAAAAAAGTAATATTTATATTGATTGGTTAATTTTAAGTTTGTCTAAAAGAAACAATCTAAAAAATAGTATTTTTTTATTTTAGCTATTGCACAATCATTATATACAGAGAGCCCAAGGAAGATGTCCTCCCCCCACTTCCTTAATTTTGGTCCGATTTTGAACAATCTTCTTTTAATAACAAATAATACCATCTACCATTCAGTTGTTTCATCGGTTGGTTAATTGTTTTTTGATATGAAATATGCCGTATCTAACTTTTTTTATTTAGGATTTCAAAACTAGATCATTTTTAAGAATTTTTCGCGTTGGTCCGAGGTCGATCCACATCCAATATTTTTTTCCAGAAAATTGTCTTCATTACTAAATAGGCAAGTCAAGATTACTGGAGTAGTAGTAGTACTGGTAGGAGTAGTACTGGTCGACGTGAAAATGTTAATACCTAGTAAAAATCTCATTTCGGTAACTTCTATAAAAATTAACATATCCAACGCAAAAAATTCTTAAAAATTCTAGATTTGAATGCGTATCATTTAAAAAACGTTACATAGGGTATATATTTTTTTAAACAATTAACTGACAATTTATTTCTGGAACTGATCTAATAACTAAACTTCATAACGAAAATAAATAAATAAAGATTGATCAAAATTAGGGGACACCCTGCATATTAGAAACATCTATTCAACGCAGTAGATTCTTGTAAGTTTAAACAATTCAGTTGTTGATTTGGAAGACTTGCAATAATAAGACATAATCCATTATATTTAGTCGTCTATTGACCAAATTATTTCTTTCAATTAATTAATCTTTTTATTTAAGGTTTTGGTTGAAATGAAAATGCTAGGGTCACGAGCGGGATTCGAATAAACGACCTTCGGCTCAATACCGGCTCTAGAACAGCAGCGTATTGAGCCGAAGGTTGTGGGTTCGAATCCCACTCGTGACACTAGCTTTTTCATTTCAATCAAAACCTTTCATAAAAACATTGATTAATTGATAGGAATAAGACATAATGTTGAAAATTTGAGATAATCACAAATGTATTATTTTTTGCATCTTTTAGCATATTTCTGATCAATTTAAACATGCTGAAACAATTCCAGTAAAAATAAATAAATTCGCTTACATGTTCTTAAAGCTATTATTTGTAAAGAAAGAGTACTCTTCTTACATACAATTAATAGTAATTTTGAAGACACCTCTGGAGTTTTCTGAACACATGCATTTTATTGTTATATTAAGTCATAGTTGTAAATACCAACTAACAATTTCTGAGATAGAATGCATTTAAATATAAAACTGATAGTTTAATAGCATCAAATAATAGTCAAATTTGGCTATTTGACACAAAGAGAATTTGTATATTTTATACAGATAAATAATCAAACTTAGAACACACTGTTAAGCTGTTCCTATGTTTTAAAAATAAATATGATGGTGAAAGGACGAATTTGGTGTAAAATCCTTTCTTTTTTATTACGATCTGTATAAATAATTTATTTTCTCAAAAGGCTTCTTCTTCTTTACATTATTGAGTAACTTTTAAGTCAATCGATTCGAATCATCATTGTAGACTTTTAACGATTGTTTTTCTGGTGATTTACCTAACTTAAATCCAAGACCTCGATTCCACAAGGAGGGGACTTACAGTAGGGGGCAAAACGGGAAAAAAGGAGGGCAACTGTTCGTTTTGCGTTGGTACCCGTGGGTAGTGGAGTCCTGCGGTTCGTCAAGACCCGCTTCGTTTCAGTATCGGACTGCACTTCGCTGATTGTGATGTGTCAAGTGTCCTCATTGCTGCACGGATTTAACCACGTTAGGATTCCGATAACAAGGTACTGCCTTTTTCTTTTTAATTTATTTAAATCGCGTACTGAAAAAATTATCAGGGAATGTTAAATGCAACTTCATTAGATAAATACGTAAGTTAAGATTAATAAAATAAAACGGTTTTTAATTTTATAATAAAGAAAAACATATAGACTTAAATTAATTTGCCTTAAATAGTTTTGCAGTCATTAAAGTATAATTTCACCATTTCAATCCATATTGACATAATTTTTCCTTAAACCGCTAATTCCAATCAAAGTTAATAATACCACTAACCATATACATTAAAACAGTTTTCTTTTTTTTCATACATTTAAACATAAATTTTCCGCTATGAATGTAATAAAATAGTGAACTTGCATGTTAATGTAAACAGCTTAATATTGATAAATATAAATTGTCAATTAAAAATTACATTACAATTATAAAAATATGTTACAAACAAATTGTTAAAACCACTCTTAAATAAACTCTTTGTACTACACGATTTGAATATTTATGTTATATTTCATAAACAATTAAGCTAACTTGTTTAAACACAAATTACAGACGATAAAGTAACAAATGAACTGGACGTACTGGAGAAGCATGCATATTGTATCTTTTTTTAAAAATATTTTTCCAGTTGAATTGCAAAAATGTATAAAAATCACGGCATTTTATTTCATAACCGAAACGGTTTAACAAGAATAATAATTAATAAAACAGATTTTATTAATATGAAATGTTCCATATTTACTGACAATCATCGAATAGTTTTTACCAATTTTAAAAGATATTTCTTTTGAAAAATAAGACTCGATGTTTTGTAAATCAGTCTCATAACAGAAGTTATCTAATCTTATTTAGTATCGTATTGAGAAAAAAAAAAGAGAAAAATACTTGCTAGGATTTTTGTACGTCGGGGATCAATCAGTAATTTACATTTTTTTGAGCCTGTTCATTGCACAAATGCATGCTTGCGTGGAAATGTTAAATTATACTGTTATTAATTATTTTTACTTAATGAACTCAGGAGAAGAATATAACACAGTTATTCAAAATACTAGCTGAATTTTAGTTGAAAAAAAAAACGAAAAACTGTACATCCGCGATTTGACACAAATATTTAAAAAATGAAATTGAACGATTAAATAAACACATTTGAACACAAAAACAAAAGAAAAACATCTTCAGCCGATCTAAGAAGTAAGGTAATCCCAAATTGTTGGACTATGAGCATTAGCTGAGAATGTCTCAACGTAAAAACAATGCCAAAACCAAATTATTTCAATCAAAACCAGCCAAATTGAATGAATTCTAAATAATTGGTGAATTCTAAAATATGTATTAATAATAATAAATAAAATTTTAACATTTTTTAAACGTGTATTAACTATGAAGAGATGCATTCATAGATTTCACAGACCTTGACAATTCTGTGACAGTCGGTTTTCAAATAAATTTGAAATGTCCGTGAAATTCTTACTTAAGTCAAACTGTAGACATATTTAAGGATTTTTCCCCCTGATAATGACCTTAAAATAGGTCGAAAGCTTGGCAGTACCAAGCGAATTTGATTTTTCATCAAGACCATACCTTGATCCAGAGTATTCCTGTGTAAAAAGAGATAATTAGAAAAAAAGAAATTCGAGAGATATGAGTGAAAAACTCAATTTTTTCATTAAACTTTTAAAATTTTAATTTTCAGTGCATTTCCAATTTTCAGTTTTTAAATAGTATCTTTTATAAAGTTGTTTTTACTGTTATTCGTTAGTTGCAACTACAAATGTTGAAGATAAATATTTTTTATTTGCAACGAAATAAACAAACACTACTGCAGACAAAAATATTTAAGTATGTACAAGCATGGATTACAACTGTCTGTCAAAGATTTGGGCCGATATCATATAAATATAAAGAAAAAGTGAACACATAATAAGGTGTAAAAACTACTTACATAATAGTATATTAATTAAATAAACCAGGAAAATACAAAGGTGAAACTTTGAAAAGGAAACCAGAGAAGTATTGTGTTGAATCGTGTGTTGTGTTCGTACTTTACCACCTACTACAGGTCGTATTAAGTAAATATTTTCTGGTAATAAAGTACAACCCAAAAATGCGACAAATTTTTTTTCCCAGTTAGTCAACTTAGGCCCAATTTAAATGACATATCTTATTATTTTACATCTCCAATAAAATAAAAGAACATGATTGTAAGTTAGAGAGACGATATCTATGAAAGTGGAACTACAAGCCACTAGTCTCCGTTCGTACGTTCCAGCTTCCTTTCCCTAATTTCTATTTCGACGTAAATCGTAAAACCGGGAACCAAAGAGAAAATCATATTCTAATGTTAACGTTGACAGTGCCTGTTCGCACGATTCGCGTCGACGTGTTGTCACCGAAGAATAAGAAGTACGTGGCCGCTCGACAAAACCGGATGCTCGACCTGTTCCTGCCGTACGTGCCTCAGACCAAACCAATAGCTATTTTTATTGTAATATCTGCTAATGCCTCTTGTATTTAATTTAAACACTCCTCCCCAATTAGTATTATAATCTCATATAAAGGGTTGGTGTTAAAAAAGAAAAAAAAACATTTATATCAGTCGTGGGTTCGAATCCCGATCGTGACACTAAATTTAAAAAACACTAAACCTTAGATAAAAAGAATAATTAATTTGGTCATTATGACCACTAAGCACTATGGATTATACAATATTATGCTCTTTTTGTGAAATGAACATTACTGCATGGCATAGCCGTCTGTCAGAAGTTCAGGTCTTCATTGAATGAGAAATCAAATGAAAAATTAAATTAAAAAAGAGAATAAAAATAAAAACATATAAATCGAGTCAAAACTGCGAATAGAATATCAAATGGCAAAACAAAATATTTAAATTAAAATGAAACAATTCTTTGAAGGTATGAAAGAAATTAAAAGTACTCTTGGATCAAAGCAGTGAATTAAAATTTTATTTCTCCAGTCAAAAATCAAAAAGAAAAGAAAGACATGTTTTCTCAACCCAAAGTACCTCCAGGTTGTTCGGTAAAATATTTTCTGTTAATAAAGTGCAACGACACATTATAACCGAAAAATGCAATAAAGTTTTTTTCCCAGTTAGTCAACTTTATTCCCTAATTTCTATTTTGCCGTAAATCGTAAACGTATAACCATTACAGCATGGCATAGCCGTCTGTCAGAAGTTCAGGTCTTCTTTGAAGGAAGAATCAAATGAAAAATTAAATTTTAAAAAAGAACAAAAAAGGTATAAATGGACTCAAAACTGCGAAAAGAATATCTGACAGTTTTTTTCCCATGTGTTTAAGGACCCAATTTCAGTATTATTATCGCAAGATTTTTTTTAAATCTCTCATAATATTAAAACGTTACAGATAGGAAACTAGTACAGAGTAAGAGAAAACAAAGACAAGTTTTCTCAACACAAAGTATTTCGATTATTTTGATAATAACGCCAAAAATGGAGATCGTTATGCGTTGATAATATCGTGTCCGTGTTATGGACATTTCGGACAGTTTCAAAGACCCAAAAGAATTTTTCTCGATTGACAGCTGAGATACGGCGATCAAGCGATTTCTTCTTTTAGTTCTTTGACGTGTCTATCAAATGGGCAATCTGAATTTCACCCCGACGTCAAAAAGACAACGCGACAGTTATTTGAAACAAGCCTACTTAAATGGGCCCGAACTTAACGGCTTCTTAGCTAATTTATCTTGCCGTTCCAAATCCATTGCAGTTCACTACAAGGCAACATTCTTAGCCGTTGATTTATGTTATTAACGAAACTTACAAAGTGCGAAAGTATCATTTTCTGTGATTCATATTAGCAAAGTATGTTTCCAGAACCAAATAACTTTTACAAAGTTTTTATGTTATTGGATGATGTTATAAATTGGTCGGTCGTGTTTAACATCAAGTTCAAGTTGCACTAGACTCCAATTGGGTAAATTTTTGATAAGAATGGCCATAATAGTATATGCATTTAATACACAAAATATGAGAATATGCAAAGTATAGAATAAAACTACTGAATCCGGGAATTTATAAATTTAATATGTACATGTTTGTAAAATTGAAAGAATTGAATACTAAATTAAATAATAGTAATATAAGTACAGTTTTTAATTATATTCAAAAACCTTAATACGTATTTATTTATATTTTTTTAATCATTATTATCAAAAAGTTGAAGATCAGGGATGCGGTCAGAAAAAGTAGATTTCGTAACTTACGTCAATCTTTCAATCTTTATTGAGGTTCATCAGGGCACTATAGGCAATTATAACATTTATAATTAATAATAGCAACACAATAATTATCAGGAAACCTTAGATAACTTACTCGTCAATAAGTAAAATAATGATAACCATAACAACCGTACATATATATTATGAATTGTATATAAAACCGTAATAAGAACTGACAATATTGACATAATTATTGACAGTAGCCATAATTGGTTACCTTCCATTTGGTTAATTATAATAAAGAAAATCATGTTTTTCATTTTCTTTTTCTCTTCTTTACGGAGAATTTTTTTAATAAAAGTTGGTTATTTCTGTCTATAAATTACTTTTAAGATATAGTTTTCTTTCTTTGTGTTTGTTGATTTATCAATTGTCAATATTGTTAGTTCTTGTTATTATTTACAGTCGTTCTACATGTTTTTATATATACATATATATAAGTGTAGGTTGTTATGGTTATCGTTATAGTATTTTACTTGTAATATTGTGATGAGTAAGTTGTCTAATGTTTTCTGATAATTGTCGTGTTGCTATTATTAATTATAAACGTTGTAATTGCCAGTAGAATACTGATAAAGAGCTTAATAAGTGGTGAAAGCTTGGCGTAAGTTACGAAATCTGCTTTTTCTGATGACCGCATCCCTCATCTTCAACTTATTGGTGATATCCTGACGGTCGATTAATCCTTCCTTCGTTATTACTATTATGTTAAACTGTTTATAAAACGTACATCTTTATAACAGATAATATTTTTAGTTACAAGTACATGTTCATATTTGTGCCAAAAGTAATCATTTAATTTCAAAAAGCTAAATAAAAACTTATGGGGTTCAGTTGTTAGGGATGGTTAGGGTACAATAATACAAACTTTGAGTACAACAATTCTTACAAAATGTATCTTTCTTAAAAAGGCACTCACAAAATGCTCAGGTGTCTTATGTTCCTACATGCAAGGCGGGTCGTGTATTGTTTTAAAACAAGCTAAATATTCATTGAATGTTGTGTTCTGGAGTAAATTTGGACAATTTAAAATTAATTTTAAAAAGTGTAGCTAGAGATGAGCATAAAAAACATCTATGGTCATCGGAACCTCGCCATTGGTCATTATTCAAACCACAAATTATTTTCATATGCATACATTATTTTTATGTGCCATTTAGAAACATAAGCTATTTTTTCAAACTTCGCCATTTCTGAACCTTTATTAGGAATTTGATTAATAGCAATAATGTTTATTTTTTTAAATAAAATTTATTAGGAATTATTTTTTCTTTTGGTTTCATTTATAGTTGTATATAGATCTCTCGGTCCCTTTTAAATGAAAGATGTCTATTGTTAAAGTATTTTGTGCCTGTGAATTTTATTCAAAATACCTCCCTGTTTTTCTTCGATACTTTGGAAAACATCTATAATCAACCCAAGTCCAATGCCTTTCCCTTGCTCAAAAAAAGGTAAAGTTTTAACATATATGTAGCTAAAATTAACCATATCCATAATTTATTAAAATTAATGTATCCAAATTTTACAATGAAACACTACAACATATTCTCCTGAACGCAATTAAAAAAACGTAGCTTTAAAGCCAATTTATCCTCTAAGCGATTTCTGGTTTTCCAAATAATCTGTCCAGCTTTGGAAAATAATCGTTCAGAGGGAAAAGATGTACCAGACACCAAATTGAACAACTCCTAACAGTTTCTGATAGGTAACTTTCATATCAGAAGAATATGAGTCATTCCCTATTCACAAAAGTGGAAATTAGGAAAAACTGAAAAAGTTTACAAAACATCGACAGCCCACCATCGATGGTCAAAAAACATCGACACAGTAAAACGATGTTGAAAACATCGTATATCGGTCGCCTTCCATCGATGTTTTATAAACATCGACCATCGGTGCTCATCCCTATGTAGCATTCAATCTAACATGACGAATAAACGGGTTAAATTGTATCTAATGTTGCTTCTTTATTTTTCGTTATTATTAATTTTGACCATACCATTATTTTTCAAAGTAGTTTTTCAATGCCGACCAGTTTATCGGTTTTAATAGACTTATAACAACTTTGTTGTCTGAATGATTGTCACAACACTTTCACACAAAACCAACATGACACCACAAGAACAGCCACACTTTATGCCCTGAAGATGACCCGAATAAAGGTCGAAACGTCGGCAAAAAAAGAAAAAAAGTGTTTTTCTAAGCTACCTCATTCTTGAACGCTCCTCACGACTTCACTAAATTACTTCTATCTTAGGCTACCTAAATCCCTAAATAAACCTCTGACTCCAAATATTCACTCATAAAGTAATCTATCTTTTTGCCAACCAAAGCTTTACTTTATTCTTTTAAAATACTTAACTCGGAAGGCCAAATGTGTGAAAAAAGCCCATTTTAAATGATAAAATTTATTCCTGTTCTTTAATTAGAATTTCGAATTTTCGTTCCATAATTTAAACATTTCCCACAGGCTTGTATGGCCAATAGTAATAATAATAATGGAGTCAGACTAGCAACAGTCTCAACACGAGTATAGACTCATAGTTATCGTTTTATTTTTCTATTCAAATACTATAAATACATTAACGCTACTTAACAATAATAATAGAACAAAAACATAACACTTTTTTTTGAGGAAGGGGGCTATCTTTCCATAAATAAATTGCGATTTAGTGCATTGTAGTTTATTACTCCGCAATTTGTGGTTTTTTTATTTCATTTGATTTCATTTTTCCGCTCCGGTAGCATCAAAAATTCCTGAAAAAAGAAAGAAATCTTGCGCCCAGAACTCTGGGGAAAAGGCCTAAATCTGATTATAAATTTAAGAAAGCTGAGAAATACTCTTCCAAATAAATACTGACGAAATAAAAGGTTGAGAATTTACGTAAAGGGTTGCAAAGTGCGACCGTCGACCAAAATAAATTTTACACCACTAATATAGTTAATTGCATCTTCATTATTATTAAATTTCAATTCATTGACTATTGGTATTTTTACCATTTAATAACATTATAATTGAAAATTATTTTCTTTCTTTAGAATATACTGCTTTGCGATAGAACAGACCTTGTTTTTCACTGTCCAAAGATCAATAAAAAATTTGATTATGATTATATGGAGATCGTGAGATGCGTTCTGGTGTGACGTAGGATTTGGAAAAACATTTTCTTTACCGTGCCAACGTTTTGATCTTTACTGAGATCATCTTCAGGGCCTGGGATTAATAAACATTGTTTAAATTTTACATATACATGTAGGATGTGAAAAAAATGAATTTATACGATGCTAGAAAATTTTAGATAAAAAATGAACTTATACAATGGTTATTCAGATATCGTGAGATGCGGTCGGGTGTGATGTAGGTTTCAGAAAAACATTTTCTTTATCGTGCCAACGTTTTGATCTTTATTGAGATCATCATCAGGGCTCAATGTGTTAAAGAATTTTAGAAGAACGATAAAGAAAACGTTTTTCTAAAACTTACGTCACACCAAACCGCATCTCACGATCTCCAAATAATCATTGGCTAACGGTCACTAAATACCACACAAATTTGATTATAACAAAAATTAAAAAAGGTAAATCGTCTGAAAAATGAATGGCCACTTGTTTACAGTTAAAATAGGTAACCGTAGAAAATATTCAAGGCTCAGACCATGAATCTTATTACAAACTTAAAATTGTTTGTTAACCTGTATATAGGGCATATTCTATACTACGTTCAGAAAAGAGATGGAGAAATTTTACTCCACCTGAACAAATTTAATTTATTTACCAAGCGGTATCAAATTTGCCTTGATGTGCAGTGAAATTAGTAGGATAACGTTTCTATTAATTTAAATTGTGTTTTAATTTATTGTTAAATTTATTTAGGACATCTAAAATCCTTCATTTCCTCTAAATATAAATTGCTGTTGATTTAATTTTGGTAGTATTTAAAGTTAAGAATCCTAGTAATTCTTTTTTTGTAAGTAATTGGACAGTATTTAGGCAATTTCCCAATTTAATTTACTGATCAGTACTACGTTAGCCCGATGCTCGAAAATATGTAACTATTGAGACTATCTTCGTCTTATGCTTTCTTAGGATTGAACCTGTTTATAAGGTTTCGTATCTCTTGTGAGATGAAAAACGGGATGTTTTCTTGGCTATATCTTGACTAATTTTTTCCCTTAGCAAATGTCGTCCATCTTCTAATCATCATCGTCAGAATTCATATGAAGATATAAAATGTGTCATTCTCTACAGTAGTCACATCAACATTTATATTTACATCTTATATTGCATTTTTTTTCCAATCGAAGTATATTTTGTAATTCACCCAGGCCCTGAAGATGGCCCGAAAAAATGTCGAAACGCTGGCAAAAAACGAAAAAGGTGTTTTTCTAAACTACATCATTCTTGACCGCTCCTCACGACTTCAACAATATAATAATCATATCATTGTTGTATATCATCTCACACATCTTATACGCTGTTCTTCAAGGATTGAGCCCTATTATTGAGCTGAAATTCTTCCTAACTTGCACTTTTTCTTCACTACTTCTAGCCTTAGTATTGCAACTAAAATTGGAATACTGATTCTATCTCAACAACCCCAATTCTATATTATTTGTTGGTTTTTCAATATTTTCGAACAACTGTCTCATCTCTGCACTTTCTTTGTAACACAGCTTAATGATTTACGAGTATATGTACCCTTTTTTTATTTTCGGTATAGAACCATTCGCAACTTTTGTAAGTTGATCATTGGCTATCATGGCTAGTTCATTTCGAATAAAAATCTTACTCTTAATCATTAATAAAATTGGCTTAATTTATTCCTTCATAATAAATTTGGCTTAATTTATTCCAAAAGGGTAGAATTATTATGTTTTCTCCTTCAATTTCTTAGGATGTTTTGAAATTGATCTAGTTCGCTAATTTTATCGTATAAGATGTCTTATTTCTTTCGTGGTAATCCTGATCACCATCTACACTAAATTAGATAAAGTTATGATCGGGAAAACTAATTTTGTTTGTATTAACTGAAACATAAATGAATAGTCCGCCATTAAATATTGTCGGAAAAAATAAAACTTCCTTCTTTTGAATCCTTGTGTTAAAGATTTTCAGAAATAATCCTTTAATATCCAATCTCTTGTATTTGAACCACAGTCTTATCAACAAGAAGATTGACTAGCTATCGACGGCTATCAATAAATACTCTTACATACTGAACTTGCCCCAATTTAGCTAGAAGACCTTCATTTTTAAAACAACTACTTACGCTGTAATACCTCCCTGAATTTCTTAAAAAATTTATGTCAAGATCTGAATTGTCCCAGATTAATCGCAGAAATATTTTCATTGATAACAATGTTATTTTCCTATACATATTTGCTTCGAAAATACACTGTTTTGTTTTATGCTCCTGTATTAAGGCTATATCTATGTCTCGTCTTTCGAACGTCTAACAAAAACTTGCAGTAAACTCGTTTTGTCAGTTATAAATTAATTTGAACAACACTAATGTAGGTAATATATCAACTCAAATAACTATAACTAAATGTACTGAAAGCTATCTCAAATTTGTTCTTTTCTTTTCTTTTTTTCCCTTATTTTTGCATAGTTATTGTGTTTAACACTATTTTCACATTTACATACTGCGGTTTTATTTTTGCCAGGACAACATTTTTGTGTTGAACCAGTGACGCTATCAAAACAACAAATAATACGTGTTTAATATTTTTTAGATTAGTTTGATATTTTTACTAAAAAATACAGGGTACCTCAGTTCTATTTCAAATATGGCGCTATAAATCCTCACACATCATTTTAAATGATTTATTAAGCTGAAAACAGGTTCCAGGTTCAATAAGATTTTAAATTGGTCAAAAACAGACGAAGTTATCAACTGCATATATATTTCTCAGTCTGTCTCTCTTTCTTTCCTTTCATCGTTTTCTTTTTATCTCCTTATTTCTTTATCTTTCCCTCTCTCTATTTATCTTGTCTTTTCTCTCTCCCTCCCTCTCTCTCTCACTCTCCCTCTCTCTCTCTCACTCTCCCTCTCTCTATCTATCTTGTCTTTTCTCTCCTCCTCCCTCTCCCTCTCTCCCTTTCTCTCTCTCTCTCACTCTTTTCTCTTTCTCGCTCAAATGCGCACAACACCACAAGCCAGGAAACACGTTTTTTAATATAAAAGGACCGTTTTTGTAAAAATCCTATGATTACAGTTATAATTTCTCTCTCTCTCCCCTCNTTCTCACTGTTCTATTTGTCCCTCTCTTCCTGTTTACCTTATATAGTATATATAATATTCTATATAAGGTAAACAGGAAGAGAGGGACAAATAGAACAGTGAGAAAAGACAAAAGATAGAGAGAGAGAGAGAGTGAGAGAGAGAGAGAGAGTGAGAGAGAGAGAGATATTGAATATATATATATATATATTCAATTATGAACTGCTGGTTTTACATTAAAAAGTTTGGAGATGATTCGCTTGGCGGCCAGGCAAAACGGAAAAGGACGGATTTAAAGAAGCACGAGTGTGTTATTTTCCGTTACTTCTATTTTTGTAGGAAACGGAGAAGTACAGTTTAACTTTGACCGGCTCCTTCCTAGTTTTGGTCGTCTGCCTAGCAACTAACGCATATCTGACTAGACAAGATTTTACCATTGTATATGATCAATTAAATCGTAATCCTGGGCTAGGTTTTTTACTATGGATAAAAGCTTTTTAATCACTCACCGTACTTCTTTAATTTTTTTTATTATCGATATAACATTTGAATTTACAAAAAGATACAAATTTTTGTTCAATCTGCTTAGAATTTAGTGATTTGTAACTGTTATATTTAAAATATATAATGTTATATTTATATATAAATATAATAGAATTAAAATTTAAATTCGATCAGCTACTGTTCAGTGTGTTGATTACATATGCACTATCAATTAATTTCCTGTGCATTGTGCATTTGTAAATATTAGTTTTAATTTAACTTCAACTGTTTTATTTCAATATTCAAATTTCGACATATGTTATTCAAATTAAAACAATTTAAAAATGCTTGGTGTTTCTTCTGATAGACCAACACAGTGAGGATAGGCGGACAAGGTAGATCGGTAACGACCAAATCACCACACACAGAAATCTCTCAATATTTGCATTTTATTACAATTTGTTGACTTGAGTCTACATAAGTAGGGATTGTCCGATCTGAATTCTTATAAGAGGAACTGTGTACGGCCTTTAAATAATGGTTAAAATTTAGTTTTTAATCAAAATAAACTAGGTTTTTAGTGAAACCGTGAATTGGTGACTATGTCATTTATAAGCGAATGGTGATTTGCCAAGTTTAGAACGCAGGATATTTTCCCTAGAAATAACGTCCAGAAAGGCCAACGACCAACTTAAAGCTTGAATCGAAAATAGTCCACTCGAGAGATAGCGGAGATTCTTGCTGTATCACGGGCAAGTGTAGTGTCTCTTATATAGGAACGATGTGAAGCTAGAGATAAAAAAAGGGATGAAAATTGTATTTTCTATGTCATGGGGCATCCCGAACCGTAGTAACCCTCGCTAGGGGGTCCGTGGCGAACTTCGATAAACAATATTTACAAAAATAAACGTGGAATGAATAAAATTAAAACCCTAATAACAATGATTACTGAAAGGAAAGTTTTTTATTTTTATGTGTTCATTGTAGGTTTATTTGTGCACACGTAAGCAAAATAGATAACAGACTTGATTGGGCTGCTATTGGAACACCCCGGATTTTCCATAAAATGCCGTTTTTTCTCGAAAATGTGGTTTAACTTCTCCTACGAGTGCGCTGTTTGCGTCATTCTCATTAATCAGTTAGTTAATCTAATATCTAGATGAAGTAAGGATCTCTGAGGAAAGATGCAGTTTCTACATTTTAGGAGGGCAACCTTCAGATGAGGACATAACTGACAATAAGCCAAATGAAGAACAGCCTTCAGATTAAGCACCTCAGCAGGATTCAGCATGCCCAATAGGTGCAGGTCAAACACCCGGAAGTGGGTTACGTACCACGATAGCTACTTACATTTGCGATTTATAGATGCTGACGAGGATAAAGCTCAGTGTGTGATTTGCACGAAAGTTCTCCAAGCAGTTCAATGGTTCCAGTTTCCAGTCATTTTGAGGGTACACACCCTGGACTCCGGGAGAGGAAGCTCACTGAACTGGCTCCTTCCCAAACCTTCATCAAACTCATGCAAAAACTCACAAAAACATATTATTGATAGGCAGATAAAGCTCATACCATCGCTGAAACCCTCATAAAACCAAATCAAGGTATGGTCTTGAAGAAGAAAGCAAAGTTAGTTGATACTGCCAAGCTTTTGATCCATTTTAAGGTCATCACCAGGACAAAACAACCCTCTATATGTTTACAGATTGACATATTTATGGCTATTTTGCCCTAATGATGTCCTTAAATAGGTCAGAAGCTTGGCAGTTGCAACTAATTTTTTTTTTCTTCTTCAAGACCATACCTGGGATTCAGAGTGTTCGTAAGAGGAAAAGTGGTCGGTACTTTTAATAATAATAACAGAATCTTATTGGAGTAAGCAGTCTTTCTTTTATTGTTTGGAAATATTCTTTTGTTTGATGACCCTTGATTGAACCTTTCCATATATTTTTCCAATTTGCAAATGTCTTTTCGGCAAATTTCATTTTAAAATTGATGAGAATTTTTGCAAAGGAAACTTCTAATTCCTATTCTTTGACTGCTTCCTTTGCACGTTTTTCTGCTTCCTCGTTTCCACGATCACCAGCGTGTGCCTTTATCCACGTTATCTCTCCACCCTTTCTTGTTCAGCATAGTTACATATTGCCTTATTTCATGCGCCATTTCATTTGGGTTTCTATTATTTTCTATGATTTTAAGTGACTGAGTTGAACTGTCAGTATAATAACTATTTTATTTCAGAAAGGTTTTTTGGTGGTAAAAGCCACTTTAAACTTTCTTTTATTGCCAACATCTCCCATTGTTTGTTGGAAATCCAGTCTCCTAATTTAAATTAAAGACACAACTGTGATGTAATCTCATTTCCCTTAAATATAACACACTGCATCCAACCTTTCAGTTTCCATCTGTATATAATGAGTACACTGCATCTTCTTCAAGTGGTACCTCCGAAATTTTTATTAAGTTTGTCGGGTGGCAAGTTTATGTACGAGTAAAGGTATGTCAATATCAAATCTAGGTCCTACAAAGCAGGGTTCAGTTTTAATTGCTGAATATACATCAATAATTTCTTCAATTTTTAAGAGGATGGGTGGACAAAAATTACGTATGCTGCTTTGGGATAAATTGTCTCGTATAAGGCGCCTATTCAGTGTCCGTCCTCATCGTTAATTTAGATTAAAATATACAAATAAATTACATATCGTTGTTTTTAAAAATAAATTAGCTGATATCGCTTAGTTTTCCTTTAGTCTTAGTCTTACAACGATTTCGGACTAAAGTTTGCTTGTTGCGGGCATTTGAGATGACTCTGGTTCTCTTTCGTCCGTACGATAGATCTAGAGTATGGAAAATATAATCCCACGGTGGAAATTGCTTTCCCCTTTCACATAATACGGTAACCGCTTTCAGTAATCGACTGTTGTGGTGTGAAGTGATAGAACTAAATAAAACGATTTCTTTATGGTTACTCTACCGAAGAAGGAGTAGAGATCGGATTCGCTGGAGCCATCCCATTAATAAAATAAGGATATTTGATACATTATTTAAAGATGTAAGAAATGATCATTGATGTATATCAAATCGTTCCCGTCGGGCAATTTATTCGGTCGATGAATCGGATGTGTAGCGGCGCAAGATTAGGTCACGGGGTTGCAGTTGGCCTGGTTACTGTATTGCTACCTACGTCTTGGTGGCATCCCACTATCGGTTCAAACGGTTTATCAAAAGTAAATATAAATGACGAATACTCCAACATAGACCGCATTATCTGGTGGCAATAAGAATTCAAAAATGGGGTTCGACATCTACCTGGGAAGAGTTTTCCGCACGTCTGGATTTCATAGCGCGTGAACGCACCCATTTTAGTTTTTAAGACCGATGTTCTTATAAATTTCTGTCGCAGTGACAGTGTACGACTGTTTTACAGTACGTTCACGATTCCGTAGCGAATAAAAGTTACAATTTGATTCTGATAGCTGCCAATGAAATGTAAGTATTCGGACGAGTCCAAAAACTTGCGATGGGTACCATTATTCATGCTACCACTGAAATGTCACCGACGAATCCGAGCGTATAGAAGAGGTGTAACGAAACCATTGAGCTCCAATAATAACTCGAAGTATTCGATTTAGCAGTATGTTTTTTTACACTGCGGTGCGCTTACATTTCGTTTAACAATATACATCCCAATTGGTCTTATAACCGATTAATATATTTCACCACTTCAAGCGACTTCCAGCTTAATAGAAAAAAGATGCTTCAGGCGCGTTCTAACTATGGATATCCTATACTAATTTTTTATCCAGCGGTTGGCCCAGATATTTTAAAGCAACTCGTAGCGGAATAGTTTCGGGTTTAGAGTTTTAAAATTTGTCCAGATAAAATAATAAAAACTTTTAATTCTCTCTAATTATTTATAATCAGCCCGATGTAACATATATAACAGCAATATAATGCCACCGTGTTTTATATAACTTTTAAAATGATCTTATGAAATATTCTAAACAATATGCATAACCTTTTCTTTACGATTGCGTTTTCATATCAACTTTGATTTGCATGTTTAGAATATTTTCTTATTGTGACACGGTTTACGCTCCGGTTAACATTTTAGTTTAAACTTCGTAGGCGTGTGAGATCTCTCCTTGGGCACCTGTTTCTTTTGTGCGACGCCGACCTTGCCAGGCCTGGACAATCTCCAGCCGGCGTCCGTGACCTACGGGGTACCTACACTGGATATATTTATAAGAAAGCGGTTCTATTCCGATTCGCCCGTCGGTCTCGAGCGTTTTGTTTAACTTTATTGTACTGACGCAACGAACCCCATGGACGGGATCCAAAGCGAACATCTTCGGGTTTTGAACCGATTCCAACTTGCGTAAAATTCGACCCTTTCGTAACTCTCTTTGGGACAACAGCCTTGACGCGAATCATTCAACTTTGTTGCACTCCTTTCGGCTATTTTTGTCAGGACGATACACACCATCACTGGGATAACTGGAATATTCCATTGGAAATGAGGTTGCTCCAAAACACATTTTTATTTATTTTTTAAATTATTTATTTTTGTGTGGTGTTTAGTGGCTGTTAGTTAATGATTATTTGGAGATAGTTAGGTGCGGTTTGGTGTGACGTAGTTTTAGAAAAACATTTTCTTTATCGTGCCAACGTTCGATCTGTATTGAGATCATCTTCAGGGCTCAAAGTGTTTTTTCTGCGTAGTTTTTCATTCTTGTGTGTCGTGTTGAGAATGCCACTATTGACTTTTGGATTGCATAGTCTGCATCAGTAATTAATTTAGCTGTTAGGAAATCTGTTTTGTTGTAAGTAATGGAATGTTTGGGCCCAAGTGATAGGAAGTTTTGGATTTCTGGAGGAATAGTTTTTGTTAGGTTTAGAAACCAATTGTTGGTGTTATCAGGTGTTTGTTTGTTGACTTAGTTGTTAAGTTTTTTGGTGTGTTTCTTTTTCATTTGGTCAAAGTGGAAATCGTATGCATCTTTTTGATATTTATAGAATTTATTTTTAAATGTCTGTAGGTATTATGTATGGCGGCACTGAGTTTTAATTGGTGTAATTTTTGTGTTAGTGTCTTAATGTTTTTAATGTTGGTAATGATATCTATGTTTAAAATGTTTCTTTTGAAATGTATTGTGGCCTTATGTATGTTCTGGTGTTTGGTTGTGTTAGTGTGGCATTTGTGAAGTTAAAATTGTTATTGATGTGAGTAGGAAATACGTTGTGTTGTCTGCATTCAACAAAAAAGGCACTCTCAACACGACACACAAGAATGACACAACTACGCTGAAAACAAACACTTTGAGCACTGAAGATGATCTCAATAAAGAAAGAAACGTTGGCACGATAGAGAAAATGTTTTTCTAAAACCTACGTCACACCAGACCGCATCTCACGATCTCCAAATAATTATTTATTTATGTTATTGTTCGAATAGAATCAGGCACGTCTTCAGCCAACGGTTGGTAGTGATTATACCATTCATTCATAATTACGTATTATTTTATATTGGGCTGGTGCAAAAATAACCCAGGTTCCAAAAGAGCAGTCAAAACTATTTTTAATTTTTATAAAAATAAAGAAAATTTATTTGAAATATTTTCCATCACACTCTATACATCTTTGCCAACGTATAATAAGCTTTTATTCCGCTGACATAAAAACCTTTATTTCGACTCACAAGAAAGTCTTAGAAGGGGTTTTCAACTTCACCGCGTTCTCTAAATATTTCATCTCTCTAAAATGATCAAAATGTAAAAAAAAAAGTCTGTAGCGAGAATATGGATGGTATAGGTCTATACGGCCTATATAAGACAGTGTTCTGCCTTTTCTATAGACAAATCGGGAACAAATTGCATATTCTGCAACTGCCTGTAGGCAAAAATCGCAAGTCTAGGACTCCCAGCTCGGATGGAAAATTTGACATTGCTCAATATTTCTTAGGTGGAGGTATTTGGAACAACGCGTGCTACTCTTGCGAGTTGAATTTGTTGATAGTTTCGTTATATTTGTAGATTGTTCGTTTGGAAATACACAATTTGGAGTTCGTAAAAGACATTACTATTAATCCAACAAATAAAAACCTCAATAAGGGGAGGTTACTGCTAACTCAAACTGGCCGAAATGGTTGCCCTCTTGTTTCTTCCTTGCATATTTTATTTCCAACAATAAATTGCAAATTTTCAAAGCCCGTGGTGGTTAGACGGGTAAAATTTCTGGAAACTGAACTTCCTTCTAATTTTAATTTTTCCAAATGCTGAGTAGAGTTCAAACGAATTTAATTTCTCCAGAAGAGTCAATTCAAATGTAGGAACGTCTGCTAAAACGTTCCTTGTCCGATTAATTTTCCTTTTTTTGTTCAAAAATTAAAACTACGCGCTGCAAAGCAGGCCGATATCTCACTCGTCATGTTATCGCGGAAAATAATTTAGCTGCAGGTGTGGACGCGTGACAGAGGTTCTAGATCATCTTGGATATGTTCCCCAACAGTCTACAGAAAAAATCGGTGTCTTAAGGTTTCATACCCTAAGTCCTTAAGTTTCCGCAGAGTTGGCATTGGGACATGTGGCCATGCGTCATCGTGAAGAAGAATCGGCCCCTTACGGTTTACCAATGCTGGACAAAAACGTTACAGTTCCCCGTACATTTTGACAATTGCTTGGCAATATTTCTCTGCTGTGATAGTTTCACCACAATTAAAATTACAGTAAACAACCCTAGCAGTACACCATCAAACAATCACCATAACCTTTGTTGTGTGCAGATTTTGTTTCTGGAAGTGTATTAGCGCTTCATCCTTGTCCAACCACTGTACACATGTTATCGTACAGAATCATCAATCAGTCATCGTACTTGATGATTCATTCCGCAAAAGTATTATTTTGGTAGCGCAACAGAAGAGATGTGCAAATTTCAAAGCGTCACTTTCTTTAGGCTTCGGCTAGTTTGTGCAGTCGAGCTTCTTTACCAATTTGCCTCCAGGTGGCAAACAACGGTTGAGTAGTCAACCCTAAGCTCTTCCGCAATTTCCCGTGTTGTCTTACGTGAATTTTCTTCAATCGTCGTTTTGAGTCGGTCGTCGTCGTCCACAACGGACGGCCTACCGCGACCTTCTCTGTCTTCGAGATCGAAATCTCGAAGACGAAATCTCTGAAACCATCACTGCAATGCGTCCCTCCCTCAAAACTGTATTTATGTTACCGCGGTTTGGGCCGAACCTCGCCCAAATTTAAAATAAATAAATTTGTCGAACATCTAGGTTGGACATATATAATTTCCAGGTCCTCACTCTTATAAAATTCAATATAAACTAAATTTTTTCTATAAAAGATAACAGTTAAAATTTAATCCATAAATTAGGTTTGAGGAATTAGCTTTACATGACAAGCACCTGAAAAAATAAACCAAATTTTCAAAACCTTCATTAATTTTGCACGAACCCAATCCAGACGAAACTTACATAAATAAATGTTTATAATAGGAACGATTGAAATTGTTCACAATATACTAAATAAATCTACAGAAATAACTTAAACCCATAAAAACAAGCTTGTGAACCATAATGAGTGAACAATTAAGGGCGTTGAGAATACACGGTGATTAGTAAAATTTTTGATATCATTATCTATCACATTTGATTTGAAAAAAGGTTAAAATGAAAATGGCAAAGTTGAACGTGTTTTTTTTTCAAAAACATTTTTAAACTAGCAGAAGCCTTACTTTTATCATATTTGACGCAACCGTCATTAGCTGTATCGCCACTTTTGCTAGGGTCTTGATTGCCAAATTATTGGATGTAATTAAAATTCTAGAATTGTCGTATGTTTCAAAAAACCAAACCAAATCTTAAAATCAGCTTGTTTGATTCAGCTTCACATGAAATTACATGTCAAATTATACTTATACTACTTCTTTAAGTACTTATTATACTACTTCTTTAAGTTTTCAAACTTGCCGCCTCGGGTTTTACAAAAATCCTTTCAAGTATTTTTAAAATAGTGCAAAGTCGACTTGCTGAAAATAAAATACGAATTTATCTTATAATTGTTATCAGCTTTTATTTATAACTATATATTAAAAACTATCGGGGACCAATTAACAAACAATCAGTTCATTCATTTAGCTTTCGAGTATTGATTAATACCTTGGTCAAGACTTTGTAACGTTATTTAATACTTAATCTTTTATGTAAGGTTTTTGGATGAAATTAAAAAGCTAGTGCCACGAGCGGGATTCGAACCCACGACCTTCGGTTAAATATTTACGAGATGTCACGTTAGCTCAAGTGGTAGAACGGTGGCGTATTTAAACGAAGGTCGTGGGTTCGAATCCCGCTCGTGGCACTAGCTTTTTCATTTCAACCAAAAACCTTACATAAAAGATTAATTAATTGAAAGAGGTAATTTCGTCAATAGACTACTAAATATAATGGAATTATTTAATACTTTAAAATGTTAATAAATATTATGTCCACAATTTTGGCTTCAGGTACAATCGAATCTCTTTTCTATTATTATTACCATTTGTAGAAATATATACATTATGTAACGAGATGTTCGTTAACGTTTTAAATTATTACTTAAAGTTTCAAATTCCTCCAGAAAGCGATATATTTCTCGAAAGCTCAAAGAAAAAAATTGCTTTATAATTAACCTTATACATGGCATTTATCATCTAATGACTAATAAGAATAAATGGAAATATATATTGACCGATGTAAATCCTTCTAAGACTTGGAACCGCTTTGTCTTTACTTGTTAGTGATGATTCTGTCATAAATAGAGCACGGATTTATATGCAATAAAAATCCTCAAATATGAAATATAATATGAACTAATGAAACCTCAAATATTCAATATTATTTTAGTAAAAAAACCTCCAACTACCATATAATTTGAACTAAAAATATTAAAATAGGTACGCAGCATGAATGTCAAGACGTCAATCGACTAATAATCAATATTTTTAAACTAGACTTTTTTTTGGTCTAGTGTGTATTCATTTTGAAAAGAAATAGGACAGAAAAATCTCTGTCTCCCAAAAAAACTATAATTTAATTATAGATTATATTATATCAGTCGGGATGTTTTTTATTTATCTTGCAATATAATTCCAGCGTCGCGTATTTTACTAGTTTCTTTATTACGTTAAAGAAAAAATCCATCTTGTTGTTTTAGAAGAATTTCAAGGACCTTTTTTTCGGAAATGCAAAATTGGAGAGCATTTGAGTTTTCAGTTTTCATTTTCAACGGAAATCAAAACCAAATAAAATTGCAGGCCCCTGGCCTCATTTTTTACAATTTAACGTTCTTTATCGCCTAATTCATATTTATTTTTCTTTAAGTAATCAGAAATATTTTAAATATGCAAATTTCTGCAATATTCTTCAAATATCACGAAGGTGATTCTTATAAATATGATTACATGGCCGTAAGTGTCAGCAAAAAGTCGCATACAAATCCGGGTTCGTATGTCCCAAAAACCACTGAATGCTACCACTTGACTAATATATTTCCCCCATTCGAAAAATACATTCCAGAACTGAGAGAAATGATGATTTACAATTAGGCTTATGAAAATAAACCAACAAGTGCAACGACCGACATGCAGGCATTCAATGATGACGGCGTTGAACCGAAACCCGCTGGAAAAAAGATAATAGCGAAAGGTTGTGTACCGCATTCTAGGGAAGAAGTGAATTAGGTTTTTTCCGGTGTAGTAAAACTGGAGAAGTTATTATCATTAAACTCTGTGATTCCCTTTCATTAATTGGTCGTTTAAGTAGAACTGTTGAGAACACCGTGATCCAAATAAATTATTATGTTATAGTAGTAATGTATGTTATTACAATATATGTACAAGTTTATCTAATGTATCATTCTCTCTTTGTTTTCAACAATCCTTTTAATAAATTCATACATTTCATGCACCTCTGAGGACTGCCTATGCCAGAAGACAACCTGCTCCCTGGCGTACTAATGAAGTTCATGCATCAATTATCGAACATATTATGCTACTTAGAACATTCCGTACGGGCACGCAATAAAGCTATTTACAAAAAATTTAAGGTTTTGCGAAACCAAGTCCAAACAAAAATTAGAAATGCTAAACTAGATTATTATTCTGGCCATTTTTTTAAAATAACTAATTCTAAAGTAATGTGGGCTGAATTAAAAAAGCTTGGATTAATAAAATCTAGGAGTTCAAGGTCTATAATTCGTTTCAGATGGAATGAAATAAATTCTTATTTTTTTTCTTTTGTCAATAATTCATCAGCTTATGGGACAACTGATCTCAATGATCTTTATGATTATGGTATTTTCGATGACAAACAGTTTTATTTCTCACATATTACCATCGAACGTTACTAACTAGTCTTTTCCATAGTAAATCTGAAGATAGCAGGGATTTCCGTGATTGTTCTGAAAAAGTCACTGACATATTATACCTTCCTATTTATATGGAAGTTGTCTCTGGTATGCGACTTCCTACAATTAAATTACCTTGCTTTTTGAGTGACGTTAGACAGAAGTCCATTTTGTGTACCCTGATGTTTCTCTTGAAATAGTAGAATGTGTTAGGAAAAATGTCTTAAAACTTGATTGAAAATTTAAAATTTGAACAATTTCAATCAGGGTATCGCCAAAATCTCAGACAGCAATGTTGAAACTGACAGACGACATACGCTGAGCTATTGACAAACGCATATTAATGGTCTTAGTTTTATTTGAATTTTTAAAAGCATTTGATTCTGTGAATCACTGCTTCCTCTTTCATATGTTAAAGCAATTGAATTTCTCTGTACTGTCTTTGATGTATTTGAATCATGAATCTCACTAGACGAAAACATGGTGTGATTGGAGTAAATGTCTTGTGAGAACCGGTTAACGTCGAAGTTTCACAGTGTTTTGTCCTAGGTCCACTTTTATTTTCCATACATGTCAGTGACATATCTGCTTCTATTAGGTATTCGTAAATATTTTATGTACTCAGTTGACCTCCAGGTTTACTTCCATGAGTCATTTTAAAAATTAGAGCATGATATTAGGAAGGTGAACTTGAATGTTGAAATATTTGTAAATGGGCTGAAAGCAACAAATTGTCGATTAACGCGCAAAAAATGAAGGCGATAGTCAATTGGCAGTTCCCGATATGTCAACACCTTAGAATATAAAGTTAACACCTAAGTAGAATAAAACATGAAACTGACTTGCCTTATGCCTTTGGGTATTCTAATTAGTAAAACCCTTTCATAGAACTTGCACGTAAGTAACATGGCAAAGCAACCGCATCATATGCTTAACCAACTAAAGCTATAAAAATATGTTTCCATCCGAATTAAGAAAGCAGTTGGTGTCTTCACTTGTGATTCTACACTTAGCCTACTGTTCTCTCGATTTTCTCGCCATCTCACCAGAATTGGGCAAGAAAATACAGATGCTATGAACTCCCAGGTTTGATTCATTTTTGGTACGAGATGTGATGAACACATTACTGATTGAAGTGGTTTCATCACTTCGTATAGGAGATTTTATTTTCTGAGTTCATTTCTCTACGGTTGGTTCTAAGCCAGATCCCTTCTATATTTATATAATCAATTTATGAGTAGAAGTCAGCGTGAATTGAGATCAACCAGGGGTTTTGACGCAGATTCCATATGGGGACTGCCTCTTACCAAAAAATCATTTTTAGTCTATTCGTGCAAATTGTGGAACTTTCTGTCCACTGATATTAAAACAAAAAAACACATTTAAAAACGCAATATAGAGTTACCTCTTACAAAATTATCTGTTGAGCAAAATATTGACATTTGTATTTAAAAAAATAGAATTTAAATTAAAATAAATAAATAATTTTCAAAAATAAATAAATTGTATTGTATTTTATTTTATTTGTTATTATATTGTTTCACTTTATTCATTCCATTTAGAATTATTGTTCTATCGCTCAGAGAGCGTTTTTATATATTTGTATTGTTTGTTGTCCTTAAGGGACTGTACCTGTTCCCAGGACATAATAAAGTCTCTCTCGCTCTCACTCTCTCTCTCTCTCTCTCTCACTCTCTCTCTCTCTCTCTCTCTCTCCCCTCTCTCCCTTTCTCTCCCTTCGATCGAATTTTTTTTTGCGATCTTGGCGAGTGTATATATGTTTTTATTAAGTTCTAACACCAACCCTGATTATAAAAGAAAAGAAAAAAAAGATAGGAAGAAGGAATTGTTCTTTATGAAAATTTTTTTTAAATTTCAAGCAGATTAGGTAGTAAAGAGCTTAATAATAATAATAATAATCTTTATTTGCAAGAATATACATTACATGTAAATTTACGACAAAAATAATATTTTGGTACATCCCTGCCTGCTGTCAAAAGCAACGTTTGTATTAGGCAGCAGGAGTTTTAGGAGATCATGAGAGAAATAAACAGAACATATCTTTACAAAAGCATAATGAAAAACAAACAAATAAACGTAATACAGAATAAACGTGTTAGCATGAAAAAACAAAAACAGATTAAATCTTGGCTTTAATATATCTTAACTACAGTTTATAATTTTTGAAATTATAAATTTTTTGTCTTGTTTGTAGTATTTGAAATTTTGAATATGATCCTCTTTTTATATAAAAAAAACGAAGTGTCATATTTAATGAAAAATTATAATATTGCGTAGTTTTTACATTGTAAAAATATGAGTTAGCCAATGAATTGTGTCTTGTGTTATATTCACTGATGTAACTAGTTACAAGATTATTTATATACAAACATAAACAAATAATATTTTTTATTTTTATACAAAGATGAACATTTAAGAAAGATTTAGTATAGATTAATTACGTTAAATCCACAGTCTAATTTTTTTCGTACTGTATCTTATAGGTTTACGTAAAATAATTTTAATAAGTAAGATTATAGTTACAACCAGAGTCTTAGTGTAGCATTTATTAGTAGAAAAAATAATATCAATATGTAACTAAATCTCAAACCAACGAATCAATATGTAAATTAAATCTCAAATTTGAGGCCAATGTCACACCAAGAAATCTAACACTAAGCAAAAGGGATAGGCAAGCAAGAACACACATCATTATCATCACAAGTATGAAAAGAAAATTTTTAATTATTAGTATTTATTTTCTTTTTTAACGAAAAGTGTAATATATTACATTTTTTCTGTTTAAAACAAGAACGTTTGAGTTTGACCAAAAATTAATCATTTTAATATCATTATTTATAGTTTTAGTTAAATAAATTAAATTATCACCTGAGAAAATGACACAAGTATCATCCGCATAACTGAATATTTTTCCAGAGAATTTAATTTTCAAAAAATTATTAATATATATAAAAGAAACAAAATTGGTTCTAAGACTTTTAATGTATCCCGTATTTTTAATATCGTATAAATATTCGTTATTCCCCGCTTAACTTTTGCTGCTGTTAAAACGGGCCCGGAGCGAAAGGTGTTTTACAGTTCATCCGGGTTGAGGATGCAAATCCCGCTGCTGATGGTCCCAGGGCGGCCGGCCGGAGGTGGAGAAAGAAACAACTGACGGCAACACCGCTTTCCCATCAGCTGGTTCCATTCCGGTAAGAGTACAAGTACCCATGTACAACTGTGTCCACTCACGGGCAACGGCCATTTGTGACCGGTACGAAGGCAATGCTTCCTGGTCAAAAGAGCCCGCTTTCAACGGCAATCTTCTAGATTTAACAATACCAAGAACCTAATTATTGTTTAATACTATTTTCCCTCTGAGCGTGTTTTTGTTTGTATGTTATATGGGTTTCCTCTAAATCCATTAACATATAACTCACGGTTAAACATCCGCAATTGGAGCATAATACGAGCACAATTAATACGAATAGTATTAAGGTAAATTCAATAACTTATTATGACATAATCATAAGCTTATGTTACAACTAACAAATGATTTAATATCAACCAATGTGTGTCTCTTGAGGTGCAATTTTCAAAGACGTTAGCAAACTAAGGGTAATTGTAGAAAATTTAATGATATAATTGAACTGATTTTTCTAGGATATTGGTGTTAGACGTTTAAACTGATACACCATTTAGAAATTCAAGGTCATAATAGGATGACATAAAATGGCACTTTAAGCAGATTCCGGGTTACCAATTGGTATTCCACATTTCCATCGACACTCTGGCGCCCCTCTTTGAGAGGGTATGCTTTCAAGTCTAAGATTAGAACTTCGACTTTCACTTCTTTCTCTGGGTCATCGTTGTACACTCTGGAATTAAAATAAAAACCCATGTCAAAACAGTAAAAAAAAAGGTAAATAGGTAAATTATGGAGAAGAGCTGGTTTTTATCTCGGGACTCCCAGACGGGGATGATTAATATTATTTGTGAAACACAGTGAAGCATCTCAGATATAAAAAGGGAAAGTGTTAATCTAACGACGACCTACCTTAACGAGATTGGAAAAAAGATGGACAATGTTTCAATCTTTCCTCTTCCGACAATTTGAGCATTTTAAATCGGCGTCTCTTCCATCGCGACAGTAGAAATCAACCAATAGACAGGCCTCAATTTAAATTTCGGTATTTAAAATTGAGATTTATTGACTTACATTTAAAATTTACTTTAATACATTCATTTGTGTCATTCCCATCAAGGTCAACTTGCGATTGTAATGAGATTTATTACACTTTTCTATTCACTCACCTTGATCAAATTGTCGATCTTGAAGATTTTGGTTATAAGCTAAGAATTTAAAATTTATTCATTCACTTACTGAATAGTTTTATCTTCTTTATTAACATGACACATTTATTGATGTTAAATTTTGAATTGAATTTAGTGAAATTAGTTAATTCATTGAACTTAATGATATTGTTTAACGTTTTGAATTTATTGATATATTGATTAACATATCGTGTTAATATATTTTCATTGTTTTTAATAATTTAATGATTTTGAATAACATTTTAAACTGATTAATGATATTAATTTCTACTTAAAATTAACAGTTGAACTTTTTGGCCTTAAGAAAAATGGTGATATGTACTTTATATTTCATAGATAAGTAAGTAATTAGTTATATTGATTCTCTTTTTAATTATTTAACTTTACAATTTAAAGAGATTAATCAATGTGTTGTTAATGATATTGATTATATCCATTTGATGAGATTGATAACTTTATTTTTAATTATTAATCTATTTATGTTTTAGTGGTCAAATGACCAAGTTACTTCTTTCAATTAATTATTCCTTTTATGCAAGGTTCTGGTTGAGATAAAATTTTATTAAATTATTTTTAATTTAGTAATGTTGATTCACTTTGTAATTTTAATAAAATAGGTAAACTCTACATTTAACGATATTAATTTCTCTTGTTTGATTAATGATTGATTGTATTTATTAAGATTGAATTCAATTTTTAATTCAGTGATATTTATTCGGACTGGCTTAATTCCACCGTCTTAACCTCTTCATTTGCTCTCCTAGCCTTCCTCTATTCAGACATCATAATTCGTGGCGATTACACTTAACATCAGCCTAACTTAAATCCAACTCCTGCGAAATCAATAGACAGACCTGTTGATAGGGACAACTTTCATTATTTATTTGACCACAAACTTAAAATAGCATTCCACAGAAAGTGTCAAAACAGATTGGTAAACCTGTTGAATATTTCACCTCTTCTACAGAAGAGTTAATATCGGAATGCAACATAGGCAAGACGATGCAAGTCTAGACCCAATGGCCTTACCTACAGACTGAAATACGTGACGTATGAACGTGAAAGATTATTTTATAATTATTTTTATTTTATTTGTACCCTATATAAAATAATAATAATAAGACGAAAATCTTTTTACAGAAAGGATAAGGGCAACGTCGTGTTGGCAAAACACGAGAATCCGTGCGCTTAAACGGGAGCTCAAACGTTTCGTACGAACAAGCCGCTCTGAACAAGTATGAGGGCGAAACATACTAGCAATGTACAGCCATACCGAAATACAATAATCAGATGAGACGACGGATCATGGACAAAAACATACAAACTCTATACTCAAAGTATCTGGCCAAAGCACGCGCAGGTGCTCCTTATGCAAAAAAGGTTGCTTAATGTGCCCTACATAATAGAGGCGTGTCATGACTGGACTCAATACAGAGAGCGTGTAGGCATGGATTTAAGAATGGTTCTCGAGCACAGGATACCCAGTTCCATTTTTAAGGGGTTTTTTTACTAGGGGAATTTTACTGTGTATAATCATATTCTAGGTGTTTTAGCATTACTTTTTTTTTCTTTTTTTTTAATGCGTGTATTTATTAGTGTGAATGGTGAGGATGAAGGTGAAATCACCGTTGCCCCTCGGCCAGGTGTGTGCGTGTAAGGCCGATGGTGGAATAATTATAAAAGTACCTCATCGACCTAATTGCTACCTGTGTATAGGTCGATGGAGGAGCTTGAATTTGAATTTGAAACTTTTGAATTTATTGTTATTTCTTTCGATTCAAATTCTTTTGATTTGAAAATAAAATTCACACGTCAAAAAACAATGAGATCCAGAATAGCAAACTAACTGCTTTTCCCTTTTTCAGCACCTTTCTTTAATTAACACTCAGGCGCGTATGAGACGACTGTTTTCTACCCAAAAAACTGCTTACTCACCCCCTCGACATTGTTCTATATCTTTCGAAATTGGCCTCATTTTGACAATCTCTTAAATTTAAATAAGCCGAAGATAGTAGTTTAGACGCTCTATCAGTCGAATAAGAAGGAAATAAAAGTACAAAAGGCGAAGACAAGGAAAATTAATGATAATTCACTGTAATTTGGAAGATCAAAGTTCCCTAGGTAATTTTTTAACAAAGACGAACAATTTATCTGTTTTATTCTTATACTTTTAGATACAGATTTAAAATACAAATTATAATAAACTTTTATTAAAAACTACATTCACTTCTTGTGCTCGCGTTTAGCCTATGTTACATTTATTTGCCGGCGGACTGGAGCGAAAACGGTTTTAGAACCACAAACCAGGACCAAGGTGAACTGGTGCTATTGCAGTAATACACGTAGCTTACACTGCATAATAAAATTGCCCATTTCAGGGGCAGAATGGCTTTTTCCTGAAAAGTTTATCAAACTTCGGAGGAATTCGGTAGGGGGCGAAGTGAACAAAAAAAATAAACCCACAACGAAGAACGTAAAAATGGAAAAAGATAAGATGACTTATGTGACTCATTAGGACTAATCTTCGTCCGGAATCCTTTCAGACTGCATTCTAAAAGGACCTGAAAGTTTTTGATGAAAACCATGAACGAAATTCGGGGGTTGATCTGTAAAATTTTCCATTATAATTCGATTTTCAATTTTATTATTGCACTACCATTGGACGGTATATAGGAAAAATTGAAGACTATTCCAGTAATACAAACCGTTTGACGGTATCGGCACAATTCCAAAGAACAACTTTCACTAAAGATTTAAACATTTATTCAAATTTAAGCTCAGCAGATTTTTAACCTACATCTGTAAGTAATCTCAAAAGTCATACGCAAAAAAGGAATTTTTTTTAAAGAAAACTCCCAGTTTGGCATTGATAAAATCAGTTAATGTAACATTACATTCTCGTGTAATATTAAACAGTATAAATAGTTTTGGTTGAAATGAAAAAGTTAGTGTCACAAATGGGATTCGAACCCACAACCTTCGGCTCAATACCGCTGCACTACCATGAAAGACGTGAAAGTAGTTAGTTACTGCACTGGATTTATCATTATAAAAACATATGTTATTACACGTAAATTCATTCTATCATGTTGTACTAAGTAAGGCTAAGCGGTTAGTGGTTAGAGGAGCGGCGTATTTAGCCGAAGATCGTGGGTTCGAATCCCGCTCGTGACACTAACTTTTTCATTTTAACCAAAATCTTACATAAAAAGATTAATTAATTGAAAGAAGTAATTTGGTCAATAGACCACTAAATATGATGGAGTATTAGTAGTGTTTACTTTTCTTATATGTTTATAATATTACATCAAAAGTATTTTCTTATGGCATGGTGTTCTTAATAGGCCTTTATTATCATTTCAATTATATGACAGTTCGTAATAACAGAAACAAGGAGGCGCCGATCGCTGCAACGGTTAAAGGTGGTTTCACATTATCAGACACGACAAGTCGCGGATGCGATCCGGTTCCTACAGGACAAACATTATTTCATGTGTTTCTGTAAGTAGTACGTATATACAGCGGATCTGAACCTGTCGCATGACATACAAGACGTTCCGACACTCTCGACAAGAATATTTTGTCTGACACGATCCCTGCATGTCTGAACTTTTGGTTTTTGTGCGTTTTTCTCGAATACTACGTGGTTTACGAGCTTAATTCTTACTCCAATCGACCCAGAATGTCGTTTTACATCCAATGATTTGATAAAATATCTACGGGTCGCCCGGAAAGCTCTTGCCCGTCAAGGGAAGCTCCCGGAGGGTCTTGATCGCAGTAGAAGGATCGTCCTAACTCTACTAAGATTCGGCCATACATAGACTTTCTTTTAGGCCAAAGCCCGCGAATGTGTCCGGTATGCATAGATTGGTTGCTCAATGTGGTGTCCCACTTACTTGAAGGGTGTCATTCCTTGGCTCCATAGAGAGATCGAGAAGATGCCACCTGCTATGAGAATTCTGGATTCTAAACTTAGAACTCTGTACTTTTCGTATGTGTGGGTGTGTGTATTTTGTTATTTATTTTAAATTTTAATTTTATTTTAAATTTATGTATTTTTATCGTTATATTTATTGCAACATACTTCTATTAATGTAAACCAAATTACAGCAGATCATAAATTCATCAGTTTTAATCATAACAAAATATATAATCATGATGGTTTTAATGAAAATACACCAAAACACCGGAAAATCATTTACTGATAGCATAAATTTAATTATAATAAAATTATTTATTAATTAACAAAATATTCTATTGTTATGAGAATGAATGTATTTATTAGCGTGAATGTGTGATGTGAGAGGGCCGATGGCAGAATACCGAGTACCTCATCGACTCTGAATTAGGTTAGTTGTATAATACATATAAATATTGTGCTGAGAGAGAAGTATTTATTAGCGTGAATGGGCGATGTGAGAGGACCTATGGCGGAATTTTGAGTACCCCATCGACTCTCAATTAGGTTAATTGTATAATATGTATGAAGGTTGTTAGAAATGATAAATGATGGAGTGAGTGTGGTGTTCAATACTTTTTAAAAGGATAGTTCCTACTCACAGTAAGTTGTTTTACAATGATCCGGATTTCGAGCCTTTTAGCTCATCATCAGGTTGAAGGACTTCTACAACCACGTCTCTCGACATGAATTGCCAAAGTGAACCGCTGATACCTCCGCNAAGGTTGTGTTGAGAGAGAAGTATTTATTAGCGTGAATGTGAGATGTAAGAGGACCTATGGCGGAATATTGAGTACCCCATCGACTCTCAATTAGGTTAATTGTATAATATGTATGAAGGTTGTGTTGAGAGAGAAGTATTTATTAGCGTGAATGTGAGATGTAAGAGGACCTATGGAGGAATATCGAGTACCCCATCAACTCTCAATTAGATCAGTTGTGTAATATGTAATGAAGATTGTGTTGAGAGAGAATGTATTTATTAGCGTGAATATGCGATAGCATAAATTTAATTATAATAAAATTATTTATGAATTAACATAATATTCTATCGTTATGAGAGTGAATGTATTTATTAGCGTGAATGTGTGAAGTGAGAGGGTCAACGGCGGAATATCGAGCACCCCATAGACGAGTGTATAAATCAATCAATAAAAGTTCTTTTATGAAATATATTTCATTGGGTTATATTACTGGAACTGAACAGGCTAAAGGTAGAATCATATAATATATGGCATTTACCCCCAGAAAAATAAAAACATACGTGTGACCAAATTTTTTACATGAACTTAACCACTGGAAGAAAAGAATTAACTAAATTCTATTACCACGAAAATCAAGTAAATCGGTCACGCTCATTTAAGGCTGAAACGATTGCATGACGATTAAATAAACAAACTATTATCGAACGGGGATCAAATAGTTACATTATTAAAAACAATCGGTTTTAATAATATGGAACATTTGTATTAAATTCAGATGAGAAAATAGTTTTGAGATTATTCTAGAAAATCATTTCTGCAATTTATAAAGTTTTGATTCGTTTTCTTTCCCTTCCTACAGGCACGTACAGTGTAATGACGATGTAAATAGAGATAACTAAGCAAAGGCTGGGATGCCTCCTCTGGGAAAAAACAACTAAGCAAAGATTATTCATAAGAAAGGTCGTTTAACTTTTAAAAATTTTGAAATCTTAGATGAACAACGATAAAAATACACATGAAAACAAATGCACCGGAAGAGAAAAATTTTTAAGAGAACCGACTGATATCTTTTAAATCAATTTGAAAAAAAAATTCTTACCATTATTATTACCCAATATTCGTATATTCTTATAATAAATTTTCTGTTCCAATATACTTCTACTATCTCTTCTAATTCGTAATTTCTAATTAATAATCCCGTTTATTTGTAATAATTACTCAATGGAAATTAATAATTTACAAACGTTCTCATTGAAATCTGTTTTCTTTAACGTGTACATTTATGTAATGTGTAATTTGGTCTACCTATCCTCCCTGTGTTGGTCTGTCAAAACGCGTTTCGGCATTTCCCCATCTTCGGGTTCATCTCCAAACAAAAATCTCACTATTTATGTTAATATTACATATTGTTTTAAAAAATTAGAAAATTTCATACTGTACATTCAGTTTGAGTTTTCAATTTCCTAAAATGGTTCATTTGTCTGTATGATTTTCCATTTGATTCCGTTAATACCTAAATTTTCATTTATTCTTTAATTTCACATTAAATCTATACATGTTTTAGTTGTTAACGAACATTCTTTATGTCGATATTTCGAATTTCTCTATAACTCGTAACTAACCCGAGTTCCCTTGCCACTATCGGAGTTATAATTCTTAAAATTTATCTAGATTTAAAAGCTTAAACTAACTTAAAAGCTTGTAATTTTTGCGTTCAAAATCTACACATGGCAGAAAAAGTTCTAGATCAACTTCTCCCATTGAAAATGATCATATTGTCCATTCTTGCAGCATCAGAAAGTTAGAAACCTACAGGAATTTTTCCCTTTTCAATTTTTGTAAAAGTGATACTCTGGGAACTGGGCAAGCAATTAATAAACCGAATATAATAACATAACGAGGGAAATTAGTCCTGGGTCGTAATTTTTAATTCTAATTTGGGATGTCATCCTTTAATTTGATGTAATTCTTATGATAATAGAAATTATTACAACGGTTAAGTTATTTAACTAGTACATGAGTTCCCCCTTTCTAAAAGTTACGTTGCTTTGTCCATATATTCATTTCACATTAAATAAAATATATATTTCATGAAATATAAAGTAACTGTAATTAACAAAGCTTTTATTTCATGGCTAGAGTATTTTAAAAACCTGATGACACTATCTTAAATTATACAAGTATCTTATCCAAATAAAAAATCAAAGGTATACTGCTAAAAATATAATTTTAAATATGATAAATTATTTTACAGACTCAATCAAAAACAACACTTGTTACTTCAAAGCATATTAGTTTATTGTGTTATTTACGAAATGTTTCTTCAAAATTTTTTTGATAAGTTCCCCCCTCGCACCTGCTGTTTACCTTTTCCAGATTGAAAGGTTTCGTTCGCATTATTGCTTGAGATTGTCGTAGTATGTCCTACATTTATGACCCCAAGGACTCATTTTTAAGTCTAATTGGCTCTCCTTCAGTGAAAACAGAAAACATGAGTCTGCAAAACAAAACAAACAAAGAACTGTGAAAATTTTAAACCGTTTATGGTGTTAAAACGCATCTAATTTTTTTTTACCAAAGTCGTGCTTTTCCCTAAATAATATAGTTTTGGATTGAGAATGTGTTTTCGCCCCATCAGATTTTTGTACAACACACGTATAATTTTTTGCATAGATTTTTGGTTTTGTATCAATTTAGTGTGGCAAGAGGACAATGTTCTTATGTCAAGCATTTTTCCCCTTTTTAAACAGATTATTTATTCTCCAGACCGAGGTAAATCGAATGCGCTAAGTAGACTGGAAAGAGTTGCGAGCAAGCGGATTACCATAACTGTTATTTGTCTTTCACGATTAATTTTTTCCCCTCCGTAATCTATTTATATCGATTTTTCGTCCTGGACCTAATTTTGTATTTTACTTCCGGAGAAAGAGATGAATGAGGGCGGTAAACGCTTCGCGTCCTCAGGCATTCCGGTTTGATTAACTTGTGAAAAAGAGGTAGTTTAAAAAACGGGTGTCTTGTTTTCACCCGTCTCTGAGACAGATTTGCTTTTCTTCTGTGAAATTCGTGATGCCGGAGTCAACAAAGGTCGTGGAAGATGACCAAACGATGCCATTACCGATTAAATAAGGCAAGGAGTGACCAAGTGCATCTCGACACGTAAAATGAATTCACGAGGACGATTAAATAATACTCTTCCAATAATATTCGTTATTTTAGCATGATTTTATCCCAACGTAGGATCATCTCCCAAAGTAAACCGTAAAATTTATTTTAGCTTAGTAAAACGTTAATAGACACTTATTTGACAGTTGTAAAAATAGTTAACTGGCCCATAATGTCATAATAGTTAAATTTCACAAGTTAAGATCAACGAGAGAGAGAGAGTTAGTATATGAAACTGATATAATACAAATAACTTATAATTGATGTCATTAGGGATAAGTGAGAATGTAAGAATTGAGTGGTGGTAATAAACCATAAAAATACTATTGAAAAAAAAAAGACATAGTATTGTTTGCAGACTCTTCCAGTGAAGCTCAAAAGACTTTAAATGTTCTTAACCTAGATGTGCCCAGAATTTTTTACCTGTAAATATAAACTAAATAAAAGCAATTGTCTTGTACATATTGTAATGTTGTTGTGTTGTATTGTATTGCAATTACACCCAAGTGTAAAACGCTTAAAATATTATATTATAACGATCAACCGGTTGACTATGTAAATTATTATATAATATTTAGGAGCACCAGTTACAATTAACAGAAGACTCAACAGTGCTGCTAATTATTTTGTAAAAAATGACAATCAAAGTCTAGGGAAGACGAAAGATATTCCTTTAAAAGGCAAATCGACCTCGACAGAAACTAAAGTTAAGTTATTCCAAACCACATCTGCTTCCATTACCCTGTTCGCATCCGAAATTTAGGCGATTGCTCATCTAGACGAAATTGGGAAAATTGAATTAAAGCTTATAAAAAAAGGCTGAAAGATGTCAAAGCAATGGCTTTACGAAGGATTATTGAGTGGTTGGAACAATTTTGGCGTTATCGAGTGATAATTTAGCGATAAGATCTTTCGAATATAACGTAAAGAATATCAAAAATTCCACAAATTGGTTCTGACAATTGAGTAAGATTTTAATGATTAGAGATGTTGATTTTTTGGCATTAAACAATTCAAATGTTTTATGGAATGAAAAGACGAATATTGTTATGCGATGGGGGGAAAAAAGTTTATTATCATTAGAAATACGAAAAGTGCTTTAACACAAAAAATAAACTTCTCAAAATTTATTGGGGATTAGGGATAGTATTAATTTTAAGTTAACCGATTCTTGTCAGCTGGATAAAACAAAATAGAAAATACAAACCAAAAACAAACAAATGTTAATTCTCTAAAACTTGAATATTATTCATTTTGGAAACGAACACCTTTTCTCATCTTTTCTCCATTTTAATACAGTTATATTCTCTTTAACTATGGAAAGACATCACTTGTACCAGAAGTTCACAAAATTATTGCGGGAATGAGTCTTCGAGGTCACCGGCATGTGGATATCACAGAGGCAGTTGGCGTTCCTCAGAGCCTGGTCCGCCGGGCTTTAACCTGATTCCGAGAGACTGGAAGTGCCAGTAGGAGGCCTGTAGTGGATCTAAGCACACTACAACGCTGAGGGAGGACCTTTTCCATAGTGCCCGCCAGATCCTACAACAATACAGTACAAGATGTTTTGACAAGGCAGAACCCAAACGATTACGAATGAGTTGGCTTCAATTGTATGCCCCTTTGAGACGACTTACAACAACTCAGGAGAATATGGTGTAGCGCGTATAGTGATATCTACTTTTTTACAGCTGAAGTGCTCAAATTGAGACGGTGAAAAAGGTTCACTATTTAGCAAGTTTAAAAAGACAAAAATAGAACAATGCAAAATAGATAAGTAAAAAAATAAAATAATTCCCTGTTATTGCATAATAATCCCTCGCAATCTCAGAACTCAATTGTTTGTGTAAGTTACTATTAATTGTTTACTATTAAAGTTTATTACATTTATTATTTTTGTCAAAATGATACGTATTGTTTTACAAAGAGTTTTACTTGTCTTTTCTTTCACTGTTATAAAAAGTAATTATATTATTTTGTCCAGCAATTGCAGACCGCCCATATAATTGTACACTTAATTATAAATAATTGCAGAATTTTTTCTATTCCACTTTGGAAAAAGGTTCACTATTTAATAATTTTAAAAGGACAAAAATAGAACAATGATAATAATAAATTTATTGAGGTTCAAAATACAAAGTTAAGTCCCTATGTCCAATAAAATTAAAACTACTAAAATGAAATTGTTAAACTTTACTGAAATTACTAAAAAGAATAGTATAGTTAAATAATCGTATTAATGATTATTGTGAATTCTTACAAAAAATTGATAGTTTTAATCTTTTAATTTGTATCTTCTTTTTTAACTAGTGGATTTGTATCGATTACAGTCCTTATTCAATGATAAGACAATTTCTCATTTCAGTTCTTTAACTGGGTGAAAGGTCGCCTGGTTGTTCGTTCAAGAAGAATGAAGATAGGGGAAAAAATCTCGCGGCCAAATTATTAAGTAGAACGAAAGTTCTTCCGAGACTTGCTCGACCGAGGAACGCATTTCCCTTTTCTTTCCCTTTCCAGGGGATCCCGAAGACGTACGGGGACGTGTAAGGACGGAAGTGGGTTGGTGCTAGGGCGCGCAACACCAGAATGGTGTCATTCCTATTAGAAAAAGTCACTCCACTCATGCTCCGGTAGCCACAATATCACGCAATGCCGCTCACGGAACCATTTTGTTCGAAACTGGTTTGAATGACCGGGAAAACGATTCGCCGATTAGAAAAGGAAGAAAGTACCACTGCTGTATACTTAACTAATTAACACTTAAGGTCACAAACTCTCCTTATGTCCTCCCTTTTACTTTACATCAACTGACGAAATTACCGATTACTTATCCCCACTTACGCGATGTATAGACGAAGGTATTTTTACGCACGACAAACAAGCTTTCATCATTCAAAAACTTGCATTACTGTTGTAAAAAAAATCATGAAGTTCAATTGATATTTTAACCTGATTGGTTGAAGATGTGGAATTTAAGTAATAATTTTTTGTTGAAGTCGTGAGTAGTAGTCGAGAATGAGCTAGTTAAAAAACACTTTTTTCATTTTTTGGAATACTTGGTTCAAAATTTATATTTACGTCTTAAATTGTATTTTTTGCAATTAGCATATATTTTGAAATTTGCCCAGGCCCTGAAGACGATCCGAATAAAGATCGAAATGTCGGCAAAAATGAAAAAGGGTTTTTCTAAACTACCCCATTCTTGACCGCTCCTCAAGACTTCAACAAATTATGAAACAACAGGTCACTTAGAAACAAACATTAAGTAATTTTGTTAAATTACTTGTCAATGTTGTTAATGTCAACTTGTAATAAAATTTTCTTCATGCTGATATTTCAAACAAGATGACATTTTTTTTAACGAGGGTTCGCAACAGTAGAGGTCATATAAACCCTCAGGGTGCCGGTGTTTTTGAAAAAAAGCACATTTGTAAGTATGTCGGTTTCAAATGCAGGGCCGCTGGATTCGAACCCGGGACCTTTACCTTTCAGTGATGAGCTCCATGTCAACGCCCAAACGGTTGCGGCCACCGACATCCCCTACAAAATTTGTAAAATTGTGAGATTTCCACCTGATGTATGACCGACCCACCAACCAAAGAACAGCGAAAACAGGGAGACAAAACTGATCGAAAACGATTTAACTTAGTTAAGTTGGCCTTCAAATTTATGATTATGTCCATTTATAGGAAAAACTATTTTTATAAATCCATTATATTTAGTGATCAATTGACCAAATTATTCCTTTCAATTAATTAATCTTTTTATGTAAGGTTTTGGTTGAAATGAAAAAGTAAGTGCCACGAGCGAGATTCGAACTACGACCTTCGGCTAAATACGCCGGTGCTTTACCATTTGAGCTATCCTGACTATAATTACGTAACATTTATAAACAACTACGATTTTAGCTCCTATAATAAACTTTGTTTCTCCTCAGCTTTATACATGACATTCTTATATTACCTTTTTTCTTTAATAATAAAAAAATATTTAGCTACTGTAATCGGAGAAATCGAATTTCTTTGTCAATTTTGCAATGGTCCATGGTCATTATTGGTTGCATTCTAACTTTCTATTCTTCTCTGGCATGCCAATTTTCTTACCCTTTGCCGTCGAAATTTTTCTATTTGCCATAGAAATAAAAAATAATTAGAGAAATATGAAGTTTGGTTGTCCCTGATCATGCTCGTCTACCTATCCTCGCTAGTTTCTAGTATCTCGTAAACCCCCCGTAAAAGGATATCTCACGAAAAACATCTTATTTCATAGGTTCAGATTAAATTTGTAATCTTTAGAAGTCTAGGATTAAATACTAAGAAAAACATTTTCCCCATACTGTGTCTCAGGGCTGTTTATCCGGTCGGCCGATGGAAAAGCTCGACAACAGTATGAAACCGTTCGTTTTCACAATTGAGTTTCAACACCGGTCAGAACATTCTCCGAGCCCAACTGGCCGTGAAATTATGCACTGACATTTCGCGGGCAAAGGTTCTCCAGCCCAGGTGATGATATCATTGGGATCGCAGCTGCCCCAGGAAACAGGTCCATTACCACGTTCCATTTGTCAAAGAGATGAAATGACTGGCTGACCCACTGGAAACCATCTCGAACGGTTGGATCCCGCACGTGTCTATAGGTGCATACTTATCAGTTCGAACTCACTTTTAAGCAACCCTTCCATTATATCCCTTAAACCTTAGTTCAGTTTATTACTTTCGCTTTGAAAAAAAGATTGTACTAATTTTGTCTAAGTATTCACTCTTTCGAAACTAAATTAAGCCGTTTTCGCTTTTAATAATTTTCATACAAAACATGAAATAAACAAGACGAATCGAATCAACAGATGATAAAGAGCTGAAGGACGAAACTAATTTCTGATAAACGCTTCTCCCCTGTCAGATTTCGATGTGAACACCACAACAATCAGTCAGCAGTTTATATAGAATGATCACGAAATAACATAATTCCTCCGCTCATCTCTTAGAGATTACATTTTTGATACGTGTGTCTATACAATATCTCTGGGAAACTCTCCAATGGAAAAAATCATATTATTCTAATTTTATGGTCAACTAGATTTCATTTTAAAAAACTTGTAATCTCATTTTGGTTGAAAAATGAGCTATTTACTTTTTAAAATATATATATAAAAACATGTTTCTAAATTGTATGTTAATAATATGGCTTAAAACAACAACTCTGCCGTTGAGACGCTCCCAACATGAAAAACATTAAAATATCTTATATTTATTCACAACTTACTTAACTTTAAAATAATTCTACAAAATCAGTCAATAAAAACAATACGTTATCATTTATGAGTTGTTTTTTTTCAATAAATAATATATAAAGCTATATTATTTCAATGGTTACACAGTAATGTTAACCAGGGGCGTCGGTGGCCGCAACGGTTTAGGCGTTCACACGGCACTCATTTATGTAAGGTAAAGGTCCCGGGTTCGAATCCAGCGGCCCGACATACTTACAAATGTTTTTTTTTTCTTTTCAAATACATCGGCACCCTGAGGGTTTATATGACTTCTGCTGTTACGAACCCTCGTAAAAAAATGTTAACCGATAAAGAATACATTAAAATTGTCTATGATGTTTGTAATTTTTTACATTCCAATAAGAAAAGTTTGTGTTTGTCTCTATCTTTCACCTACTGACTCAATCAATCTCGCTCTCCTCTCTTATACAAGCACATATCACAGCATATTTATTTATTATTTTATTTACAAAACACGCAAAAAAGAAATAGAAGTCGATAATACTAATATATATCCATTATATTTAGTGGTCTATTGACCAAATTTCTTTCAATTACTTAATCTTTTTATGTAAGGTATTGTTTGAAATGAAAAATCCAGTGTCACGAGCGGAATTCGAACCCACGACCTTCGGCTAAGTACGTCTCTGCTCTACCATTTGAGCTATCGTGACTTCGATGCACTCGGGCTTTACTAACAGCTCCCTGTGGCCACTTCATATGTCGCCGAGAATCGAATCCTGATTATCCGACATTGGAAAAATGGCAAAAAGGAGGGAAAATTCGAAAGGTTGTAGGTTGAGATGCGGAGTTGGTGTCCGAGTGGATCGAAGTCACGATAGCTCAAGTGGTAGAGCAGAGGCGTATTTAGCCGAAGGTCGTGGGTTCGAATCCCGCTCGTGACACTGGCTTTTCCATTTCAACCAAAACCCTACATAAAAAGATTAAGTAATTGAAAAAACTAATATATATTTTTATTTTTATATGTGTGGTGTTTAGTGACCGTTACTTGATGATTATTTGGAGGTCGTGAGATGCGGTCTGGTGTAACGTACGTTTTTAGAAAAACATTTTCTTTATCGTGCCAACGTTTCGATCTTTATGGAGATCATCTTCAGGGCTCAAAGTGTTTGTTTTCCGTGTAGATGCGTCATTCTTGTCTGTCGTGTTGAGAGTGCCCAATTTTATTTATTATATTATTAATTTATATATATTTTTATACTTTAGATAACACGTATTTATTTGTGAAAACTTGAAGGAACCTATATGGGATTTTTTTTAATTATTGGTTTATTTAATTTTTGAAAATATACATTATCCATTGTTTTCAATAGGTAAACAAACATGTGAACATTAATTTTTAAATATTTACCAGACTTTGAGTTCTTATTATTACAATGTACATAATATTACATATGTACATAATTTAAAAAATATGGACAAACTTTTAACGTCGACGACAGACGAGTTTTATTGGAAGATGAATATTTGTTTTACTTCATTTTCACGCTTAAGCAATATATAAGCTTCACTTATGTTACAAAACCACATGTCAACAATTGAAAAATGGAACAATCTTTGGAAAATAAAGTTTAACCCATCAAAGTCACAACGTATCACTTTTACACTCCCTCGTGAGACTTGTCCTAGTATATACTTACACAATGATCCTGGTCCTCAATCGGACAAAGTTAACTATTTGGGACTTACATTTGATAGAAGACTAATTTGGAATCCACACGCTCGATTAAAAAAACAAGCATTCAAAAAACGATTTAAAATGTTTTTTTACCTTCTCAACCGACACTCAAAATTACCATTAAAATCAAAATTTTCGACATGCACCAATTCAATCCTATTTGGATGTACGGGGGCCAAGCTGATGAATCGGCCGAATATTCCAATATTCAAAGATTACAAAAATTTTCAATCCAAATTTTCGAGACTAATCGTTTCTGCCCCTTTTATGAAAACAATAACCAACTTCACAGAGATTCTAACATGCCTACAGTTTTTTCATCCATCAAAATGTAAAATTTTAACATAAGCGACTGAAAAGAATATGAATCCAGAATGGCTGCCAATGGGTAGGTTTCTCTAAAACTCCTGTAATGCCATAAACATAAATTGTAATCCAATCTGCTGGTTGTACAGTTATAGATAAAAAATAAGTTAAAAAAACTTAATTCTCAGAACAATAATCATGATTAACCGTCATACTTTGATTTTAGCTGACATTTTGTTGATACTTTTGTATTGTAATGCCTTTACTTATAACTTATAACCCAATAAGTTTGAGGAATGCCGTCTTTTTTGTTATATAATATTGCTGTTGATATTTATCCGTGCGGTCTGGAGTGATGAACCTGTAATTTGGTCGTTACCGATAATTGCGGTCTGCCTAGCTCATTGGGTTGGTCTGTCAGACGCGTTTCATTGTGTCTCATATTAATATTATTGACAATAAAAACAGTATTTTAATTGTTGTGTCTGATTGGCTTAGTGAATTTTGGTGGGGTGCCTGACAGTACCAGTACAACGGTAAAAGCAGTTTATTTCTTTTTTAAGTTAAATTTTCTAGAGTTTAAAGTTTCTAACTGTTTAACGATCCTAACGATAAGAAAATGTTTCATTCTTTGTAATTTTGATTGTACTATTATTGACATATCTGAAACCTTTTCCTTTCTAAAGTTTCAGCTGTCTGATGACAGTTATGTTATTATTATGAGTTAACCGTTTTTCTCCCAAATTTATTTTTGATTGATCGACAAACATTGTTTTCCATTGCTTTAAAAAAAATCGAAAAATTTAATTAATTTAAGAATTCAAGTCTGATTCTTCGGGGGAATGAATCGAACGGCATTGTCGCATAGGGGCGAAACTATACTAGGTCAATTTCAATGCTTAGGTTTTGCAGGTACTACCACACCGGCTTAACGGTTTTACCGATCTAGCTCCGTCTAAATTCTTAAAATTTATTGTAAACCTCCAAAAACTAGTATACATTTTGTCAAGGCGACGGTCGTTCGAAGGATATCGGTTTCTTCAAGGATATGGTTGTGGTCACTTAGAAAGTGGTCGATACACGAGTTGAGAAGGTTTCGTATTTCTTCTGGCCGAGTACCTAGGATAAAATACGATTGGCAAACCACAGAAAGCACCTAAATAACATTATAATAAAATTAAAATAAATTATTTTACAGAATTACACAGAAGCAAGTGTACATTATATAAGCTATTGCCATAATTTTTTTACATAATAAAAACTTTGCATAACTATTAGAAATTAAATAAATTAAAATATTATTTATATTTTTAACTTTATAATGTTTTCCGATATCTAGAAAAAAAATCTGCACAAAATAATATATAATCGATTAGGTATCGTGGTCCGATTGACCTGTAAAAATTCATTATTTTCTTGCCAACCCAATATTTACTGTGTAAATAATTTCTATGACGTATGTATATTATATATTTTTTTCAATTAATTAATCTTTAAGTAAGGTATTGGTTGAGATAGAAAAGTCAGTGTCACGAGCGGGATTCGAACCTACGACCTTCGGCTTTTATCGAACCAGCCGAAGGTCGTGTGTTCGAATCCCGTTCGTGACACTGACTTTTCTATCTCAACCAATACCTTACTTAAAGATTAATTAATTGAAAAAAATATATAATATACATACGTCATAGATATTATTTACACAGTAAATATTGGGTTGGCAAGAAAATAATGAATTTTTACAGCATATATTTTTATGTCTTTACAGCTGATACGTTTTGAACTAATTGGAGATGTATTGTTCATGGTTTGCAATTAATTTTTGCCATCTTTCAAGTATTATGTCTATTACTTTTGCAAAACAATTCCCATCTTTTGCGTCAGGAACGTTTGAACAGCTGTTTGTAAACCTTTAAAACTATCAAAATTTTGGCAATTTAAATTTTTTAATGGCCGAAATAAATAGTAGTCGTAAGTGGAATTTCCTTAGAGTATGGAGGGTGTGATAAAATGTCCCATTTTAGATTAGTTAATCATTGTTTGGTCCTCAAAAAAACATGTACTAAAAGACCTACACCTTTTCTTTTTTGCTTGTGCAGGCCGTTTTTGCTTTATTTGAAGATCTAAACCTATTAGCTGTTCACAGTACAGTCCACTATTAACCGTTTGCCCTTGTGGTAAAAGCTCAAAATGTTTCAGATTGGACCTCTCCCTCCAGATGCATAGCATAAGTTTTTTTCGTGCATTGGTTGTTTTGGGACAACGAGGGGCTGTTGTCAATAAGTTGTTTGCGAACTTTTTGTGTTGTTCACTGTTACAATTTATGGAGAAATGTGTCGTAGTGACGATAGAGGAGTGAAGACCAAATTGGAATGAGATCCGCCAAATTCCTTTCGCTGAGTTCGTGCAGGTAAAGTACACTCCATGTAAAGTACACTTGAACAAACCCAAGTACTTGAATGTGGTTTCCAATGGTTGTACGAGAAACATTTATCACATCTCCTGGTTCTCGGGTCGTCAAAAAAGGGATTTTATTCTAGCCTCAATATGTCGTCGTACCACTGCGGACGTCTTCTTCAATAACAAAAAACTTCCTATTCTAAATCTAGCAAACCACTGTTGGACTTTACGAACATTTACAACATTAGTAACAAACACTGCACACAAATTTTCAGTTGCATTGTTCCCGTTTTCAAATTCATAAAGTAAACAATGCCTTCAATTCATTTCACCCAAAGGCATGATTACCTATTAAATTATTACACTGTTAGGTTATCTTGGAACTTTTCGAAAACCGATAATCGATTTTGCGGTGAGGTCTTTAAATTATTCGATAAAATATAGGTCTAGAGCTATTTCAAATTTCGCCAATTAATGTTTCTTCTCATAATAGCGTGTATGACTGTGGCCATTTTTCTTGTCTAGTCCGTTTTTCTCCGTTCATAATTCAAGTCTCATTTTAACGTCGGAGGAGTGTTGGGATTTCGTGCTAGGGTTCGCTTGAGTAGGTTGAGCCCTTGCTTTTGTAAAGGGGCATGTTTATTGGCTGCTGCTTGGAAATCTGAAGAATTGTCGAATCAGTGATGACTCCTGGTGTAAACTTTACTAAGCATTAATCCACAGTTAGAGTCCCCACTTCGTACGTATGAGCTCTTTCACTTTCTGGGACAGAATACTTTTAATTTATTAAAGACCGACAGAAAGAGATTATCAGACTTGAGCCATCAAACCCCAAAAAATAAGACCGACATACCACTCCCAAAATTAAGGAAGAAGCCTTCAGAAAATTCACCCCGACCCGACACTGAATATGGTAAATTGACTAACCTCGTCTGACAGACCAACACAGCGAAAATAGACGGATCGAAATGACGTGTAACGACCAAGTTACGGGTAGCCACGCAGTTTACATTGAAAAATCTCACAATAAAACAATAGCCTTACTATCTCTATCCGTCGCCCTGCATGTTGTGCTCTTCCCTCTTACATAATTGGCAGATTTCACCCGCATTATCGAATGACTAGTTGTAGGTCGTTATTCCTATTTTTAAAACAGAAACGAAAAATTAACCATATTTTTGTTTGTTACTATTGATCACTACAAGCAATATTTTTGTCTTGTTCACCACGAACTATAAACATTTTTGTTTTGGTATTTTTCAGGAATAGGTCCTAAAGCGCCGGATGGATGAAAAATAAACTTATCAGGGCATACAAACAGGAGTAGCTGTAGGTAAAAAAAACCTTTTGTATCAATATTATCAGAATAATCATGAACTTCTTTTTAAGTTCAAATTATGAATTGTGCAGTTTAAATATACTAAAAAACAAAAATCTGAACACTCCCATTTTGATGTTTATTTCAAACTGTGTGTATTTTATCGTTATATTAATTACATTATTAATTTATAATAAATAAAACGAGATCAGAAATTCAAGAGTTTAATAATAGTGGTGGTTTGAAATAAATGAATTTTGAAAGAAAATTCACCAAAACACCAAAAAATAAGTACTTTGTAATTAATATAACGATAAAAATTTATATATNATATATATGAAATATACAACAAAATACGAGTGCACTGTTTTTTGTCTGCGTATATTTAATCTATTGTAACAAAAAATAATATGGTTTGTTCAACTATTTCTAAATAGAAAAACTAGGTACTCAAATAAAAATTGTGGGTCCGATGGTGATAGGTGTTTTCCACTTGTTTTGCCTGGTTTTGGATTACAAATAATCAATTATCATTACACCAAATTTAAACAAAACGAATTTTTTGAAAAGACGATAAACGTTTAAAGGGGGGAAACGCAGCTGAAAGTTGTCCAGAATAACGAGATCTGGTTTCTGAAATGGGAACACATTCTGACTCCCTGACCTTTCCGGTCCGCTCGAAAATGTGATCCCTTCTCATCTTCACGCTTCAAAAATCCCAATTTCAAGTTTGCAAAAAAAATTGTGTTAATGAGGGGAATTAGTTACAAAAAAATAAGAACAAAGCATAATTCAAGTTATCTTGGACGATTGTAACATACGGAAATAGGACAAGTGGTTGTGGGATAGTGATTTGATGATGGCGGTATGATCTGGCTGGTCGGTTCTACGAAACTTATTTTGTTTCAATAATAAATAGTGTTTTCGTAAAATATGAAGATTACTATTGTAAACTTTTGTTCAGAAAGGTGTATTTTTTAAAATGCGTTATTGTTTTAATATTGTGTTTTATATTACACCAAACAATTAATAATGCAGCTCGTATTAATTATCTTCATATGCAAAGAACAACAAAACCATCACAAATTAGTAACACTATTTCCAGTCAAGAAAATGTGTTATGTAGAGTGTCGCAAGGATCAATTTTGGGCCAGTTATTGTTTGTAGTTTACATGAATGATGTGTATTTTGTATACAGTTAATAGCTTTAATTACATTAGCTTATACTAACTAGCTGATGACACGTCTTCTGACGTACATATACAAAAATGTTTATTTGTAGAAAGAATGCATCATATTTATTTATCACTATTTTAATATAAATTACCTACGTATTAAATATTAAATATTGGCCAAAACCAGTGTTTCATCTTAATTTTTAAATATATAAATATATATTTATAAAAATACATAAATATATATTAATAAAAATAAATAAATATTAATAAAAATGTATATTTAAATATAAATAAATTTTACACATTGTGTAAAATTTATAGATTTTATTATTGACGGTAGGCTAAATTGGCATGCACAAATTGACACAGTCATCACAAAACTGGATAAAATATGTTTTATTTTTTATGAGCTTAAAAACAGAAGATAATAAATTCTCTAAGAATTATATACATGGGTCTATTTCAAATTATTATAACTAGAGCCCGGATGTATATATTCTAAAAATCCTCAAATATTCCGTATAATATGCACTAAAAAACCCTCGAATATGCAATATTATCATCTTCATATATATATNTAGATTTATATATTGAAAGAAGTTATTTGGTCAATTAATTAACATTTTTATGTAAGATTTATAACTAGAGACACTGACTTAGATTAATTAATTAAAAAAAGTTATTTGGTCAATCGGACCACGAAACATAATGGATTTAATATGTAAAACGAAGTATATCTTCACTAAAGCTCTCCGTGATCATTTCATTTGTCGCCGAGAAACGACTCCTGATTACTCGGCATTTGAAAAATGTCAAAAAGGGAGAAAATTCGAGAGGTAGGTTGAGATGGGAAGTTGGTGTCCGAGTGGATAGAGAAGTCACGATAGCTCAGGTGGTAGAGCAGCAGCGTATTGAGCCGAAGGTCGTGGGTTCGATTCCCGCTCGTGACACTAGCTTTTTCATTTCAACAACCTTACATTAAAATGTTTATATATATAATTGTGAACGCCCAAAACACTCCACGGATTTTCGCTCTTAATGGCTTAATCAAAAGCCCTACCTCAAATTTATTCGGAAAATTAATGAAAGTATAAATTATTGATCATAAGGGCGATGGTAATTAAAATATGATGGTTGAGGCCGGCTTCGGAATTCAAACGTGTCATCCGTCGGCCGATGTGTACGTCTCTTCGCCTTGCAGTTACAGTACTTTTCTATTAAAAAAAAAAAATTTCCGGCTTAGGTCGGATGTTAGGTGATAATAAACATTTTGAGGCCGAGAAAACCTTCATTTTAACTCCTCATGGCCTTATTTGACTCCCAGAAGCACAAATAGTTTGAAGGTAAAGGAACTAGTCCTTAATTGTCCAAATTGTATGAACAATATACAGAATTATAACAGCGCAATGGCATTAAGAAATGCCCGGATTTTGACCTTACCGTTTTATACATGGACAGATTCACCGATTCACGTCTATGTTGCCAAGTTGTTAAAATCCAAGTGAAGTTAAAGTTAATACGGCCAGTTATATTTTATACACTCGAAAACTGTGGATGTGCTGAAAATAAAAAAGTAGACCAAGCAGTTCCTAGTAGCATTATTTTGGCTAAAGCCCTTTATGCGAAGGGTGCAACTGAAACCGAACGAAAGGTTTAACTTGAACTTGCGTTTTGTTGATAGTGTACCGTTGATGTACGTAGATTTTAACAAATAAACAGCAGGGGAAATAGCTGTAGTTTTCCAGTCTGCAGAAGAACCACCAGTTCGACATATCATTGTGCACTGTCGTGAAAGAGGTCCAAAGTTAATTTCTGCTTTAAGCCCTCATGTTGTACCCACTAATCTATCCGTTTAGGGAGCCAGGATGGGAAAAGAAAACATTCGTGAATGACTAACAATGCTACAATTTACTTGCTATCCACTTATCGTTTTCCCACGTTCATAAATCATATCGTTCCCTGATTCGGACAATAGAATGGGGCTATTGCCCCAACATGCCACTAGTATGCACAGAAATCTTTAAATATGGCATGTAATTTGCACTAAATATATTGAAATAAGCAGGATGAATGTCAGATACATCACACGACTAATAATAACTTGTTTTCTAATCTAGATTTCTTTTGGTCTAGTACATATTCGTTTTGAAAAGAATAGAACAACATAGAAAATTTCCAGTAACACAAAAAAAAACCATATAATTTAAAATATTATACAAAATACATAATTAATAAACGAAGAAGAACATAATAAAGCGACATGATCTGAATTAAAATTGACGTTTATACACATTTCGAAGTTAGTATCTGTAAAACTACAGCGTTTACCGATCAAAAAATATTTGTACCTTGTGAAAAAAAACTTTCCAACGGCAAATCGGTGAAGCATACTCGGAAGAACTTAAAAATTGGATTTTTTCCAGTTAAAATTTCATTAATTTACTAATGTACAGTCAATAAATATTTTTTAAATTCTTGTATAGATCACTGAAAGCCGAATAAAATTGTATGCTTTTGTCTTTTTCGACTCCTGTTCTTAGTTGATTAGTTTATTTATTATATATTTATAACATTATTCAAAAAATATATAATTCTATTTAAAAAAATAAATATTAAGTTTATTAGGTTTCGTGGTTCACTTGACCAAATAAATTCTTTTCAATTAATTAAGGTTTGGGTTTAGATAAAAATTGAAAAATTGCAAAAAGGAAGGAAAATTCAAAAGGTGGGCTTGAGATGGGAAATTAGTGTACGAGTAGGTCGTGGGTTCGAATCCCGCTTGTGATACTGATTTTGTTTATCTCAACCAAAACCTTAATTAATTGAAAATAAATATTAAAAGAAAAAATTGTTGATGTAAAGGAATGGAAATGATAGATATATTGTATAGTACAATTGTATATTGTATGTACTATAATTGAATATTTATAATAGTTATTGGAAAAATTGTAATTTTCTCCTTGCAAATAAATAAATAACAAATAGAATGAGCACCTGGAAATTTTTCCCGTCCTGCTGATCGGCCTTGCCGTGTGTAAAATCCACTTTTTAAATAAATTCAAAAAAAGGACTAAATTACTCATTTAAATTTGAAGGACAGCTAGTACCCCATTCATTTCCTAATTGACTTTTAACCTTTTTATTGTTGCCTTCGTTTTACATACGAGCCAGTTGTTTAGATATTTTTTCACGTTTTATTCGTTGATTCCGGAAGCTACAAGCATTTGTTATTAGTCTGTTTTAAATCCAGTTTTGTCGAAACTACTTTTTACAATATTAAAGAGAAGGCTTGCGGGACTCAAACCCACAACCTCCTGAGTTTGAGTCCCTCTCGTGACACTATTTTTCATCTCAGCCGTCTCTACATTATATTAATACTAGTTAATATAACTAATAAACAATTTAATAAGAATAAATCCAGTTTTACTTTTTGTAATTAAAAGAAAAAATAGCAATTTTTAAAATCATATCTGATTCGGAAAATTGGTTATCTCAGTGTCTTAGCAAACAAATTAGCTTTGTTTTAAACAAAGATAAACGTCCATACACATTTTATGAGGCCAAGAAAATTTATTTCAAATTTGTGAAGTGTACAATTTTAAAACGGGTAATTACCCATTAATAATAATTTTGTATTTTTTCCACTTAAAATGTGACGTTCCATAATTTCAACTATAAAAATTATTATTTTCTAACGACACAATTTTCGTAACTATAAATACACGTATAAGCGTCAATTGAGCAAAATTAATGAAAATTTTTTAGATTTAATCATTTAATCATTTAATCTAATGGTCGCTACTTACCCTATAGAAGGCTGTAGAAAAACAAAAATATAAACTATGTGAATAGTAAATTTTCACGTACAATAGTTTTTCATGGTCTCAAAAACGAAATAACAATAATAATACAGTATTAGTTATAGTTGTTTTAAGTGATTTTTTTGGCATTTTGAAAATCCACTGCGAGGCAAAAAAACGTGCACTCTTAATATTTTTGTTTTAACCACAATATCTGTTTTAAAGGATTAGGAGTAAATATAGCAAACATAAAATCTCCCACTTGTGTTTTCAATTAGATTTTGTATTTCTTTGAATAGTTATTCTCTTTCTGTTAGGTTTTCTGTAAAGGTTACTCTCTTACACAAGCACATATCACAGCATATTTATTTATTATTTTATTTACAAAACACGCAAAAAAGAAATAGAAGTCGATAATACTAATATATAGCCATTATATTTAGTGGTCTATTGACCAAATTACTCTTTCCATTAATTAATCTTTTTATGTAAGGATTTGGTTGAAATGAAAAACTTAGTGTCTCGAGCGGGATTCGAACCCACGACCTTCGGATCAATATGTCGCAACTCTAACCAGTTGAGCTATCGTGACTTCGATCTACTTGGACACCAACTGCCCGACATTTCAACCAAAACCTTACATAAAAAGATTAACTTCTTTCTAACGTTCTGGTAGTTCGATCTTTTTAAGTTGTATCATTTTTAAGTTTCAAATTTGTTTGAGTGGTGATTTTAAGTGATTCAGATTCGACTAGAATCAGCATAGATGGAAGTCAAGCCTATGTGGTCAAAGTGCTTAACATTCCAAGAACAACTATCCGAATGGTCCTTCATCGCTACCATGATATTGGAGGTTACTCAAGAACTCATCGTGTTATATCAGAGAGAGGATCGCTTTATTGTTTCATTGGCATTCTACCGCTGTTGAGATCAAGCAACGGCTTCAACAAGTTAGAGATGTTAATATCACTGTAAGGCGAAAACTTTCACAAGCTGGATTACGAGCGCGGCCTGGCCGACAAGTAATCGCATCAATTGTCTGAGCAAGAGTGGACTAAAATCTTGTTTTCGGATTATTCAAGGTTTTATTTGAGATCTCCTGACGGCCGAGAAAGGGTTTGGAGAAGAACAGGATATCCCTGCAACACTTTTACTAAGGAGAAGCGATAGAGGTGGAGGTGATATGGTTGTAGCAGGAATTTCTGAAGAAGGTCGCACAAACTTGATCTTCATTGAGGCTTCCCTATCAGCTGCGCGATACATTGAAAATGTGTTATCAGAAGAAGTAATTTCTTATATGCCACTAATTAGCGACGGTTTTTTTTATGCATGACAAGGTAAGGCCCGCACAGCTTGAATCGTTGGTGACTATTTGGAATGTGCTTCAATTCGTTTGGCGTGGCCAAAATGTAGTCCCGACCTAAACATTATCGAACACCTTTGGGCCGAGTTGTTAAAGATGGTAAAATGTTGCCCAGTGATGCCAGAGAATTTGCAGGAATTAAGAATGGCGCTGTTTGAGGTGTAAAAAAATATTCGACAGCACTACTTTCAAAACCTCATAAAAATTTTGCAGATTTTGGATGCACATGGAATGCAAGCGGTGATCAACGCAAGAGATAATACTCTCTACTGAGTTGAATATTTTCTTCGTTGTTTCCATAAAGTTTTTGGTAAAATTGTTTTGCACAGTTTAATTTTTTAATTAATGGGGGAGCATCTATTTTGCCTCTCAGTTTAGTTTTTCTTTAAGACTTTTAAGAAGTTTTATACATCCAATTAAAGATCAAGTCATTTCGTGCGCATGCAGAAAATATGCCTGACGATTGGATAAGGAAGAGCCTTGGCCATTCATTGTCGCAAGGCAACTTTTCTTCATTACTCTCCTCTCGGGCCGACCTTTAAATTATTCGCCGTAGGTCGACATAAATTGTCAGATCACACCTTATATTTGTTTATCCTTTACTCCAAGAACCTAAGGAGTATCACAACGAAATTAGTTTAAACAAAAATTATCCTCAGAAAATAGTGAAAATATTTCATCGCACATATTAGGGCATAGTTTGAAGGATAACCTAGGGATCTTCAAGAAATCGAATACAACGTAATTTATTTATTTATTTTTAATTGAGAAAAATTATTATAAACACGCTCCGTGGAAGGTGTGGAAAGGTCGGGTACAAAATTCCTGAATCTTTCAGTTTATCATCATCTTTACTTTTTTCCGTTAACAGGAATGTTATTCTCCCATAAGACTTTTCAAAAGGAGATATCTCGCAAATCACCCAGAATGACAGATAATGACCACCATTCACCTTATCTAATCCGTGTCGTGCCGGATTTCGATAAAGAACAATTATTTACGTTTCAGAGAAACGAAGTTTATTGGATCTAGCCGACCAATGGTATTACTGATGATGATTCATGTCTATGATTATCAAATTAAGCCAGCATAGCTGATTTAAATTCATTTTTATACCTTATAAAAAAATTTAAAAAATCTCAATCGTTCGTTGTCAGTTGTTTTGTCCATTGATTTTGACGATAAGTATATGTTTTCTCTAGAGGCTAGAGAGTGATACTCACAACAAATTATGGACGTATATTGTGCAATTTTTATAAATCGTTAAGCCGTGAGGAATGGTCAGGTATGAAATATTTTAGAAAAAGATCAGATCATCTTCAGGACCTCGGTGAACTACAAAACATTTGTCAATTGGAAAAAATACATAAGTAAATAATATAAATTTTAAACCGAGAATTTCATACTCAGATAAAGTGTGGTGTTATTCTTGTGGTATCATATTTGTTTCGTGCGAAATTGCTGTGAAACGTGAATATGTATTCTGCTGTTTTTATTCGATTGCGACAGGGTGGGGAACGCGGTAAATCTTAGAAATTTTTTTTTATCATAGGCGGTTTTATTTGTCTCAAAGAATGTCAGTATAAAAACAGCAGAATGCAAATTCGCGTTTCACAACAATTTCACACGAAACAAAAATGACACCACAACTTATGTGAGTATGAAATACTCGGTTCAAATGTATTGTATTTTGTCCAATCGTTTTGTAATTCATCCAGGCCCTGAAGATAATTCGAGTAAAGGTTGAAACGTCGGCAAAAAATGAAAAATGTGTTTTCCTAAAATACTTCATTACTACATAAACTCGGAAGTTACATGTACGTACAGATGGATTTTTTATAAAAGGGATACTCTAGTGTCGGTTTGTTGTTTATTTGGCTTGAAATAGCATCTATTTAGATTTAAGTGCCCGTACAGATGGATACACATAATAAGTTCAGTTAGGTTTGAACAACCAATTCTCACTTTTCAATAATAATTCAAGACAACACAATAGACCAAGGTAAAATCGTATTCGATATTCAGGCGAGCCACTGATTAACAAATATACAGTTCATTTGATACTCTCTCCGTGTTTAGTGAAAGTCCATTTACGGGATTAGAATTTTATTTGGTTATTTCCATACACTCAGTTGTTGAATCCTAAAATAATTACCACAGAGAATTATCGGCCAGTGATGATAAAGAAATTGATGATTGGGATCAGGTATGTGGTCCAAAATGAAGTAGTAGTATCTTTTTTCCAAGCTTTCTGCTTTTTATTAAATCTTCCTCAGGACTGGATACTTATTTAAAAAAACATAAATAGTTAAAGGCAAGTATTTCGAGTTTTTGGAATTTTATCCTTCTGACCCGGAATGTTGAAATTGGCCTGAATCCTTTTCAATTTCCGATTTTTTTATTTCACTTTTTACCAACCAGTTTTCAGTGAAAGTTTATTTTTCAGGAGTTGTCGGTGGTTGTGATGTGGGATGTGGAGATGGGAGTTCTGGGTTGGTGCGCTTCTGTGCACAGCCAGCTGTGCTTTATGCTCCCTAGAGAGTCCGGAACTTGCATTGTTGCTCGCCAACGAGAGCCCACCAGTCGCTGCCAAGAGGATCACCCCGAAAAGCGTTTTCGTAGCGCCTTCCTTCAGCCAACCCTCCTGTGCCGAGGGTTACAGGCAGGACGCCCTAGGCCGCTGCGTCAGAATAGTCAGGATCAACGAGGCCGCCCAATTGGACTTCTTCCTCCAAAGGCTAAATTCTATGCACGCACCGCCGGTTAGGCAAACGATAATGCACAATGCCGGCCCACTCAGGCTGCCCATACCATTAGGTAACTTAAACCAAGCATATTTTTAAAATGTATGTACATAAACTGCTCAAAAATGAATAGGGATATTGCAAATTTTGTAGTATTTACTTTCCCTAGCATTTTTATTTTATTTTTACTATAAATCGTATTACAATTTACGATAAATTATGTTTTTTACTGAAGGAAAATTTAATTAAGGGGTTATGAAATATAACAAAATAAAATAATTCCTAAATTTTAAACAATTAATACCGTGTATAATGCCCTCTGTTAACTAAAACCTCTGTGCACCTGTTAGGCATACTGTTAATAAGTTTGTCACTAATTTCAAAAGAAATTTCACTCCATAGATGTTTCAACGCTGCACTCAGTTGGTATAGATCATCTGGCTGTGGATGGTAAACGAAAACCCTTCTCTGCAACGCATCCCCCCATGATCAATGAGAGTGAGGTCTAGAGACAAGAGGGAAAGGAATAAATTAGAAATTCCCAGGTTCTTTAAACATTGATGAACAACTCTGCGTCTATGAGGTCTGGGGCATTGTCATCCTGCCAGTGAGATCCCTGGTTTGAGGGATGTATTCCTCGATAATTGGACATAACGGGCTGCGGTGAGGTCGCCTTCTTCGATACGAAGACCATTTCGTCCTCCAGTGGAAATTGTCGCCCTGACCATTACTATGAAAAGTGTCCCGTCTTTCACATATATATATATATATATAGTGTATGTATGTATGTATATGTGTGGGTATATGTGTCGTAGATTTAGAAAAAGGAAGGGTTAGTAGATCAAATCCCAATTTTGATGATGTAGATTTAAAGAGAAAAAAGGGTGTCATTAGCAGAATGTTAAATAGAAGGATATCTCGGAGACGCGATCGTTTGTCAGGATTGGTTTTCCTTCTGAATCCGACATAGTAAAGTAATCCTTCATAGTTCATTACATCGTTTATTAACTAAAATCCCCAAACCATGAATTCAAGCCGAAGTCAGACAATCCAAAGCACGTTCATTCCATAAAAATCTAACAACGTTCTAGCCCACTAGTCTTCGCGACGAACTGTCAATTGAACCACAACTATTGCCGTACTGTCAACCCCCGACTCGCGAGTCGTGACTACTCTTTTTGTAGCACCGGTTCTTTGCCAAAACCCAGAGAGCACTACGTGGACATTCTTCCCCTTGACAGCTATACCTTTGCATATATCCTTGCGAATATATCGCTTTACTTTGGAGGTGATTATTGTCCAAGGAAGACACGAAATGTGTTCGACCTTTACTCATCCTCATGCTAATGGTTTAATACAGTTAATACAATAATCTTTACACAATTATTAATTCGTTAGACAACTAATTAGCTAAACTAAGAAATAGTCTTCTTCTCCCATCATACATACATATATTGGTATATGTCATTGTTTCTTGAGTTATAATTCTTTCCTGTAATTAATTGCTTTTAATGTAGCCATATAATGATTTCCAGATTTCACCATTCAACGCATTTATCATGGATCATCTGCTTAATACATTTTGAATATAGTATCTGTAAATCTCTTAATATTGGGCATTCAAAAAAAATTAAAATGGAAGTTTGAATTAGAAAACGTTACCTTCACCAAAATCACATACAAACAGACCTATCCAATGAAAACAACCAAAAATTAACAAAATTGTTAGTTTATTTAAAACAGTAATTATAAATCTTTATAATTTTGGTATATACTTATTGATGGACACCACCCTTAAATTTTATTGTATTTAGGTTCATTCATATTTTGCATACCAAAAATAGGTTTAGTTGTGAAAATAAGTCATATAAAAAGAAAATGTTTATTACCTAATTCTAAATAAATTGAGTAAAGGAAAAAACAGAAAATTCAAAAACAAATAAAAATGGTAAAAAAATTTTTTAACCCTTTAAAACCGAATATTTCAACCTCTGGCATGAATAACGTCCGTTAAACACCTTCACATTCCTTGGAGAAAATTTCTGATAATATATTAATGAATTCTTTCTTTATCATCAGGAACAACCGTTTCCAAATCGTCTAGGGTGCTAAAAACTGGGTTTCGCCGTCATACTCGTTGCTTAAGTTGTTCCCAAATGTGTTCGATTGAGTTCAAATCTGGACTTCGAGTTGGCCACACCAAGCTCTCAATCCCCCAACCTCAATCAGGAGGTCATCCACAATACATATTCTATGGGCCTGACGTTATACTGCATTAGCAAGAATCTATGACAGACGTTGGGGCAAATGGCACTACATGTTCTTCAATTGTCTTGCAAGCACCCCTGTGAAGGTAGAGATTTTCCTCGCATAACAGCAAATTCTGTGCAGCGTCCAAAGAAATGCCAACCCAGAGCATCAATGTCCAACATAGAAGGCCACCTGAGGAACCATATAGCATAAGGCGTACCTTATTCTTAAACATCTTATGAAATTACGCCTATCTGATGATATGAGGACAATTCTCACTTCATCACTTCATCTGTAAAGAGAACTCATCCCCCATCTTCCAATGTCCAATTCATATGTTCCCATCTGAATTGAAGCCTGGTCATTTCTGAGCTGTGGTAAAAAGAGGTCCACAGGCTCCGAAGTTATTTTCATTGAGCCTTCTTCGTGGACAGCCCTTGAGGAAATCGAAACATTTTGGACTTGTCAACAGATTTCTTATCTAATTTCACTTAATTGTGCGGTCATCAGGCTGACAGATGAATCTATTGTCTCTCTCGTCTGTAGACCTAGGTCGACCCTGTCCTGGCCTTCGAGCGTGAAGCCCTGTTTCTCTGAAGAGCCAAAGAACCCTTTCTATTGCATAGAATGATGAATGATTCACACTCAGTCTCTTGGTGACTTCGCACTGACTGTATCCTTCCTGTAATAATGTTATGACCCTGAGACTACCTTACTCAAATGCCTGACTGAAGCCATTGGGCCATTGAAAAAATTTAAGAATAAGAAGAATATCAAATGGAAACTATGATGGAAAAAGATTAACTGAAAGCGATTTTTAGGCGTAGCAGAATGGAAAGGCATAATGCTACTTTTTGTGCAAATGGGATTAATCAGTTCAAAAGTAAATAAAGGAAAAAACAAAGAAATCAGTGTACAACAATATCAAATTTTATTTAGCTATAGTTTTATAACTTTTTATTCTCTTCTTAAGTTTTGTCTTTTTAACTGTTTACAATGAACACAACTTTTTTATTATTAGTCTGTGTTCTAGGCTTCCATGTTAATTTAAATTAATATTTATTTGTTTAAATAATTGATTTAATGTTTAGGGACTACTACAATGGGACCAATGACAACGTCGACAGAAGCGACAATGACGACAGCAGCTACGACTACTATTACGACAACAACACTAAGTGAAGAAGAAGAGATTCCAACATCGACTTTCCCAAGTACAACAGCTTCGCAGGATATTGAAGAGACGGAGACACCTCTCCTGATAATCGTGGCCAATACGACCGAACCGACCAGCACGTCGTCGGATGCTATGAGCACTGTCACAAACATGGCATACACAGAGCCGACTATAACGACTGAGTCGCCCGAGACGACGACGGTCCCTCTGCCTCCTTCGACGTACTTCCCGATGCGGTACGTCCCAGTCAGATTTCCTGAGAGGCCAACTATCGTCAGGTTCCCGAGCGGCGTTCATGTCTCCGTCTCCAACCCAAGCTGGTGGCCACACTCTTGGGAACAGTGGCCCTCTGTGAGGAAGAGGGGGCACCGTGAACCCAGGCCTTCTTGGATCAATCAGTGAATTTAGAAAAAAACAGTATTTAAACCAAAGTGAACTCTTATCAAGTAGTATTTATAAAATAAGTAAAAATTATATTCATCTCCTTTATCAATAAATATGTGTGTATGTATGAATGTGTGTTTTCACACAAGATTTTTTATACCTTGTAGATGTCTATTTATTGTATATATAATTATTATTTGTAAGTCTTTATGTAGCCCATATTAAATTGATTACTGTTATTTTTTCTTTTTTTAAGTAATACAGTGTTCTCTCTTATATAATCAGCAGAAACTGCAGTTACCATACAAGTAATAGAGAAACATTGATCTACAAATATATTCACACTTGAGCCTTTTCTTGCCACCAATCAACCTGTCAGTACTGTAATTGTTGTAAAAATAAAATATTAATTATTTGTCAGAAAAAAATAAAGTTGGCCGGCTCAACTTTTAATTGAATAAATCATCGACTTTCCTTAAAGGAAGACTATTAAATTTCAAATTAAATTATTTTTGTTTTAAAACTGCGCACAGCAAATCATTTTATAATTTGGTAGTTTTTTAATTTTTTATTGAATACGATAAACTTCAAAAATTGTTTTGTCAATTATCATCATGAATTTTTGTTTTCACATTTTAATTTTTTTCTGTTTAAGAAAATAAAAAACCTGTCCTCATGAATTTTACTAATGACTGAAATGTTTAGTGGAAAATTACTATTTTTTTTAATCATACTAATATATTGTTTTGTAATAATGAAAACCTATAGAAAAAAGTTAGTAAAAAAATTTTGTTGTGCGTTGATAATCTTCAGCTAAAATGTTGCTGTATTTTGCATTGCAATTATAGACAGAGTAGTGAAATCATTAATTTTATTGCACTACCAAATTCATATTCTGTGGTCCAGAGTTCCTACAAACACCAAAAGTATATTAGGGGCAAATTAACAAAATCTCATTTGTACGATAACTTGTCAAATTATTAAGTTATTTCTTATCTACTACACATAAATACTGTAAAATAAAACGTATGTCTAATTTTTAGAAATTGTATAATAATAAATAATAATAATAATATTAATGATAATGATAATAATAATATTGTACAATTAAATTAATATTATTAATGATACTGAAAATTAATAAAACTGTTTAATATGTTGTAATCTTTTTGTACGACTTTTATCCATTACTGTATATTACAATAATGGTGTGATAAATAAAGAAAAAATTAAACCTCAAGTTTGAATAAATTATTCAGGGTGGTGTTTTGTGAACAAAAACTGTCTCGATATTGACACCTAGTAAGAAATAAATCGTAATTTATTCCAAAAATAATACAGATTATGTTTCTTTTCATTAAGCATTTTCAAGTAACACACTAAAAATAAATACATTTTAAGAAAAATATTTTGACACCTTTGATTTTCTCTAACGTTGATTTTTATCAAAAAAAGAGAATAATCGCATCTCAGTAGAACTTCATTGATTACGATACTGCCACTGCGCAACGAAAAAAGACAATAGTTCATAGAAATTATGGAATATTTTCTCTTAAAACTGACTAGCATAAATACCTACCTAAAGCATAAGCACCATAAATGTACCTATTTACATTTACAAAACCATTTGAAACATTAAAAACAAATAAGATTGAAATAATCATAAATCCATGAATTGCATAATATTAAAAACCAGAAAGAACAGAAAGAAAAAAGTAAAATTTAAATTGTTTTAGGCAATCGAAAAATCGTGAAATTTTGTCTGTGTGGTCTCCAGGTTGATGAATCTGTAATTTGGTCATATCGATCATTTTGGTTTGCCTATCTCCACCGGGTTGGTCTGCCGACTGTCTGATGTGTTTTGGGATTTTAGCCACACCGAAGATAGCGAAATGCTGAAACATGTCTGATTGAAGTGAGAATAAGCAGACCAAAACAATGGAATGAGTAATGACCAAATTGCAAAATTAAAGATGGTTTAATACAATATTAATTTATTTACAAGTTATAATACAAATAGTTAGTTTTATTAGCAGGATACAATGTTCAACAAGAATACTTTTTAATTTTCTTATAAGCTGATTATAGTTGTTATTCTGTGACATTCTAGATTGGTCAAACATAAATATAACTAAATTCACTATTTTTTGTGGTCTGCTTGACCAATTAATAACATTCAATTAATTAAGGTTTTAAGTTGAGATCTCAAAAATTCAAAAGGTGGGGTTGAGATGGGAAGTTAGTGCCCGAGGGGATTGAAGTCACGATAGCTCAAGTGGTAGAGTAGTGGCATATCAAGCCGAAGGTCGTGGGTTCGAATCCCGCTCATGACACTGACTTTTTTATCTCATCTTAAAACCTTAATTAATTGAACATAAATATAACTTTAAAGGTAAACTTGTTCAGTACGAATTTTAGTAAAATTACTAATAGAACTATTTATTAAATTTATACAGTAGTAAATGTAATTTTACTTAATATACATTTGTAATCAAACTAGATTCTTTTACATTTTATGTTAACATTTAACACATATTCATGCAAACATTATAAAAAAATTATTTATTCTTTTTTTATAGTGTCTTTTTAGTGTCACAAGTGGGATTCAAACCGACGACCTTTGGCTATTGGGTTAGAATCCTGCTCATGACATTAACTTTTTCATCTCAATCAAGACCTTAGATAAAAAGAATAATTAATTGAAATAAGTAATTTGGTCAATGAGACCACTAAACATAAATGGATTATAAAAAAAGTTAATGATTTTATTTTATTTTTTATTTATTTTTTAATGAGGGTATTTCAATTACAAGGTTATATAAACCCTTGGGCTACTGGGCTACTGGTATTTTTCAATTGATTTTATTTTTAAATAATTTCTTTAACAGAAATAGTTTTTAATTTGAAAAATGATAACTCTTAAATGTAATAAATTGTTAAGTTGCCTTCAAATTCTATTTACAAATAACAGATTTTTTAAAATTGCCAAAATTTACAGTAATAAATTTGCAGTAGGCATATTATATCCATACATATTTAAAATTGACTTTGAGATATATTACACAAGGAACTTGAAGAAGAAATATAGCATTAAATTAAATAGAAAAATGTTATTTCAGTAAAACACAGAATACAAGTACAAAGAAATAAATTCTTCTGACTACTTAAGTTTTTTGCAAAATATAATACTTATGAATAATATCAATAAAAACTAACCATTTTTTATTTTATTAAATGTTTGGGTTTAAAAGTTCACATTTTAAAATTTGTAACAAATAACACTACTATACTTATATATGGTAGTTATTGTAGTACTAAACCATAATAAATATTAGTTTTATGAGCAAATCTTTTCTATTTAATTTATATAGTTGCTTGATTGAGTAAGAGACCGTTCTATTTTTATTTTAAAATTATACTGTTAATGAGTATTATGAGATATTTTTTATGACTAGTGTTACACATTTACTTCTTACTACACTCTGTTCTAAAAAAAAAAACTAATACAATAAAACTGACAAATTAAATGTATATCATAGTACTAAGTGCGCACATTAACTTTACAATTGAAACAACATTAGATTTGTGTTTAATTTAATCAATAAATTACATTTATACTAATGTTTAAAATAATGTGTTCAATAAATAATTATTTATATTATTCACTAAATAATTTGCTTTATGTAATATGAAATTCTCTAATTAGCAAGCATTTGAGAGTTAAATAATTTATTTAAAACATGTTCATAAGTGACTATAGTACAAGTGACATTTAATTTTCTAAATTTTCCTTAAACTCATTATTTGATATTATATAATTAAAGTTCACTAAAACAAAATTTTAACTTTTAAAAAATAAAGCATTACAGGGTAATTTGGATGTAAAGTGAAATTTGAAATAATTGAGAAAAGGTAAAAATTTTTAAACAGTGTAATGTCCTCCTGATGAATTCTGGGTCCCATTTTCAAATCGGCCTTTTAAATTATTATAAACGAAAATGAGGATTCCCAAGGCGATCGTTACAAGCACTACGTACAACAGGCCATAGCCGATGAGGACTTTGCGCCACATAACATCATCTTGGACCTGGAACAAATATACAGATATATATAATAATTCCGTTGACTGGATTCTAACATTTCAGTAAAATTAATATGTGTATTGCATATTATTATATTTTTATTCATTAACACTCAATATAATTATAATTTAGATAATGAATCGTTAATAAAGTTATATTTTAGCACTGTTAATTTTCAAAGTTCTATTCTGTTCATTATTTGATTTAGCTTGAAATTCTATTTTATAAATTTGCCCAATATAACTTGTCTCCAGGAAGTATTTTTTAGTTTGTCATACCCGTGTTAAAATTGTTAATCCATTTATAGGTGGCAATAAAATGCTTCAATAACTACAAAAGTAAGTAGTAACTGTGCAAATATATGGGCTAGAAAAACACTTCCTGCATGAGGTTATAGTTGACACCGAGCTGAATGAAAAAGATAATATGCTGAGAACCCACATAAGGCTGTTAGTAATAAAGCTAAAGAAACCCTGGCTTTGGCAGGAGCAGAAATGGAAAAAGTTACACATTTTAGAGAAACATCAGTCACGGTGAGTATATGGCCTAAATGGCTGCCATTCTATTCGTGCTGAGTGAGTTGAAAAATCTGTATGCAATAAAATTTGTGATGTGGACAGACTCTCTCAGCGCGATCTCAGCATTAAAAATAATTACAAATTCTCCACGGACCCGCTAACACAAGCCATATATGAAAAGGCAGGTAGACTGGGTCGTATTTGCCTGGACCCTGGGTCACATGAAAATCCAGGGCAATGAAAATATGGAAAAAGTGGCAAAAAGAGCCCTGACACGACCCAGTCCAGTGGATGTTAAAAGAAAAATTAAAAATACAAGTTATGAAGAATGGCGAAACCGCTGGACTGAAATGTCAGAAAAACTAAGAAATATTAAAGGCACAGTCAAACGGTGGCCCATGGAGAAAATGAAAAAAAAAATAATGAACTCAACAAGACTGAGGATAGGCCATATGCGTCTCGCCCATGGCCATCTTCTGGAGGGTAGACAATGCCCACAGTGTTACGAGCCAGTGACAGTACATCACATACTGGTGAAGTGTGAGAAACTAAAACATTATAGATTATGGTATGGTCTACACCCAGACAAAAAGGAAATGTTGGTGCATAACAGTGACTACCAGCAGAATTTACTGGAATATTTATGAGTGGAGAAAGTGTATAACTTACTATAATCTGCCCCTTTACATATGTGCAATATGAATGTATTTATTAGTGAGAATGCTGGATGTATACTTTGATGGTCTGTTATCGAGGTTTAGTCGTTTTTGGTATGAATGATAGTAGCGATTATCGGTGGAATATTAAATACCCCGTTTGCCCCCTATTTATATTTTATTTGTACCTATATAACATATATGCAGACTGAGTGTATTAATTAGTATGATTGATGATGGGTGAATATCGATTGTTGGTATGTCCCAGGCCATTGCAACCATAAGAAAAGCATTGATTACATAGACTAATTTACGGTAGAAAATGTGTAAATATTAGAAATGCAGAGAAGAAAAATGATGTGTGCCGAGTATGACCTAGCTGTTTGCTGGCAAAAAAATTACACATTTCATAGAACTAATTTTTGTTACAAGTCTGCACACCACAGATTATAGGATCTTTAAGTGGATCGTTAAGTTTATTCAGTAATTCAAATATTATTATTTTTAAGTACTTACTAATATTTTCATAATTCAAATTGTAATTGTAAGCGACTGTTTGTTTTGTGCTGGTGGTTCCTTTATTATATAAAACACCATGATGGTAATAATAGTCGCACCTACAATTGAGAAAAAGTCGACCTGTTCTTCAAAGAAAACAATCTGGTATATATAGCCAAAAACAATATCAGATGCTTGTACAAGGGCTACCGGTCCACAATTGGCTGTATGCAGTGCTAAAACCATCAAGACTTGCTCTAAGGAAGTAATAAATGACAAGCACACAACGAGAAATATATCACCAGGACATGGAGCACTACATTCACTGTATAATAAGATTATCGATGAAATTATGAGAGAGAGAAATCCATGGTTAAATATTATAATAGAGTATTGAAGAGAAGAAATTAATTTCTTGAGTATAATGTTTCCTATTGCCTCAGAAAGTGCAGCTACAAGGGCCATGAACACACCAAGTAGGTACTCATGATCTACATCGTGATTTGAAAAAATAAAAGGAGGTTTGGTCACTAGCATAATTCCACACATAATTACACTGACAGAAATGCAGCCAATACACTTCAACGGCTCATGTAAGCATACATTGGCCAACAATAGTGTAAAAATTGGAGTAGTGTAAAATAGCACTGATGCATCACCAAGAGGTATTAACTGCACTGAGTAAAAAATCATTGTGAGGGATGTATATCCTGCCATAGACCTGACAATGAAAAGACACATGTATCGTTTTGGAAACAAGCATCCATCTTTTATGGCGAATGGAGCTGAAAATATGGTAATGCTTAAGAATCCAAACCATGAAAGCTGAGCTGGTGGCATATTTAGCCATTTGGCCAAAAGAGAACAAAGCGAGAATAGAAAAGATGACAAAATCGCCCAAAAAAGCCCTATAGATTTTAAACTGGCCACTTCCATAATACAAGTTGTTATCACTTTACAATAAAATTTAAAAAATACTGATTCCTCAGCATTTTTACTATCATGTTGATAAATTCCGTGCCCTTTAATAGAACAAAATGTCCATTCAGATTCAATTAGAAGATTATATCTGTCTTATCATCTATTTTCTTTTTCATATAAATTTCATGCTTTCATATGCAAAAGGTTCATGCTTTACTACTTAAAATCTTTATAGAGCATAGTGTAATTTAATTTAGCAAATTGATAAAACTGTATTTTTAAATAACTAACCAATAGTTTAAAATTAAATAAAATTTGAAATATAAAAATGTTTTATACGCAAAAATTAACAATTAATATTAAATTTTACAAACAAATATAATTTAACACAAAATATTAATGTGAAATTACTGTTGTATTCGTTTAATATTAAGATAAATTAATCTTTTAAAATGAAATACCAATACAATAAACAGATGTTATAGAAATAATTTTTTAAACATATTAAAAAGGACAAGCTTTAAGTGGAACAAAGTACACAAACCACCATTTTTCGTTACTACCAAATAAAAATACATTTTTTCCAAACTTAAATTTACCATACTCACTCTACTTGAGACTTTGTTCGCCGTCCTTGAACTCAAAATTTACACATTCAACTCATTTTTAGATAGGTTGCTGTTTATAACAGACACCAACCTCTTATGTTTTTATTATATAAAAAAAGCATCTGTATTTCAAATACAGCAAAAGTTTAAAAACAACTTGCCTTATTCAAAATGGTGGGATGAGTATGATGCCCCAGTAGAAAATGTTGAATATAATAAACATGACTGGGAACATAAACTGGCTCTTTTTGTCAATCCATGTTGCAATCTGTTGAGGGGTCATTGTGTATTCTATTCCTGCATCTTGCTCTTCTTTTACTTTTTTTAATTCTTCTCTGAGTTTAAAGTGAAAATCAGTTGCTTTCAGTTCCTTAAAAAATAAATAAACTAAAATAAAATTACAAATCCAGAGATTGAATGCATTTTCAAATACTGAAGCATTGTCTACCTCAATCACTTTTAAAGAACTGTTATATTTTTGAGAAAACTGTCTACGGATTTCTGGTGAAGATGGACATGATGATGCCCTCCTCTGCATTCTTGGAGCAGGCATTTTTGGACTTGGGGAAACAGAATACTTAAGAATATACTTTCCAGACCTTTTCTTCAGCCTTATGTTTTCTTTTCTTTAAAAAATTATTAATAATATACATTTGACGCCGATGCAAACTTTTAATATTTTAACTAGGAAAAAATGCAATTTACTCTCTTCTGTCAATAGTATTCACAAAAGCAAACTCTGTTAGAGACATAAAAATGAAAGCAGTACAGCTCAGCTCCCATATGTCATTCACTTTAAATTGTGATACTTTGGGAACTGCTTCACCCGTCCAGCTCAGTAACAAGAAAGTCAGCATAGTGCTTGTCCCTGAAAGTAATAATCTTTTAAATTTGAAATTAACCTGATTCGGCAAAATTACCTAAAAAGACACGGGGAGGAATTGCATCTGGACTAAGCCAAAATGTTACCCAAGATAAAATAACCAGAAGACAACTTGGAACGTAGTAATCCATTAAGTAAAAGCCATATTCACGAGCCAGTTTGAATGTCAAAATTAAAGAACTATAGTTATAAGCTAAAATAATAACAAATAAAACAAATAAATAAAGTGGATACAAAGTAATGATACTTCTTTTTTTTTATATACAGCACAGGATCAGAGTTTGTGTGTTATTTATATTCTGTCTTTCATTTCACGCTACAAAAATCCTGACATTTTACATAAAAATATAGGTTTCTGTTTTTTTATTACAAAAATAGTTTAAATTAATTTTAGCTATTCTTTTTAAAGAAAAATTAACTATACATTTTAAATAGTTGATTTAATTGGTTGGCCATAAAAAAAATTTCTAGCCAAAAATTAATGATACTCACTCTGTTTATCCCTTTCATAAAGATTATACGATGTGTTAGTATACATGTCTAGTAGATAGAACTCAGCAAGGCTAATTTCACTGTTGTGAAGGACAGTAGGTGATTTATCATCCCAGATTAGTCTAACTTCTGATGAATTATATCTCCCTAAAAAAGAATAAGAAACTCATAAAATTCTGATTTTAAATTAATAAATGCAATATTTTTTTACTCACAACTGTCCATGATAAGTTGGCATGATTGTTGATCGAATGGAAATTTTTCTAGCTGTAGCTGACAAGTCAAAGATGTTCTCAATCTAAAAAAAAAACTTTTTAAAATTTTAAAAGTTTAGTTTTATGTTAGGGCCAAGTGGAATGGGAATCTGGCCCATATTTGCTAGCGGTTCTGGGTATGAATACGGACATAGCCATTGGACTTTTATTTGAGATTAGTTGTGAAAAAATAATTGTAAAGTAGTTCTGGCAATGGCACCTAACAGATAGTTGAACATTAAGCCTTTCTGAATGTCGGAAATTACTTTACTTTACTTTTAATTTTACAATTTTGTGTTAAACAATTCTTAAATAAAATAAAAATTTATTCAAATGTTATTTCTTTAAATAATTTTTAATTTAATATGATGGTAAAAATTATTAAATTTATTTAAAAATTATTATTTGAAATCTAGAAAGTTTTTTTTTCCTTTTTTTAATTAAACACCATTTATTTTTATGTAAAATATTTTAATTGCCAATGAAAGTCTGAAGAGGGACTAGGGACATGGCACGAAATGCATTAGCAATTAAAATATTTTGCATAAAAATAAATGGTGGTTTTTTTTTGGGGGGGGGGTCGCGGTAGCCAAGTGGTTAAGGCGTCAGACTCTCGGCTAGTAGATCCTGCGGTCGTGAGTTCAATCCCCACCATCGCCTCTGGACTTTTTCTGACGCCTAAGGGGACCGGTGGCCGCAATTGAAAGAAAATGACACGGCACTCATCAATGGAAGGGGCGGGATCGGATCTCAGCGACCCTGAATTTGGTCCCAACCCCCTTCAAAAATGAGTTTCTTTGAAAGGAAGAACACCGGTACAATGGGGGCTCATGTTCACATTTGTGTTGCGAGCCCTCCCCCAAAATATGAAGCCAGGGATAAAATACAATAAGCTGTACAACTCAGCTGCAGTGCTCAGGAGGGAACTCCTCCAGTCCCTGGTATCCACAAAAAAAAAAAAAATGGTGTGTTTAGTTAAAAAAATAAAAATAATAAAAACTTTCTAGATTTAAAAATTTATTATTGTTAGATTTACTCTTCACAGTGTTATATTAAAGCATCAAACTATGAAGATATCTTAAATTTTCCATTTAAATATTCAAACATCACATGTACAATTTATGGACAATATTTATTGAAATTTGGAAATTTTTCTTATCTAATAGTTTAGCGCTCCTGGGCCAGCAATTTAATTATTTTAATAGATGCTTCAATATAAGCATAAGTTAAAGTTAAAATTTGTAAATATAAAAGTAAAATATGTGAACAGTCATCTATCAGTTATAGTACCAGATAGCTGTTGAAAATTTACCTTGTGGTGAAAACAACAAATCCTGAAGGAGATATACTAATCAAATCGTCTTTCCTCAGGAATCCCATGACGGCTGAGTCTTTTTCATTAGTTAAATAAATATGTGGAACCCAGATTGTGTCAAGGAGGAATTTTTCACCCATGAGATTCATTATTCCCGTTTCCAGGTTGCTATAGTTGAGCCTGGTGTCAAGCCAACTCATCTCTAATAGCATCTGTATCTCTATATCCTTAAGAAAAATTTTAAAAACGCCAAGTCAAGTTCATCACGATTAAAATAGTTTAGAATACCAATTCTCTCTTTGAAGATGCTTTTAAGTGATAAACGTATATCTTGATTTTGACATCAAACAGTTTGGATGATGACGATGATGGTGGCCTTTCATTTTTATTGTATCTACAGTCGTTGGTGAGGTATGAAAAGAGTTCAGATTCGGTTGCATTTTTTTTTAGACTGCTGCATGTCAAGCTGAAATTTATTATTACATTATTAAGCTTTCTGATCACAAATTATCCTTTAAAAAAGAGTAAATATATGAAAATTTCATAGCCTCATGACGACTTCAATTAGAGAAAAAAAAACCTGTGTATGTTAATAACATTTTTATTTTTTATTGTTTACAAAATGTAATAAAAGTATATTTTATATATAACTATATTATATAAATGAAAAGCAGAATCTAAATAAAAATTCTTAAGCCTACAGTTGTCATGATTTACAAAGTATATTATTTATTCATGTGCTATCAAAATAAAAGACTAGTTTAGTTTCAAACAAAATTAAAACTATTTAGTCTATACTAAGTTAATAACATCACTATTAATAGTTCAAATTTATTTCAAATATATTATCACCAAATACCAAAAGAACTGGAAGATTGCTGCAAAAAAAGATTCAAATCTAATTATAATGATTTAATTTTTTTGTATTCAATTATATGAAAACTTTAAGCATTAATCGTGTTAACTTGAACACCAATTGCAAAAAATTAATTAATCACCTTGTAGGTCCAAAAAATTATATTTTAATTAAAAAGTAGAAATTTTCTTGTACATAGAAGAAATGTTAATTTTTATCTTGATTCCATCTATGTAGGTGTAAGATAAAGGAAGAGAAAATAAAATGTATAAAATATCTTTAAAGTGAAACGTAGGTGAAATTTCAGCATAAGTGCTTAAGTTATAATAAACGTTCCTACAAATAGCTTTTACAAAAATTAATAAACTGGATACATCAACTACACACATTTTTTTTTTTAATTGTACCAATAATTTTCCCCTTGTTGTACGTTTTCTAGTTATGCAATATCAAGGTTGTGCTGTTTTTAACTTTTAGCTGTAATCATTAAATTGGGTTTTCCAGTCATATTTGTTTTATTTGTTAATAATTTATTCGGCAAAGGCAAAAATTGGTTTTTACTAATATTGACAATTTCTAACAATAAAAAGGGAGGTGACCACATTGAGAACACCCCAGATACCATTTGTTCAACATAAGCTTACCAGTTTGTTGTCTGAAATATAATGGATGTCAACAGTATGTAAACAGAAAGCATTACTTTTTTTTTGGCAAATAATGTCACACTATCGAAAAATCCTATTATCCTATTAAAATAACAACAACAAAGTAAAGACAGGTGTGAGCTTGAAGAGATTCTTTATCTGTCGACACTTGTTGGAATACTAAATTGGGTTATCATTTGCAGTAATCCTTCCCTTTTAAAACTCCGACTGGTAATTACACTGTTTATTCACAGTCACTTTTTGCTTTCATTAAACCCGTGTTTTTATAAATTTCTACATGTGATTCACTCTCACACACAAATAAATAAAATAAATACAAAATTAATAAATAAAAATCAATTTTATTTACTCCAGTCTGGTTTTATATCAATACAAACATTTTTTTGGAAATTTATGTGTAGTATATTAGTACACTAAAACAAAAGTAATCATTCATTTTAATAATAGAAAACAGCTAAGTTTAATGTGATATCAATATTTGTGCATAAAACCAACAATAAACTTTTTTGTTAAATAGAATAAATTTTTATTTGTACATGTGCAATACAACATACACAATAATTTTAGAATGTAGGAAATGTGACGTTTCACTGTGGCTTCCTACTATTTACAACTAATTATTTTTATATACAAAGAGGTATAAGAAATTCCATAATAATTTGTGTGAAAAATTTATGTTAAAAAAACATGCAGAGGGATGAAGTCTATATATAGAATTAAATAAATGCATATAAAATATGTAGATGAGAATTAAATACATAAATAAATATATAAATGTTCTTACAACTATGAATTTGATCACTTTGGCAAGTTTATAAACCAGCTACATTGTTTTGATCCTCTTATGTTTCTAATTTGCATTTGTTGGATATGCACCAATGGATCTGCAAATAGGATTTGATGAGACACTCATACACATAAAGAATTTGCTCACCTCATCATATATTTCCTCCTCTACCCAGTTCGTTCATATAGGTCTGTCAATTTGTAATATCTGAGAGAGACAGTGGCCAGCCGCAGAAATTTATTTTTGATTACCTGTAATCTATTGAGAATTGTTTTACAGGTAAAATTCTATGCTGGGCAAGCATATAGCAACATTGGTTTAAAAAACACTTTATAAATTAGTAGTTTTTTGTATTGGCTCATGCCAGACTCCTTTCTGAGCAATGGGAAGTGTTCATATAGCCGCTTTCCCATTGCCTACCAGATTACTTGTGTGAGCACCAAAATTCAATTTGGTATCAAGTGATCCTTAGGTACCTCACAGTTTTTAACCACTTAAAGGACTTCCCCTCAATAGTATACTGTGGGAGAGCATGGGCCTACACTTAGTGAGTAGCATACTAGTTTTCGAAGAGTTAATTTTCAGCTTCCACCTATTGCAGAACTGTATTAATATTTTTGTATGTAAAACTATGTAATACCTATATAATAACTATGTAATAAAATTTATATAGTAAATATTACCATGTTAAAAGTTCATTTTTATTTTTGATTCAATATATCCATTTTTTTGCCTTTGTTATTACCAATTAGCCATAACTCTATTGTTGGGATTAGCTGGGGCTCCCAACAATAATATTTCACCAACATTTGTTAATTTTTGCTTTTAATTTTACTTGTAAGTTTCTTCTTTCTTTCTTTTTTTTTTTCTTTTCTTCTTTTTTTTATTTCTTCTTCTTTATTTTCTTACTTATTTATTTAATAATTAATTCTTAGTTAATATTATACATATGCTTGAAAATTGTGTATAATATTTAAAGTAGTTAATATATTTTTTCATGATACAATAATAATAATAATCTTTATTCATGGCTTTAGCCATTTTACCAACAGAACGAGTTTGGGATTTTGACTTTCAGTAACAACAATTCCTCACGTTTTAAGTATATTATATATTTAAGTATATTATTTTATAAGTGTTAATTTTAAAAAGAAAGCTATGAACATTTTTAACCATAATAAAAGTTTGTAAAGGTTTTAATAAAATATATTCATTATGATGCATAAATCAATAAGCTATTAGGTGTATGAATGATATTCCTATTATTCTGATTCAAGAGTGAGTCAGTCTTCCAGGAAATTTGATATCGCTTGTAAAAAAAACTTAAATATGCCAATCTGCAATCTAAACACAATCTAGATATCTAAAGAAATTAACAGCCTCAAAAAAGTACAAAAACAAACTAATAAAGAGCAGGCAATTAGTGAATGAATCTTAACAAAATTTATAGTAAAATAAAGAGCCTCCCCCTCATAAATAACATAATAGAACAGTTAAAAGGGATCGATGCAGTTAGGAAGGTCATGTTGGCATGGGTTCCTGGTCACAAGAAGCGGACAGGGCAGCCAAAGAAGACCCTATGAAGTTTTCCCACTTTTATGCCCAGCAGATTTAAAACTATTAATTGCAAATAAGTAAAAGGAGAATGTAAAAACTGCCAGGTTTGTAAAAATAGAAATAACACTACCAAAGTATGTCAGGTTAAAAAAGACTGTCCCTGGTTCATGGAGAATAGTTCGTCAAAAAGGCCATACTGACAAGACTACACATAGGTCATAAAAGAATAACGTACAGGCACATTATGGCTGGAGTGACTATGTAAATGCCCGTTATGCATGTTATCTAGACATTATTTTGGCATATGACGTAGGACCTGTGCATAGTCTTGGGTCTCAGCAGCAGGCACAGATTGCTGTTCCGGTACCTCAGGGCTATAGGGATTTTTGTTATATTATGCATGTGTGCCCTTCCCTAAATCCTTAAAACTAACCTTCCTTTTCATAATTTTCATTGAATACTCCAGGACATTCATCACGGGAAGACGTAAAATTCCCTAAATGATCTCTCCAATTTTTTTTTTTTTAACTTACATGTATTTCAAAATTTTATATTTGTACATTTATAATTTAATTTCATTACAAAGGGTGTAGCAGAAAAACAGGTTGCACAAAATTTATATTTTTAATAAATTTATAGTGGTAGTTGTTGTCTAGAAGGGAAAAGGACATACCATGATCACCCACCTGATGGGAGTGAGACCATGTAGGTGTCCATTGTGTGGAGAGCTTATCAGGGTAGAGCATATAATAACAGTCTGCAAAGAACTAAGTCAGTAGACATCCCAAATGACCTATGCACGTCTTTGGGGCATCAGCAGGCATAGATGGTCATTGGAATATCTCAGGGCCATAAATATTTTTTACTGTATTATTTAATTGTATATCTTTGTACCTTCATGTTAACAATTAATTAATTGAGTTATATATTGGAATGAATGTATTTATTATAGTATTATTGTATAGGAGGGCTTATTGGAATATTGAGTACTCTGCAGCAGTGCGAATGATTTGTGCTGTGTATATGTAATTTATTAGTATGAATGGTAGAGACTATCCACAATTACCCTGAGGAATATCAAGTACTCTGGGGCAGTGTGAATGTAATTTATTAGCGAGAATGGAAGGGCATATCCCAAATTACCTCAAGGAATATCAAGTACTCTGGAATAGTGTTAATGTATTCTGGTGTGTGAATGTAAAGGCATATCCCCAATTACTTGAGGAATATCAAGTACTCTGGGGTAGTGTGAATGTAATTTATTAGCAAGAATGGAAGGGCATATCCCAAATTACCTCAAGGAATATGATACTCTGATGAGTGAATGATGATACTCTGGAGTAGCGTTAATGTAGTCTGGTATGTGAATGGAAGGGCATATCCCCAATTACCCTGAGGAATATCAAATACTCTTGGGTAGTATGAATGCTAACCAGACTGTCATGTTTCTATCTTGTTTCTGCGTGTGTTTGTTATTTTCATTATTTTATCCACAATTGACTAGGCCCTGGGGTATAGAGAGACTAGCAATAGGATAAAGAAAAGATAAGAGTCATTATATCATAAACATCATAAATTGGCTGGGCACGTAGGAGTAAAAGAAATTGGTAGGATTAAAACACAAGAAAAATAAGAAAAGAAATGCACAGCTAAGGAAGCGAGGGCTGGTGAAGGTCAATGTAGTTTGCCGGCGCTAAAAATAAAAAATAAGTAAATAAATTGATATCAAACAATTTAATTTAATTGAAACATACCATATACAAAATTTATATGTCACTAAACCTACTTTTAGTTAATATAAGTATTGTTTTAAGATATTTCAAGTATTATGTTTAAACAGATACTGTTGAAACCTTTCAAATCACAAATGTAATATTTAAATAAATTATAACAATTTACAAATTAATCTTTATTTAATTTTGTACTATTTTTGGCTTAATGAATAAATAATCATTACTGTAATAATAGAAAAATAAAATTGGAATGTTTGTACCAGAATATATTTTTACACTTCCATAGAATTATTACAACAATTTTTACAATATAAACTATACAATAAATAGAATATATATTTTTAATCACTGGAAGAGAAAAAGTGTCAATTGAGCAGAAATTTAACAAATAACTTTATCGCAAGAGTTGTCGGCTACTCAGTTTTGTTCATATGCAATACAAATCAAAGAGAGTGCAATGTTTGTGAAGGATAATTTCAAGATACATGAAATTAGTCTAACTTCACTGAATAAACTATGCATCCACGAACAGGTCAAGATGAGAGACTTTCTTCGAAATCATAAAGGTCATATTCTTCCGAGTCGTAAGGAGCGTCTGTTGTCCATTCAGAATCATACTCCTTAAAATAAAAAATAAAAATAGATAAACATTATTTTCAAAGCTGTTTAATTTAAAACATGGAATTTTTAAGGTTAATCCATCTTATTTAAATTTGTTGGTTAATGTCAGAAAACATTTATAATTTATTAACATCCAACATTTTATTTTAATTAATTATTCTTATTATGTAAGGTCTTGGTTGAGATGAAAAAGCTAGGGTCACGAGCAGGATTCAAACCCATGACTTTCAGCTCAATACACCGCAGCGCTTATTCAACAAGTGATTACTTGAGCTAATGTGACTTCGATCCCCTCGGACACTAACTTCCCATCTCAACGTAGAAGTGTTCGAATTTTCTCTTTTTTTTTTTTTTAACTTTTTAAATTTTATTTTAAAATATATGACCATCTTTGCATTTGTCAATTTCCGAAATATCCAAATAAATGAAAATAACGTATTTACTTTTTTTATTAAATAAATAAATAAAAAACACAATAAATGTTTTTTGACATTAACCAACAAATATAAACATTACATACATCAACTTGGAAATTCAAGATGATGTACAGAAACGTTAAGAAAAATTAAAAAAAAAAAAAAAAAAACTACCTCATCATCCTCAATTTCCTCTTCATCGGAAAGTGGGAATGCTTCGTCTTCAAGCCTGAGCCTGGGCATGTAACGAGTGGCACGGTCGATGTTTATTTCCATCTGGATCCGGACACCCATGGCAAGAAAGCCAGACATGATAAGAAGTGGAAGTCGTGTTCGACAGTCCCAGGCGAGCCGGAGGAGAAACATGAGGCCAGGCTTAACCTTCGTTAGTTTTCCCCCTCCTCCACCGAGACATTCTAGCATGCTTCCGATCATCAATCTCTTGAACTCTCTCATTCAAAAGAAAGCTAAATTAAAAATTAATTAATTAATTTAATAAAATTACAAAAAAAATCAATCACTTTTAAAAATCTAAAAAATATTGTATTTGTAACTAGTGTGCTTATTCTCATTGGCCATAGTTCACATTTAACAGCACAAACTATGACAAAACAAATACATATAAATCAAAGATATCAGAAACAATGAGCAAAGAGATAAATTGGAAATTATTTTAAAAACAAGAAAATCTTATTTTAGCTTGTTAAAACTGCAGCTACTGAAAATGCCACTGCTAATAAAGGCAATATAATTCTCTAAAATGTAAAAAAAACATGTCAATTTCAATCAACCACTAAAAATAATGGAATGCCAAAATGAGACTCAGACAAAATTCGTGAGAACAACCAGGATGATAGGAGATGATCAAGCTACAGGGTAATCACCTCACAGTCTTCAACGCAACATTTCACTATTTAATGAATAAATGTTACAAATTTATAGTAACGTTGAATTACAGGCTTAAAAATTTCACTACTTCATGTCTTGAGCAGAATCTGTATGGAACTGGAGTGTGTTTAGATGTTTGTCAGGTCTTCGACAAAGTATAGCATGAGGGGTTATTATACAAATTAACATTATTTTTATCCAGGCCTATTATCTGATTATACAATCACACCTTAAGGAGAGATTTTTCGCAGTAAACCAGGGATCGGAGACGAAATGAAAGAAGTGCTTGAAGGTTTGCCACAAGGGCCAATACTTGCTCCGCTCTTGTATACAATTTTTACTTCTGACATGCCCATAAATGAAAATACACTTACTGCCACATACGCAGACAACAGCGCCATATTAACAAGTCATCTCTGTTCTAGAAAAGCTTCAATTATGTAATGAAACCACATACCAACAATTGAAAAATGGAACAATCTTTGGAAAATTAAGTTTAAAGACTTGTCTTAACTTATACACTGAACCTGTTCCTCAGTCCAACAAGTTAACTATTTAGGACTTACATTTGATTGAAGACTAACTTGGAATCCACATACATAATTAATAAAAAGACAAAATGGATATTTAACAAATGATTTAAAATGTTTTTTTGCCATTTTTAAAATGTAGTGTTATCAGAATTCAATTCTCAGCGTGTTGTGAAGTGGCCATGTGTAACTTTGGCAAAGTGATTACTTCTTTAATTATTATATTAATCCGTATACATTTAGCAGTCGTAACAAACCATATTAATTATTTCGATTAATTATATTTTTTATCTAAGGTCTTGTTTGAGATGAAAAATGGCAAAAAGGTGGAAAATTCTAAAGGTCAAAGCTCAAGATGAGGAGGAGTTGGTGTCCGAGTGGATTGAAGTATTTAGCCGAAGGTCGTGGGTTCGAATCTCGCTCGTGACACTAGCTTTTTCATCACAACCGAGACCTTAGATGAAAAAAAAAAACAACAAATTGAAATAATATGGTCAATTACAGTCGGTAAACATGTATGGAATGACATGAATGTACGTTTTGACCTGCTTTTATGTCCAAGCTTGAAGCTCACAGAACACGTCTGATGCCTGGGACAAGTTCAGAAGGAAATTTAAAAAAAACTTACAGAAAAATACTAAAGATTATACTTTTGAAATTCTTCAGTGCTAGTACTGATAGTAGTGTTATAAAAAGCACTACTAATTCATAGTTAAAACTCAATAAGGAACTTACTCTTAGCTTCTACAGCTTTTTACTGTAAAAATGATAATTTGATTATTTTTTTTACTTAAATTAAAAATAACTTGGTCAAGATTAGTCGTGTTGCAATAAAGTTGATTTTTGTCTCAATAAAAAAAAGTAAAAAAATGCCTGTAAACCACATCTGACAATGTTAAATCATTCATAAACCTTCACTCACCTTTTATGTCAAAGGGGCAATCGTTTAGTGTTCCAAATATTGAATAATAAGTCTAATAAAAGAAACGTGCTGCAAACTACATTCCAAAATTAAAAATGAATTTTTTATTCGTTATATTTTTAGAATAAAGAGTTCAAAGAAAACAACTGGTGAAAAAAAAATCCACACCATTTACTTGATATGAGGGGCTTATTAAACAATTATAAGTAATTTTTTTATAAGAAAATTATCCTGAATTTAGGAGAAGTTCCGAGTGTTGAATAAAGGGAAAAGTTATACAATTATAATGCTACTCACATGTATTTTCGAATGATGTAGGCAAAAATCAAGGCTCACCGGTCATTATGGTACTCATAACTCATAAGTATCTGTGATGTTAAAACTTGTCTTATAACGTGTTATGTAGTTATAAGCAAAGCCCGTATGAATCAACGTTAACCTTAACAATGTTGCAACCTAAACTACATGGCGCAACAGACCATGGTCCTACCATAGCGCTATGCTATGAGGTGGGTTTGGGGTTAATACTCATCAAAAAATTTTATCCGTTTAAATTTACATAACTGTAAGAAGTTATATCGTGATTTTTGTCCATAATATAACTTATCTCACATTTAATTTTTGAAGTATAAAACGTTATTTTTAGAATGAAACAGATTTTTATATCACTTAGATAAATATTTGCCTTAAATTGACAAACACTTCTATTCAGGCGTTAGAAATATTATTAAGCTGTTATTTTGAAATTTTTGAACTTTTTAAATTAAGGAATTTCTGTGTTGCGTGTGACATTAAAAACAAAAATCCAATTTGCTGGTTGTATTAGATTGCCTTAAACCCCAATCTCTTATTTAAAATTGAAAATAAGCTCCGCCCATCATTCTTATTCACTATATTCAATTTTAATTCATCCTGTAGTTTAAATATTATAAAACGAAAAGTTTGTGGCATGGGGAATCGAAGACAAGTTAACTCAGGCGGTTAGAGCAGTGGCGTATTGACGAACGACATGGGTTCAAATCCCGCCTGATACAAATTTTTCATTTAGAAAAGCTTGCATCATAGATACAAATCTATGAATAATTCATTTATTGTTGCTGGCGTGCGTCTGTGGAATTCCCTTCCACGTCATATTAGGTCGGCCCACCCCTTCGGGCTTTCAGGGGTGAAGCTTTCAACCCTTCTACAAACAATCCTTGATTTGATCAAACTAATATGATCTTGTTGCTATTCTTTTTTACTTGTCCCTTTTATACTTTTCCTTTATACTTATCTCCTTCATTCACGGTTAGTCAATGATTATTCCGAGATCGTGGATGCAGTCTGATGTGTGTGTGTGCACCAGACCGCAGCTCACAATCTCCGAATAATTATGTCAATAATAGTACTATTACATTTTATGGAATTAATCCAAAATATAACGATATAAAAGAAAAGCAAGAACAATTACTTAAGTATTAAACAATATGTAAAGTAAGAAAATAGCTTAAAAGAATGTTTCATATAAATGTACTAAAAAAAGATCACATTTATCAGTTTCCATTAGATTTCGTGGTCCGGTTGACCAAATAACATCTTTCAATTAATTAATCTTTATGCAAGGTATAGCTTGAGATAAAAAAGTCAGTGTCACAAGTGGGATTCGAACCCACAACCTTCAACAAAAAGCAGGGAAAATTCGAAAGGTTGGGTTGAGATGGGAAGTTAGTGTCCGAGTGGATGGAAGTCACGATAACTCAAGTGGTAGAGCAGCGGCGTAGTTAGCCGAAGATGGTGGGTTCAAATCCCGCTCGTGACACGAATTTTTTATCTCAAACAATACCTTACATAATGATTTATCATTGTTATTTTAGATTTTTTAATTGCCATTGTATAATTTATTTTATGGAATTCATCCAATTTTCAAAAAAATGTTTAAATATAGAAATACACAATATAAAAAAATACAACAATATAAAAGAAAAATAATAAAAAATTACTGAATTACTAAACAATATGTAAAATAAGAAAATAGCTTAAAAGAATATTTCATGTAAATATACCTAACAAAAGATCACATTTATCATTATTTTAAATTACCATTGTATAATATATTTTATGGGATTAATCCAATATACAAAAATGTTTAAATATAGAAATATACAATATAAAAAAATATAACAATATAAAAGCAAACATAAGAAAAAAATTACTTAAATACTAAACAATAGGTAAAGTAGGACAATAGTTTGAAAGGTTTCATATAAATATACCTAAAAAAGATCACCTTTATCATTAGATTACATTTTTAAATTGTCATTGTGTAATATATTTTATGGAATTAATACAATTTACAAAAAATGTTTACATACATTACAAAAAAATATTACAATATAAAAGAAAAAAATTACTTAAGTATTAAACAATATGTAAAGTAAGCAGATAGCTTAAAAGAACATTTCATATAAATATACATAAAAAAAAGATCACACTTATCATTGTTATTTTAAATTTTTAAATTGTCATTGCATAATATATTTTTCTTATTATATTTTTATTTATTAAATGTGACTCGAGATAAATCGAAGCCCCTCTAATTAATTATTATCTCACTTTGCGTTCTACCTAAAAGCTAAAAATGTCTCCTATAATTGAAAGCTGAAAGAAATTATTAATAAGGTTTCTAAAGAATTAAACTTATAATATAATAAAAAATTTATTTAAAATTTCATATAAAATTTTTACTTTAATTGAATTATTTGTACATCAATAAAATGTCATAATAAATGTTTGACTCCCCTGTCTCTTAATAGTACAGGGTTTGACACTTCTCTTGAAACAATATCTTTTAATATGCCAGACAAATTTAGTTCATCATTTACAGAAGTGCCTAATTTGAAACTTTTTCTTTTTTGCTTTGGTTTAGCTCTAACTACATATTTGTCAATTTTTTTCTGATTTTGTTGAACCTCTAATACTTTGGTTTTTGTATTTTTAGTTTTCTTCTTTTCAGTATTTGACTTTACTGCTTTTTTCTTTTTACTATCTAATAAAAAAATAAAACAAAATGAAAAATCATAAAACAAAAAATAAAATAAAGTTTGGTTTAAAAATTAATACCTTTATACGATTCAACTAGTGAAGAATATTCTTGATTTACATTCGTTTCAAGTTCCCAAGTTGACAACGGCTTTATGTCATGCCCTTTCAATGACCATTCAACTTTAAAACTTGAACCGGCTTCATTTTTTTTTCGCCATCCTTGAATGCTTTTCACAAAAATAAGAGTCTCCATGTGTGGATGCAGTAGATGCCAGCGTCCCATCAACGGAATGAATTTGTCTAAAGCGTACTCCTCATCCCAAGCCAATTTTGACATCGCGAACTCCTGAAGAACGTTTTTTTTAAATATATATATATATATATATTTTTTTTTTTATGAGTCATACAAATGTTGCCAATTATAGATCTTACAAGAAACTTGTGCAAATCAGGCTTCGACCAGTTCCATGTGAAATCAACCTTCTCTGGTGGGGTTGTGAACTCTGCAATTACATCCAGATGAGGAAAACCTGGATCCTTAAGGGCTTTTTCTCTTATAATCAACTCAAACTGTAAATCACTTACTTTTTTGGTTTTATAATATATCATTCATGCCACTTTTAAAATAAATTATAATTTTGGTTTAAAGAAATATTTCATAAACAACAATCCTTTGTGAATTATGTAAGGGTTATGGAATTAAAAAAAAAAAAAAACTCAATTCTTCCATTTTTTTTTTAACTTTGCTAAGCATCAACCGTTCCAAAACTCACAAAGTTGTCATAAATTATTTAATTGATAATTACCTAGAGATATATTTATCATTTTTTAATTCATCAAAACACGTTATATTCCTCCATTGGATGAACCTGAAAAATAAATTTTACCTATCACTGATATGATTGAAACTCTTAATATGATAACTATATGATGATATACTTTTGGTAAACTTGATTATCTTCAATGCTTTTCAGAAATTTCAAGGCGGACTGCTTCCCAAGTTTACTAACACCATTGTTGTAATCAGATCCACATAAAATCGAATATCTAAAAAATAAAAAGGACATATTGCAATAACTATATGTGATTTGGTGTAGATTTAAATAACTATATTCTAATCAACAGTTCAACTTAATTATTTCCTATACTGTCTACATATCATTGTTATTTAGTATAAATATTTTAACTTTGTTTGTACGGGGAGAACCTATCTAAAGGGTTTAAGTGTTTTTCTATTGAACAAATCCCATTTTGAAGTACTTTGGATTCCTCTGATGAGTGATACACGGCAAACATCAAGAAAAAATAATATTTACAAAAATAAACATAGAATGAATAAATAAAATTAAAGAACTAATAATAAGTACTGAAAACGATTTTTTTTTTTTTTTTACTGCAGCAGTCATTGCGTTCTGCACAGATGCTTTAGCTAAGAAACAAAAGCCAGCCTCTTTTTTGGATGGGTCTGTTCAAATTATTAATTAGATCAAGTTGCGGCCATTGAAGTCAAGACTTTTCACGATACTACATGAGGATATGTTTTGACGTCAACATTCCCTGCTCCTCCATAAAGCAATGATGTGGCATCTTTTGATTACAGGAATTCTGATGTCTTATCTTGTTGATTTATACTGTGTAGGTAACACCTACATCACACAGACTGCATCTCATGATCTTTAAGTAATGTATACTGTCGTATTTATTAGATATTTACATTACAATTAAAAAGATAACTCTTTCTTTTCAAGGGAAGAGTATCACAACTTTCGATGCTAATGGCAAACATAGCACCGTCAATATGTGAACACCCTAAAAAAAAGAAGAAAAACTAGAAAAAAAAGCACCTACGTATATCTCTCCATCACCTAATTAGGCATGAATTGGTTAATTTTTAAAACTTTTATTTACTGCATACTATAAGTATATAATTTTAAATACTTGAATGAGTGAGATTTTGTTGTAAGGGGTCCAATGACTAAAAATTTGGGAAGCCCTGCTCTAACCGTTGAGGCCACCAATAGTTCCAATGATTATTTCAAGGATTAATTATTAATTAAATTACCCTATTAATTTGGTCCTGGAAAGTGACAGTTTCTGTTCAATTGTATCCATTCTGTAACAGTCACATGTGTAACTCGGCCCCATTTGAAAGTGCCGGTATACTTCCCTGGCGCCGTAGAGAAAAGCGTCTGAGTCTTGAGTAATGACTCCACTAACAATCTGAAAACGAACTTTTTGGTAACAGTCAGCAATAAAGACAGGCCGTACTGCATACTCCTTGCTCATTCAGGTGAGCGCAGAACGCCTCGGCTTCACCTGGGCCTCTGACGCAAGCAATGCCCATATGTGACAAGAGATCGACACACTGCTTCTGAAGCCCTTTCAGCCTCGCCCTCGTGAAAGAGCCTGCCTTTTGCGAACCCTCCTCGCCTTTTCCCATTCTTTTCTGCATCGTGGCTGCCTTCAACTCCGGTGCGTCTCCTTCTAAGACGAACACAGGTTTCACTCCTAGCAAAAGTAGATAGCTCGTCCGGAAAAACAAATTTCTTTAAGAAAATAATTAGAAAATTCTGTTTTGAATAATTGGTGAAATAAATGAATTACCTGAGATACATATTGATGTGTGGTGATGTCCTTGTTACATTTTGAGAATCGCATATCCAAGCGCTAAGATCAATTGCAATAGACTGGTTTTCCAGTTCCCACAATGACTTTTTTTCACAGACAGGAGACAAAATTGACCACAGATCTTTAACACCCATTCTTTAAAACAAAATATCAGAACTGATATACCAATAGAACTTTCATTTAAAAATACTGAGTGAAACAGAAAAATTGGTTAAGGCTGATTAACTGGACTGGTTTCACTATTTGTCAACTATCAAATGTATGCTTCTGGGGTCTGACTCTGGTTTGGAACTCTGGACTTGGCAGTTGGAAGGAGATAATTCAAATTATATCGATAGATTGATTAATAAAATTTTCAGGATTTTTATTATATGTGAATCTTTACAGACGGTTTTAAGCATAAAGAATTTTAAAAAAATTAATAAATAACCAAAATATATAATTCTATGGCAAATTTAGTAAAGTGCTTTTGTCGATATATAGTAACTATATGTATAGTTGATAGTTACCGTTACATATCGAGTACTACATGATTCTACATGCCCGCCAGGTAGGTTATGCTATGTCGGATGCCGACGCCTTTTAAGTTTAAAGCATAAGGCCATAAGCAAAAGGTATCATAATTTAGAAGCATGGAGCGCAACCTAAAGACCGTAATGTTCAAGGAAGTTTTCATAAGAAGAGAGCCCGATGACTGGAATGAAATTACACTCAATACAGGTGGGCGTTTCTTTTTTCCTATGTACCTTGTAAAATTCTGTCAGACATAAACAAACATTTTTTAATTTGATTTAATAATCAAAATATCTCCTGTCTTAACCCTGGAATGGTCGATGTGTGATACAAACACAAACCGTACAATAATAATAATAATAATAATTGACCGTGTATTTAACCGGTAGTAATTAACCGTAATAAACTGTGTATTTGTTTATTTTCCACAATACACTAGGCATAAAGATTAATAATTTTAGCTGATTGTGTCAGTTTGTTAAGACTACAAGAGCCTTGTGCGGTCAAAAATATACTTTGGTTGTGACCTCAGAGAACCCTTACGCCCGGTTCATACGGAGGCGATCGGTAATGTAACGTAGGGACAGATACGGTCAGACGGCAAGACTGGTAGACGACAGGTATGAGATAAGGATTTTTAGTTGCTTGGTACGTTTTCTGTATGAAAGTGACTGACTGGACATTGTGCGGCATGGTGTCTTTCACACAGTTCATAGTCATACTGTTTCGAGCAGATCGCTCTGTCCGACTTTCGTTTTCATACGACTTTTTTGAAACTTGTAAAAAATAGATAGAAGTGACATTTTTAATAACGACAAACGAATTTCATTAGTTCAAACATATCCCAAGCTTTGGAACAACAGTGACTATGATTATGCAGATAAAGTTGAAAAAAGAAAATGTGTGGTGAAATGTGGGTGAACCCATATAACTCTACTTCTACTTTTTTTGTATAATTAAATGCCAAAGAACCTCACCTTCTATTCTTAAATTATAAAAATATGACTGAATCAAACATCTAGGTCTTTAAACCACTTGAGAGAGAATTGAGAAGAGATGGAGGGAAAGTGAGTCAATCTAGTCACCTGGAGAGTCGCTGGATACCTTTTGTTTCTTGTACCGGTATTGCATATGCATCTCTCATACCATTTGCCTCTGTGTGAACCAAACAAACAAAAAACAAGCTCAGAGAAATTAAGAGAGATGTCAAACAATGTGGTACGACAGTACAGTGATCACGGAAAGAGGAAATTGTATTGGCCAGGCTTAGGATAGGTCACACAAGATTGATACAAGGTCACCTCATGACCAGAGAGCCTCCCCCACAATGCACAACTTGTGGTCAGGTGATCTCCATCAAGCATTTTTTTTAGGTGTATTGTGTAGAGTTACCATAGAGAGTTGCTAACAGTTAATTCAGGTGAATTTCACTCTCCTATGCAAAGGGCTCTGAGAGTAACTCTCAAGAGCTCCGACTGAGAGTTCCTTTCGCTTGTAAATGCACCGTCAAGGTCATATAGATAACTTTAGATATGTGTGGTCTTTTAATTTTAGCTTAATTGGTTCTGAATAGTATTTAATTTTTATTTGTATGGCAGAATGTTTTTGGTATCTAATTGAATGTTGGTTATGGGTAGTGTAAAGATTTTAAAGGTGTTAGGTCTGGGGTGGATAATATATATTCTTTTAAATAAATTTGTTGACATTTGGTTTATCTTATTTTAATTTCCCTAGGATATTTTTGGGTTTCGTTCTTTTTATTTCACTTTTACTTCCTTAGGATATTTTTGGGTCTCTTTCTTTTTATTTCACTCTAATTTTCTTAGGATATTTTTTGGTTTCTTTCTTTTTATTTCACTTTAATTTCCCTAGGATATTTTTGGATTTATCTTTCTTTTCAGTTCACTTAATTTCCTTAGGATATTTTTGGATTTATCTTTCTTTTTATTTCACTTTAATTTCCCTAGGATATCTTTGGATTTATCTTTCTTTTTAATTCACTTTAATTTCCCTGGACATTTTTGGGTTTCTTTCGTTTTATTTCACTTTAATTTCCTTAAGATATTTTTGGATTTATCTTTCTTTTTGTTTCACTTTAATTTCCCTAGGATATTTTTGGATTTATCTTTCTTTTCAGTTCACTTTAATTTCCTTAGGATATTTTTGGATTTATCTTTCTTTTTAGTTATTCAGAAATCGTGAGATGCGGTCTGGTGTGATGTAGGTTTCAGAAAAACATTTTCTTTATCGTGCCAACGTTTCGATTTTTATTGAGATCATAAACACGACACGCAAGAATGGCACAATTACGCAGGAGACTTTGAGCCCTGAAGATGATCTCAATAAAGATCGAAATGTTGGCACGATAAAGAAAATGTTTTTCTAAAACCTACATCACACCAGACCGCATCTCACGATTTCTGAATAATTATCGATTAACGGTCACTAATCACCACACATTTCTTTTTAGTTCACTTTAATTTCTCTAGGATATTTTTAAGTTTCTTTTCAATTTGGGGACAGTCCTTTCTGGCCATATCGGTCCAGATCTCACCAGCGCAAATAAGTTTTATTCAAACTCATGAATTTCCAATCTAGTTTAATTTGATTTTCATTAAAATAACTATATTGTAGTTTAATATAACAATAAAAATACATTTAGTTTGACATAAGCAACAAAATATGTCCAGTTGTTTTTTTTCTTCTTTTCTTTGAGTATAAAACAATATTTTTATTCTAACAGGTTATGAAAGTGTTGTATAGAACTTGCTCACTTCATTTTGAGTTTAGAATCAAAATATCTGGTGGCTTATTCCCTGGGAGTGGTCGCTATGTGATATTTTTTCTTGCACAAATTTTGTTTTAAAACTTTTCCTAGTGTTCAGTACCTGTGTTTCTTCCCTAGATTCTTTTTAGACTGTACTCCTCTTTACCCAGCACAGGAAATTTAGTGACCATTTTTGTCTTAGCTTCATTATAAAAAGTATTATTCCGTTTTTATGAAATATTCTCTAATCCCATTACCACTGAGTCACTAGAGTACAACTCTGAAATTTAATTTTTTGTCCCATTGGGAAATGAATGGCATCCACATAGTTTTTTCTAACATTCAATTAACATATAAATTGAGACTTTTAAGGTATCCTTCTCATTGATCAACAGTTCAATGATCATTAATTTGTTTGATAATTATTTTCATATATATATTTCTTAGCATACTATAAAACACAATTTTAAAAAAGTTGTTTTGTAAATTAAAAAAAAGACAGCATTTTATGTACAACTAAAATTGATAAAACATTACTTTATGTGGTTCAAACATTACAGGTGGTGTATCCAGTACTCTTCAAGATGTAAAACCTCAGCAGAGGTGTGGTAGTTTTGTCTACAAAAATATAACAAACCGTTTTATAAGTTGGTATGTTTTTTTATGCGTTATTTATATTTACAATTTTATTTTTGACATATTGTTTTGTAAAAAACCAAGGCGCTCTGAGGGTAATGTGCTGGAGTTGGTAGAGCACAGCCTCGATGTAAATTTACAAGGGAATCAAGTTCGTTACATATTCACCGATAGTCAAGTTTTAGAAGGCATTTCCATGAAAGAAACCCCTGGGGACATAGTTCTTCTTGTCCCAACTGCTTCAAGTGTTCATAGGTTTAACTATATACATCCTGACAAGATCATTGCAAAAGTAAATTAAATTTATTAATTTTGTATTTCTATGTATTTTTTTATATAATATAACTTACAATAATTTCATTTGCAGAGTTTTGGAGGTGAACCATCAGCCCATTCAGTTCTTCATGGTGTCAATGAAAATGACACTGTTGATCCGAGGACCTATCATGTTCTCAACATACCATCATGTTTGTACTCCTTTCTTACAATAGATTTATATTGTTTATAATTTTGTTAAAATTTCTACATTTTTTTTAAACATAATTTCAGGTGCAATAGTTGGTGCTGCATCTTGTATGCCAAGAAATGATATGGCCGAGTTTGCTCTTTCCCTTGCAAACTCTTCTATCCTTGTTATTAGATTAGATTGCCTCACAGGGAAGACGTCAATAACGACTTTAAGCGAAGAATCTTTGATGCCTAGATTTTTTGTAGGATTAACTGATGTAATTTTGTGCGTATTCTAGTATATATTTTTAATTCATTTAGTTGAAAATTAGAAATACATAATTTAAATTGTTCACAAATATTGATTCTTACAATAATAATAATAATATAAATAAATAAAATCTTTTAAAAATAGATGTAAACAATAATAATGTATTACGCTGATGAGCATGCTTTTACATCAGATGGTAGTGTGAGCATTAATGTGAAGTTATTTTTTTATTACTTTCAAAAAGGAAAAAGGAAGCCGTGGAGAATATTGCAGTCAGTCTTCTGTTTCATGAAATCTCAGGAGAACTAATTTTATTTTCTTTAGACCGACAAGGCTTGCTGAAAGCTTGGTCGTGTATGAAAGGAGCGGCTATTTCATCGATCTGCCTTATCAAAAAGGAGATTTTAAGCATAATCAAAAGTAATTAGCCGCAACATTTGAAAAAAATTCAGTCTACTAATCTCAAAGTGTTTTAGATCAGAAGCACAAAATGTTTGGCGGTTTGTTCAATGATGAATTCGCCATCCACTGTTGTATCCAAGGCCAATATATTTCAACTGTGGTTCCTTCTTTTGACTACGGGTCGCTTAAGTTCCACGAGGTCTGCAAGACGCGAATGATCCCAAATCATGAGCTGGTGAGCATCTCTCCGACCAAGGGCAACGATATCTGGTGCAACTGGCTTTCCGACACCGAGACTCCGCTTATCTCAAGGGTTGCCCTTGGAAAGGACAAGGGAACTTATGTTTGCCACACAAGGCCACCAAGTGAAGTAATAAGTTAATACATTTCTAGCTTAACGTTTAACAAAATCACCAATACCAAACGATAAGTTTAGTGAACTCCGTTTAATGGGGTTTTGTCACTCCCATGTTTAATGAAACCGTTTACTTTCTTTAGAAATTATAAGTAATACAAGTCCTTTTTACATCCAAATTTCCTTTAAGCATCGTGCATGCTGGAAGGGTCAGACCACAATCCCCCCCCAAATATTTCCCAAATAAAATTGCAAGGGCAGTTGGGTTGGACCAGAACTGGTGACAATAGTTGGTTGTACTAATGCCTCAGTTACTGATTAATAGTGTATTAAATCCTAATTCATTCCACATAGAATGAAACATTCTGTGAATGTGCATTAAAACTGTAATGCTAAAAGTTGACCACAAGTTAACAACCAAATACAGTCGATTCTTGATAATTCAAAACCCAAGGGACCACATAAATAATCCGCAATATGAAGAGGAAAGAAAACAATTGTTAAGAATTGATAATTTTTCAAGTCATTGCTTAAATTGTACATATAAAAACATAGTAAAAAGAATGAAAAGCGGAAAAGGTCAACTGTAAAATTGATCATTATTAAAAAAAATCATAAAGTGGTTTTTATTTCAACGTGGCCTGGCATTCTTTATTTAAATGATTTTCCAAAGTAACCAATGCTGAGAACACATTGACAAAACATTGACTGCAGAAAATAACAAATTAGAGAAAATTCGAAGAAACTTTAGGGATGTAAGGAAGTAAACAATACGTGGGAATTTAGAGGTATATTACAAAGAAAAATTGTAAATTAGAAAGATGGAAAGTGGTCCCATTTCGATTAATAGCATGCTTTTTCTGCCCCTGTTAAGGAAAATATTTCATATTACTGCACCGGTGACCTGAGATCATATTATCAAGAAATTTGATTTATCAAGTTTCAAATTAACAAGAGTCAACTGTACTATTTTTTACATTGTAAACCTTAAAAATATATTAATACATTTATGTTTAGAGGTCTAATTGACCATATTAATTATTTCAATTTATTATTCTTTTTATGTAAGTCTTTTGTAAGTTCATGGTAGAGATGAAAAAAATTAATTGAAATAAGGTCAACTAAATAAGGTCAATTAGACCACAAAACTTAAATGGATTAATGTACTAAGTAAAGAAGTAATCACTTCACTAGCAGCTCGCTTTGGTTGATTACACGACATTTAAAAAATGGCAAAACAAGGCAAAATGTGAAATGTTGTAGGTTGAGAAGGGGAGTTGGTGTGCAAATAAATCGAAGTCATGATAGTTCAAGTGGTTGAGCCAAAGATCGTGGGTTCAAATCCTGCTCGTGACTAACTTTTTCATCTCAACCAAAACCTTACTTTAAAAATATAATTTAAATATTATTAAGTTTGTATAATTAAATTTTGAAAAATTAAATTATGAACTAAGAACAAATTATGCTATATACAAAAAAAAGCTAAATATCTGTAGATACATAAAAAATAAAACAAAATATTAAAACTAAACATGACAGAAATGCTTCTGTGGCGGGGGTAAACATGTGAACTGAACAAGAAGCGAGCAGGAATCTGAGTGACATGGTAGTTGTGACATTGCAGGCTCGTAACTCAAGACAAAATGTGTGGTGATTAGTGACCGTTAATTGATAATTATTAAGAAATCGTGGTGTACACCAGACCGCATCTCACGATTTCTGAATAATTATCAATTAAAGGTCACTAATCACCACCCATTCAAGACAAAATTTTGACTTGTTAACGGTTCGCATCTCAAAAAACTTGTATGCTTGGGCATTCTTATCTCGTATCTAAGAATACAAGTACCAATATATTCAAAAAATAAAAAATTAAAATTTTTATTCTTCTCTTCAATTTATAGTTTGTTAAAGTTGTTAAGAGCGGTCGAGATTTTTTCCCCCTGGTCAATGTTTCAATCTTTATTTAGCTCATCCTCACGGCATGGGTGAATTACAAAACATCATTGACTGGAAAAAATACAATACAGATATAAATATACATTTTGAACCAAGTGTTTTGTACTCAAATAAAGGTCAAAACATTAGTGCCAAAAAAAAGTTTTTTCTAAATAATTGGACAAATTATTGAATAACCGGTCACAAAAAAACAAAACAAAAAATTAAATTTATAAATGATTTCTCAGCTTTGTCTGACAAATTTCAGCATTTTACCACATTCAATGGTTAGTCTGTAAAAGATAATTTCATTGTTAAATTTAAAAAAAAAAATGCAGATAAACTTAATAATAATAAGCTAACTAATAAACATCTTAGTATGTACAAATGACTCATGTGTAACTTAATATTTACAGATAAAACCTTCGAAAGTTATTTTAAAAGATCAAGCAGCTCTGTACATAGAAGAAATTTTTAACTCAGGATTTTTTACTGCACATGATGTTATAAAAGCCCTCTCTGTATGTTAAACTTAATTTGTTCTAATGTATTAATTTTTTTTTATATTATTAAAACAAGCAAATGTCATTAAAATTTAGATATACAAGCCAACAGCAGTAATAAAACCAAATATAAATATAAGGGACCAAATTTGTACTGTCGTTGAAGCTGAGATTTATTCCGAAGTTGGTGACCAGGACATATACGATGATGTATTCCAAGAGCTTAGTCAGCGTTGTTGGAGCCGCTTATACTCATGTTGCACTCAATACATACACAACTCAATGTTACCACTCTGGGTAGTTAAGATCGGCAATATTCTCATAACAATACACGAGGCTGGATTTTCACTTATTAAACCGATGGAAAACTTAGAGCTCATCTGGTACAACCCTTCCGGCGGAATGTTCCCAAAAGGTATTGGTATTACTATCAAAAATATATTTTCATGATTTTATTTACAAGAAAATTTAACTTATAAAGGAATTTGATTGGAAACGTTAGAGATAATTAAGTGCTATTCGTTTCAGTTGAATACGCCCCACTCATTGAAATGTTGAAAAACTTGGACATTGAAGAATGGCTCGAGTGGATTGATATAATTGTAACAACAGGTGAATCCATTGACTGGCTTTTGCAAAATACTTCAGAAACAATTTTATGCCGATTCAGAAATGAAGTTGATAATGTAAGCTCATTACCTATAATCTTAATATTTAGGAAAATAATTAAAATACTCCATTGAAACCTTAATTAACATAACTTCTTAATGTCTACTGTATGATTATTATGGTAAATTTTAGATCATGGACTTATTTTCACATGACAGTATTGATCTTTACTTTAAAGAACTCTTAAAAGAATTGGCTTTACCAGTTGACTACATAAAAGAAGGTATAACAATTTTAACTTTTTGATATATTTTACAAAAATAGATAAAATTATTTTGTTTATTTAAATATTTAATACTTTATCTCTTTTTTTATTGAGAAATAATCTTTTTAATATAAAAAAGTGTTAATTTTTTCAATCCATAAAACTACTTACTAAAATTATATTTTCTCTCTTTGTAGAAGATGACTGGAAATCATTTTGCAGTCATTCTGGTATAAGTGCGGTTGCATCAGGTGTCAGAGATTTCTGTTCAGTAAGGTCAGTATTGTTGATTTTCTTTTAAAATTAGAATTATCTAATTATAATTTATTTTCAGGTTGGCAGTTTGCAAGAAGTTCCTTCTGTTGTTTGAACTGCTTAAGGTTAACTCTGGGAGAAATTTTAAAAAACTAATCGATAAATACAAAGATGTTTTATTTAATTACTATAAGGTTTGTTCTGTACTAATTTATTATGTTTATTATTGAATTGAGACGATAAATCTTGTTTGATGTCTAGATGTACAAAGCCCTTTATTGGGCTTCTTCGACTAATCTCAATGAGGACACTCCTATCGTTGTAAGCTACGCCTCAGCTCATTATGGAAAAATCATGTGTACAGAATTCGAAGATTCAGTTTTAACCTTGATAAATACTCTGTATCCTTTTTTTCTTTTCTTTTTTTAATTCAATGAAAAATATTAAGTTACTTAGTTACTACTACATTGCTATTTTAAAAATTAAAAAAAAAAGATTACCTGGTTTTTGCAGTAGAAATGGTTAACTTTAGAAATGCATATTTTCTAAGTCTTTTAAGTCACATGCCTGTGCTAGGTCTCATTTTTTAGAAAAATTTACGCTGAACAAGACAGCTTTTTAAGAGATTTCCTAGGTTCAGTCATTCATCAGAAATTCAAAAATTCGGGAAAATGTTAATTATTGCACTTTTTACGAAAACGTCAAATTTAGTTGTGGAGCCAGGAAATTGTCCTGGAGCGGCACCCTATACATTCTAATAGAATTATAGATATAGAATAGAATTAGTAAGCTTTCGATTGGTTCTCTGATTTCTCAACGTTTTCGAGTTATTTGCGATTTTTGGCAAAAAAAACGTGGGTTTTTTACCTGCTCATGGAAAAACCGATCACTCCTTCTCCCGATTTTCAAGAATACCTAAACTTTGAATCATCATTTTTTTGCATATTTTATGCTCTACAACTTTTGTTCCAAGAACTCTTTCACAAAACAGGGAAGCAACAATTCTTACTTTGACCTTCTGGGATGCGAAATGCTTCTACTGTCGACCATCACTTATTTACCTCATCATAGAATTAAACTTTTCCTTCTCATTTCACAGGTGTTGTATGGCAGTTAACTAATAACAACTTCTAAACAATAGGTTTATGTATGGTAAAATCGGGAAGAAAATTATCAGTTTTTTCCATTTGCATGCAAAAAACCATCTTTTTTGCCCAAAAATCGTAAATAACTCGAATACAGTAGAGTAGAACATCACCCATTGAAAGCTTATTAAAATTTCCTATCCTTTGCCAAAAGGGGCCGCTCCAGTACAACTTCCTGGCTGAATTTGAAATTTTTGTAAAAAGTGCAAAAATTAACACATTCCCAAATTTTTGAATTTACTGATGAATGACTGAAGCTAGGAAAACATTAAAAAAAAAACCATCAGCTAAGATTTTCTAAAAACATGAGACCTAGCGCATGCCTGTGATTTAACAGGCTGAGAAAATATGCATTTCCAAAGTAGGCCATTTTTTCCTGCAAAAACCAGGCAGATGTTTTTTTTTTAAATGGGAGTTTAGAATGATTGCTTGTTTTCTTTAATATGAATATCAAAACCAAAAAAGTTGGCCTCATGAAGAGAACAGCACTTTGGCACAACATTTATTATTAAATAAACAGTACTTCCTTCTAGAAAGCTATGCCAAACTTGTTAATCATGATGCATGTAAGTGCAAGAATTTTTATTTTGTAAAAATAAAGAAAAATTTGTATTAATTTTTTTGATAACTTTTATAGGGAGGTTATTGGTCGTAGAAGCATATATAGGGATGGGCGAATATTACAAAGCCTATGACAAGTGTTTAACTGGCCTGAACAACGATTTGCAGTATTATTTAAAATGTGTGCGCCTTTTTGAAACATGCCAACGCTCTGATCTAGTCATCACCATAGCAAAAAATGCCATTAACTTGTGTTCTGGGAGTCTGTCACAACAAGATTTGGTATGTGGTGTATTTGACTGTCAAAATTTTTTCATAAAATACAAAAATTTCATAAATTACAGGAGACACTTCAGTCGATACTTTTCATTCATGAGCTCAATCTTAATCATTTCGTTGAGGCATTCTCGTGGATGGATGCCTGTACTGACATGACACGAAAAACTGCCTTTCTCCAGCGCCTTGTCTCGACCATGATAAATACGCGGCACTTAGATGAACTTATATCTTTTAATTTTGCATCAATAAGTAAGGAACTCGATGGTCTTTTGGCAAAAAGAGCTAGGCGGACACCATTTCCTCAAGCAGAAACTTATTACAATTTATTATATTCTATTCACATTAAAAATGAAAACTTTAAAAGTGGTTTGTATTCATATTGCATAAATGTCTTGTACAAATTTATTTTTTAATTGCGTTTAAATGTTTTTGAAGCGGGCACTGTTATGTTTGAGAAGGGTCTAAGAAGTGAGACCTGCGAAATGCAGTGGCGGTGTTTTGGTGCTTGTCTCAATTCTTTGAAGCTTTTGGAACCTGAAGACACATGGATTTTAAGACCTAACTTGACTTGCACTTATGACGAAGTGAGTTAATCATAAATACTCCAAAATATATTTTAAAAAACAAATAAATTATGCAATAGAAGGTTTGTTTGTTTTAAAATCGTCCTCTGATAAATAATTTTCAATGTATTTGTATCCTGGGTCTTTTTATTTTTCAATTAGTGTAATTAATTAGTTTTTTCTCTGCAGAACTCTGTAGAAATTTTGACAGTCGATGACATACGTAGGGAGTATGAATTGGCTGGAGCAAAATACAACCTCGGTGATTGCCCTCCAAACGCAACAGAAGAGGAAGTTATTGCTCTGTGCACAGCTGCACGCCAGTACAGGGTGGCAATGCGTGTTTCCAATGTATGCAAGCGATCGTTTACACCTGTAATAAAAACTTTTACAGCCGAGTGTATCAACATTTCGGATCAAAAGGAATGGCTGTGGCTCAAGCAAAACGAACTTGATGGTAAATATAAATACGGTAAACTTTTTATACTATTGACGAGATATCTCATTGGCACACTACCTAGGCCCGGTGACATGTTTTCTTGTTGGGCTTGTATACTCGCTCCCCAGGCCCTGTGATCATCATCAATCACTCTTTTCTCCCCTTTTGTTAATCTGGTGTGCTCTTTCTTAAACTTGCAAAATTGCAACACATTCCTTTTTCTGGAAAACAATTTGGCCACAATATCTATGTCTCATCAGGAATGATTTACTTTCATATATCTCTCACCCTGCCATGCCCAATCCTCTACCGTTTCCTACCATCTACCCTATTGTTCCTGATCTTTCGCCTCTTAACTGCCCAGTGCCTTCAATTTTACATCATTTACATCCGCAGTACTTTTTGGAAAAAAAAAAATATATATATATAATAATTTAAATTAATTATACTTTTTAACTAAGTAAGAACTTTTACTACTTTTTATCTTGGTTGGGAAGAAAAAGCTAATGTTACAAGCAGGATTTGAACCCATGACCTTCGGCCTGGTCCCAGCTTTTTCATCTCTACCAAGACCTTAGATAAAAAATTATAATTAATTTAATTAATTAATGCAGGCAATTATGACTCGTAAATACATACACTGCCAGTCAAAAGTTTAGGTCCACCTAATCTTTTGCAATAAAAGAATAAAAATAAAGATTTGAAACAAAATTGGTTGAACTTTCTGTAATATGAATTTTATTTTGAATTATGGCAAATCATGAAAAGATTGAATCCATTAGAAAGCTGAGAACAAAATGACTGATCCCTTGCAAAAAGCTGTTTTGTACTGTACTATTAATTTTATTTTTTAAAAACAATTTATTACAGATATATTAATCAGTGAGAAAAACTATGAGGAAGCCTGCTGGAAAATCTTACGCAGGTTCGTTGAACGATACGAACGCACGAGAGAAAGCGAATTGCACAAAGCAGCACTCAGCCAGCTTTTGGAGAGTGGTTCATTTGTTCCACAATGGCTGTTTACGTCATACCGGAAGAGAAATACTGCCGAGTTTCTACGGATGTTTTTGAAGTATGGCCGTTTAGAAGAAGCTGCCGAATTGGCAAACGAATATCTCAGGGCTGCAATGGGCATTGCATGGGAAATCCACTCCATTGACTCGCCGATCCTGCCACAAGGTCCTCCTATCTACCTCCCTATTCATACTATTGATGTTCTCATTGCAGAGTTAAAAAACAATAAGGTATTTTCTGCATTTAAGCCATTAAAAGTCAAGTATGGTAAACTTTTTTAAAACATTTAATTATTAATTAATTGTTTTTAAGGTTGAAAATACCCTGGAGAAAACATTGAAGGAATATCTCGATCTAGCCATGCGGATTTCTCATGATAAAATAGTTATGAAATGTTAACATAATTTTTTCACAATATTGTAAATAAATGGTTTTGATTGTTAATAATTTTTTAACAACCTGACTTCTTCTGTCTGAGATAGTTAACACAAATACATCTATTTCATAAGTTGAACTGTCAGCGAGTGTCCGGAAAAGCTTGTTATAAACTGCACGTAATCTTAATTGGTTAATGGTTTTTATCATTTTGATCCTTTTACATTTTAGATTTTTATATATGCGAAATTTGAGAAAAGAATACAGCTGGAAGGAAGACACAGAGTCTACTGCTGAAAATTTTGAACTTGAACTGTCTTTGTGCGTAGCATTATAAAACCAAGCAACCAGTTTGTATTTAGAGCCAAGCATTCAATGTAATCAGGATACATATTACCAATTTATACAGAAAGCTCTGTAAGATAAAAACATATTGTGGGATATCTTTGTGGGTTGATGAACCTGTAATTTGGTTGTAACCGATCGTTCTAGTCTGCCTATCCTTCCTGTGTTGGTCTGTTGTACGTTCATCTTTATTCTTAGAGGTATTGTGTTGGAATTTATCATGCCTTGTGGGTAAGACTAGACAACAAAAGAGGGCGGAGATAAGCGAGCCGACGAAGAGAGAATTGAGATCACATTGCGACCAGACCTCACCACCCTTGACCAGCGTTGTGTCAAAGTATACCTCCTTTCGTTTATAACTGCGTACACTTCAATTATTCTCTTACATCAAAAGTGGGATAGTAAAGTCCTATATGCGATCTAGTTAGTAATAAAAAAAAATTACCTCCCTTTGCGTAAAAAAAAGAAATATTACAGAACCCAACCTGCAACACAAAGATTTTGCCTACTTTCGCCGTTTTGTAACATTATTAGTTATGTTTTTATGATTTGTGGAATTCACAATTGAACTTTGTTATACTTGTTTATTATGTGGACTAGTTTAAAAAAATTGCCTGCTTTCACCATTTGGTAACATTAGTTTTTGTGATGTGTTATTCACCATTGGACTTTGCTATACTTATTTATTAACTCAGCTTTGAACTTTGCAAATAGATTTTATAATTACTATTCTTTCTACTTTCATTTTGATGGCTTAAAAAAATTGTTCTGCTAACCCAGTATCATTTTTTTCCCATAAGGTCTTCCTTGGACTATTTTCGGCCTGTTTATCAACTTAGTTTGGAAATCTGCAAGTTGAATTTGTAATCCCTCTTCATTTTGATCATTAAAAAAAAAAAATACTCTTGTCACAGAAATTCAGAATTACGCTGATTCAATATCGCATTGTGACCAGATCTCACCTACCCTCGACCTGCATTGTGTCAAATTATACTTCCTTTCAGTTATAACTGCGTTCATTTCAATTATTTTCTTACATCAAAAGTGGGATAGGGAAGTCCTACATGCAGGCTCGTTAAAAAATTAATTAATTAATTAAAATAAAAATTGCCACCTTTCGCATATAAAGAAGAAATATTATAGCCAAGCCTTATTATTATAAGAAATACATAGCCACGCCAAGGCTTACAAGTGATAAAGTTGATCATCCTTTTTAACTCACAGTTGTTTTTCCGCTTCCCCAGTTTCATTTTCTTATTTATTAACAGCAACTTGAATTTACATTCCCTCTCAATCCTTTTTAAAAAGGATTGAACACCGCACTCACTCCATCATTCATCATTTCTATTCCCTCTTTATTTCCCTTTCATTAAAAAAAAAAAAAATCTCGTCTCATGAAGATGGAGAATTACGCTGTTTTGAGATCACATTGTGACTTGTCCTGTGTTGTGTTAAATTATACCCGTTTTCATTTATAATTGCGTTCATTTTTACGAGGGAACATAAAAACAACAACCCAAGACAACATGTTGAGCTTTTGACCTCACCTTTTGGAAAGATTGTACCAAATTAGGCAAGACTAATACTCTGATTTGTTCGAAAAAACATAATGTGGCATCTTAGACCCTGTACGTTACCATTTGCAAGTAATCTAGCATGGATGGAAAACATCTATCATCGATATTTGGACAGCAACTTGGAAGATCAAAATAAACAATCATAAATCTCCGATTATGTTAACTAAATAAATGAGTAAACAAACCACATGGTACCACTATCTTTGCTTTCAATAAAATAAAAAATCTTTCTAAAAAAGAGCACTTATTTTAACTGTTGTACAACATACTGCAGAAATAGGTGTATATAAAAAAATGTTACTAGTTTCCTGTGAAATGTAAGAAATTCTAAAAATGTGTTTTACATAAATTTAGATGCTGAGGATGGGCAACAGCCCATAATGTCCAAAGAAAAATGTACATACACACACACATATATATTTTTTAAATTGTGCTGATTGTGTTTATGTCTAAAATAACTAATGTACTACTTACTACTTCTTAAGGTTCACAAAGGCTCTACCTTACTCACAATTTGAAACTGTCATTTACCGGGGAAAAACAAAAACAGATCCCTTTTCGATAAGTCATCATTTACAAACTTGTGGAAAGACCAAACTCTGCAGGGATCTGGGGCTAATTAGCTCAGGGAACCTTTGTGCATTCCCAAGCTGGTCCTTTACCTTTTTTTAATGACAAACATATAAAAGAAAATTGTTTAATTCTTTTCAATAAAGGACATCTCAATTTGGACAAAAACATGGACGGGTTCAGATGAAAAATAGTCATTGAATAAATGCATGTAAATAATAAAATAATTTTACAAAACATTAATAAAACAAAATTTGGTGTTTTAGAGAAGACATTTTAAATTAAAGGTAGTGTAATTTAATGACCTTAAAATGTGGAATAACGGACCCATTCAAATCAACGTGTTGCGTTCAAAATTTATTATGCCTGTTAATTGAGCAAATTTAATTTTGCGAAGGATAATTAGAACAATTACCATTCAGAGAAACACTTTTAAAAGTTTGTCAGGTTTGAAAAAATTCTAGAAGGTAAGGGTGTACAGTGTGTCGAAGAGAAGTCCTCCATGTATTTCCCAGCCTGAAAAACCAAATATAAATATATATATATATATATAATTTAGAAAAAATGATAAGATATTACGAGATAAAGAAGAAGTGCAATTTTCAACTCTTCAGGTGATTCTTTGCCAAGCAAAGTATATGGGTACTCATCGCCATGGCTAGTTCTGTAGTCCGCAAGCAACCCTTGGCAGATGTTCTCATCTACTTCATAGTTTTCAAGTACACTAGCTAGAACATAAACATCAACACTGAGAAGAGAATAATACAATAATATGTAATAACAGTTCTTTGGAGGTAGTTCAAAATGTTATATATATCCAAAGAAAAATTGGTTCAACAGTTTAAGTTTCTTTGTCAAAAGCTGTTGATAAGGTTTCAAAACTTCTTCAAATCCTTGACCTTTTTGAATTTATTGCAAATTGTCAATAAGTATTTCTTTTTGTCTCTTACAGACTGAGTGAAAATCTTTGTTTGCATTATGATAAATTATTTAAACAAAGTTCGATTTTTTTTTCTTTTCTTAATACTGACTCAGAAGCATAAATGTTTTTTTTTTCTTGGATAAGCTGGACCTGGGCTTCTCTTGAGATGATAGAAGTAACATTGGTGGAAGTTTTTTTATACTTGAAGTTAGAATATCACAACCTGTGGATTCCTTGGCAAAGAAGAAAATTTCCATCATAACAGTTCTGATTTTTTGCAATAATTTTCTTTATCATTTTTCTTAAAATTCAAAAAATTGAAAGGGTTCAGAATAAACTTCTAAGATATGCAGCTTATAAGCTTAAAATTCCCCGGGCTATACATGACTTCTTTAATATTTTCGATTCCTTTTATATCTTAAATTCAGAAAAGAGAAGAATTTACCTCGATCTCATCTTTCTTTATAAATTTGTGAATAGGGGCGTCGATGGCCACAATAGTTTAGGCGTTGATACGGTGCTCATCACTGTAAGATAAAGATCCCGGTTTCGAATCCAGCGGCCTTGCATTTAAACCTGACATACTTACAAATGGGCTTTAAAAAAGCCTCACTTTAAACTTTTTTAATTTCCAAATTAAACTTCAATCAGACCCAGGGTACTTTTTTCTAACAAGAATCCAATCAACACAAGGGTTCCTTCCTTCAAATTCAACTGGTATTTTTGGGGCTTGAATTATAAATAGTTTGTAATTACTTAATAAAAACTTTCTTCTATATAAAACTTACTATCCTCTCTTTTTTGAGATTTGAATTGATCTATAAATAGTGGAATCGCATTCAACAGAAGAGACAGTAATGGCATAATATGAGATGAGATTGAATAGTTACCGGTCTGGATTAATGCCATTTTAGGCTCATCATTTGCCACCTTTTCTAAAATTAAATATGTTAATTATGCTTAGCTACATAAGTAACTTTTGTTTAACTTTTGAAACATAAGTTACTATGTTTCCCAGCTCTCATCCCACGAACACATAAATATAAATAAACTAATTACATAAAAGAAAGTTCCATCAGTAGGTAATGCACACAATTTAGCTAATTTAGCTTTCCTTTTCCTATTTATCCCTTTCTATATAATCCTGAAAGGATAATCTGGCTAAACCATTACCAACACATTTTTTCCCTTTGTCGGCTCTTTTCACCTCAAAGAAGCCAACGCCTTATACAAAAATGTCTTTTCTATACCGACATCCTTCCCCACCTCTCCAAAATCCAACGTATATAAACACAAAATAGCAAAATCTCACTGGCACTCTTGACACGACACGCAAGAATGGCACAATTACACAGAAGACAAACACTTTGAATGTGTAGAAATACTTTGATTGAATATATAAAAAAAAAATATTTTGCATTGTATAAATTCACTTTTCCACATCCAAAATGTAATTGTTATATGTAAACAATGTTTGTAAATCCCAGGCCCTGAAGATTATCTCAATAAAGATCGAAACTTTGGCACGATAAAGAAAATGTTTTTCTGAAACCTACATCACACCAGACCGCATCTCACGATTTCTAAATTAAAAAGTATATAACTAAAAAGTAATGCATACAGTTAGTGCTTATCCACACCCCTCATACCAAGATAATATTAGCATTAGTAAAATTAAATTAACACAGACTGTCCTTTTCAAATTGAAATCAGCTATCAATATAAAGTTGAAATTAGCAGTTAGTGTCAGAAAATGATTTTTTAATATTTTTTTATTACATTTATTTGGTATTTATAACTACAAGTGATGTATTAAGTAAATATGTTCGTATATATTGAATTATAATTTGAGGCTCTTGTAGGAGAAGTTGCCCAGTGGTAACACTCCTTCACACTGATATCTTATTCAATCTTCACACAATGAGGTCTCAGGGCCACTTTCGCTTCAATCGTCTTGGAGGATTTTTAGGTAGGGTTGGAAGTGATAAATTTCGTACGAATAGATTACTGTGTGTGTTCAGCGATTGATGAAATTTTTTATATCGGATTTTGATGAGTTCATGTACAAATAAGATGTATTAGGTCTTTGTAGTGTAATTTGAAACGTAAAAAGGAGCATTTATAATTTGACGGAGAATTTTAGATTGGATTGATTGGAGACGCTGGGAATTAGAATCCTTGGTTGAGCCCCACACTTCACAACCGTACGCCCAGAGAGGTCTTGTCAGAAAATTAAAAAAAAAAAAAAAAAATTGGTTGTCTTTATTAATAATAAAAATAGTAGATAAACAGCTGAGCTTAGAATATTGTTGATTTTAATTTTGATGAAGTTTTTCAACAATATAGAAACTTGTGAAAGCGATAATCGGGAACAGATGAACTTCTTCACAGCAATCAGTACACCACCCCTGATATTCTTATGACTATTGTTTTACTATCATCATGATTAGAGATCGGATTTTTATGCAGTTGTATATTTTGTTTGCCACGTCCGAGGAAATCAATTATCTATCCGAATCATGTATCAAGGAAGCTGAAGGTTAAATTTTATAGAGCATATTTTTGCATATTTTGAATATCGCATAAAATTGCATATTTGAACAATATTGCACATTTGAAGCATTTTTAAAATCGCATTTATTGTACAAAATATTTAAAATATTATATTATATTGGTTTTCGGGGGAAGCATTAAAAAAAATCTGTAAAAAAATAAATTGATGAAAAATTGGTTTAATTCAAAGAAAACTGAAACAGGCCACAATGACAATGACAGTAAGAGAAGATGAAGCAATACTGACAAAAGAATATAAAACCCATTCTTAGGTATTATTTCAATATTCAATATAAACACAAATTTTAAGTGAACGCAGACACAATTTCACAGGATACAATTTAGAGAAGTACTTTAGTTACTTAACATTAATTATACTCAATTAGTATTAAAATATATAATTTAATTACGTAAGTGCAAAAATATTTTTGTTAAATGTAAATAAACACTAGGGTGTTGATGGCTGCAACGGTTTAGGTGTTGACACTGTACTCATTGCTGTAAAGGTGCCTGGTTCGAATCTAGTGGCCCTGCATTCGAACCCACCATACTTACAAATGGGCTTCTTTTTTTTTTTAACACTGGCACCCCGAGGGTTCAAATATCCTCGTAGTTGGGGAGGAAAAACCTCTAAATACTTGTGAATATTTTTAGTTTTAGAAAGTTTTAGTATCTATTTTGTTTAATTATCTATATTTCTGTGTAAAATTACTATGATAGTAAAAAAACTGGTTTACAGCATATCATCGCATATTTTAATGTATTAATACTGCATATTATTGCATATTTCAGGGCTTTCAACTGAACATTTTATGGCATATTTTGGCAATCTTTACTCCATAAAAATCTGGTCGCTGATCATAATGAATGATTATTTTATCTTTCATTTTAATTCAATTAATTAGTCAAATAATAATTGCTGTTGGAAAAGTTGGAAAATGATACTATTCTATGTGAGGATTAGCCTCAAATGCCTGGAATAATGATATGTAAATATAGCTACAATCAGGAAGGACTGGGAACAGAGCCACCAATCAATCCTTAGAGACCAATTGAGCCTTCAGAGAAAAAAAAGAGTAATTTTTTCTTGCCAACAAAATAACAAGATATTAAACAATTTAAAAGTTGAAAACTTCCAAATGAACTTTTTTCTATAAAATAAAATGCTAAAGAAATTATTGATATATGTATTTGTCTTTTTTATATTACTGAGAGGAAGGGTAGAAGAAGAATTGAGCACCACTTAAATACAAAATAGGATGACCCCAGCAAGTATATTAATGAAAGGTCACTAGAGGTTTAAACCCAGTTTGTAATGGAGGCGGCAGCCTTTCTACCAATGATTATTTTACTACTCTCAATCTTTGGTAATTGTAAATGCCATCTTCTTGAAGATAGCCAAATAACAACAGGTAACAAAAGTTACTTATGTAGCTAAGCATAATTAACATATTTAATTTTAGAAAAGGTGGCAAATGATGAGCCTAAAATGGCATTAATCCAGACCGGTAACTATTCAATCTCATCTCATATTATGCCATTACTGTCTCTTCTGTTGAATGCGATTCCACTATTTATAGATCAATTCAAATCTCAAAAAAGAGAGGATAGTAAGTTTTATATAGAAGAAAGTTTTTATTAAGTAATTACAAACTATTTATAATTCAAGCCCCAAAAATACCAGTTGAATTTGAAGGAAGGAACCCTTGTGTTGATTGGATTCTTGTTAGAAAAAAGTACCCTGGGTCTGATTGTCATTTTTATCAATGTGAACTTCATCAGCCAGTAAAACCAGCTTGCAGGCTTCAGGTATTATTTTTCATTATGCCAATCATAAATTTCACAATTTTCGGCTAGGATGAAAGAAATTATTTTAAAAAGTTTATTCCTAGCTTCAAACTTAAATTATTGTCGGTTTAACATATTATGAAATGAACCTTTTATAAACAATTTTACCTGAATCTTTTTTCTTTAAAAAATAGACACATTCTCAAATGTGGATAATTTTATAATGTGTTCTGTACACTGATCATTCAATATATATGTTTTTTAAGGTGATTGATGAAGAACCATTTCCAATTATCAATCCAAAAACAGTCATCGAAAAGAGTATACTTGTGAGGATAACTAACTGTCTTTCGATTAGAATATTTAAGTGTGTATATGGCTACAAATACTCCAAAGAAAGTAAAGGATGTATCAAATTTCTTAACAATTACTCTCAATGTATTTGTCCTGCTTGAACAACACAAATAAACAATGAAATAATTCCTTTTTGTTTTTAACTCACCCTTCGATGAACCAGAAGTCTCAAACCAGTCTTGAAGAGCGTGTTCAGAATTCTCTGTGAATAACGCTGGATACCTCCTCTTTAAGAGCTTCTTTAAGAGGAAATTGCCTCGATTTGTTGATATTTCACCTGGTCTAAAAAGTAGAAATGTAGAAATTGAAAAAGGGAAAAGCCATAATTCAAACTGACATGATGCAGATGACCTCATCTTCTGTTCTTCGGATCAGCTTGATCGGGCCAGGATATTCAACTAGCAGCCTTGAAACGTTAAGATCTGCATAGCTCCGAATGGTGAGACGTACCAGTGACTCGAGAAATTCTGGCATCTGGTTTAAAGCCAATGGGAGGATGTCATCAAAAGTAGCATCTAATATCTTAAATTGAACATATTAATATGGGTTATTTATTATAAACATTAAAATTTATAAGTTTAACTTTTAGAAACAACTCACAACACCCTTAACACGAGGGTAATGCATGGCAGCCCATGAGACAGAATAACCGCCTATACTCCATCCATAAAGAATAATGTTTTCAGGACTGAAGCCAAGTCCCATTATGGAGAATTGCATGACTGTATCGATTGCATTCTGTTCCTGGTCTGGGTAAGGCATCCCCTAAATAAGTATTATTAAATTAGGGAAGAAAATCTTGATCTAATTTTAGATTAAAAAGAAAGAGTGGTTTTGGAAATACAAGACTATACAGAAAATTCCTCAATTTGTGTAAGTCAAGGAAAAGACGATGACATAACCAAAGATAATTTAACAATATAAATCAGATGACCGTGGGTTTTACCAGTTGGTGGATTGATGGAAAGTGAGAAAATCACTTTATTTCATCTCATCCTTTTGAGGATTATTTCCTCTTTTTCAAAGATAGAAACTTGTACAAAAGGCACAATATGTCTAATTAAATGCTGATCTATCAATCTTCTTTGAACTATGTGATAACATGGATAATAAACAGTCAAATAGTTATTTTACATTTTTTAATGACTATTTGATTATATAAGGTAACGGTACTGGTAGAGGACACTTTCTATCAAAACTTGAAAAATAAGGATATGAGCTGTTAGAGCTTCTCCAAATCAAAACTGGAGTTGGGATCCATCTAGGAACTGTTGATGACTTCCAAAGACTCAAAAATGTTCAAGGATTTTACAAATCGCCGACTTCTGACTCAGCTGAGTTTCTTTTTGTCTCCTTGCTGATTTTGCTAAGGAGTTAAGACAATTATTTTACTTGTTTACAGCCAAAAATTATTCTATAACTCACTTCAATGTATTTTAGTAATTGAAATGTATTATTCACATGATTTGCTTTAAATCTGCAGCTGTCTTTGATGTACAAGAGGCTAGGCTTAGGTGGCCAATAGTGAATCAGAAAACACCATAAATTTAGATGTGGACATCAAGAGTCCACATACAAGATTATTTTATCAAATTTTCATTGTCTAAACAGTTATCATGGCCATAGATTTGCCACATCTAAATATATCGATTATCTAACATCCTGGGCTAATAGTGGATGCTAGTTTTCCTAAAACATAGTCTAGAAAAAACTACTGTAGAATATTCGTGGCCCAGTGAGGGAACAGTAGAAAAAAACAATCATGATCAAAAAGAAAGAACAATGAATGAAGAAGCCTCACTACTTCCGAGTTTTCCTCCACTTTTCCTCTTATATCTCGTAGAAGGCTCGATGGATTTTTTACTTCCAACGTTTTTCCACATTTTGAACCGAAGTAGGTAGGAAACTAGTCAAAAAATTTTCTGAGTTTTCCTCTGCTTTTCCTCTTATAACTTCTAGACCATTCTTCCGATTTTTTTTACTTCCAACATTTTTACATTAGTTTACAATCGAACTAAATGGTTAAATAGTCAGAAATTTTTTTGGACTCTTCCTTGGCTTTTTCTAGACGGATCGATGGATTTTCTTACTTCCAACATTTTTCTGTTAAATTCACTAGTTTTCATGGTCCGCTTGACCAATTAATATCTTTCAATTAATTGAGGTTTTTAGTTGAGATAAAAAAGTCAATGTCACAAGCGGGATTCGAACCAAGATCTTCAGCTAGATACACCGCTATCTAGCCGAAGATGGTGGATTCGAATCCCGCTCGTGACACTGACTTTTTTATCTCAACTAAAAACCTCAATTAGTTTTTCTGTTAGTTTTGGACCGAACTAAATGGTAAAGCAGTCAGAAAAATTTTGAGAGTTTTCCTCCGCTTTTTCTCTCGTATCGAATGTGATGCAGCCTGAAAAATTTTCAAAATTTATAAATTACTCACTGTACTGCAACCAAAGCCGGGATGATTCCAGCCCAAAACAGAATAGCCTGCGTCAACTGCAGTGAGCATGATCCCACTTTCGTAAAATCCTGCATTGCCTTCCGAACAAACAACCAGGACGTTTGCTTTTTCCCCACTAGAAAACAAATGTGTCGCACGCATGAACATTCCATTAATAAATTTAATTAAGACGGTAGGAAAAATTGTTAGAAAAAAACAACTAATATATTGTGAATATTAACTCATTGTTAACAAGTTGAGATAACCATCCCTAACCAACTGACCTAATTAAGGGTCAACAGGGTAAGCAATATTCCGCCATCAACCCTCTCATATCACATATTCATGCTAATAAATACATTCACTCTCAACCTTTACACATATTATACAACTAACCTAATTGAGATTGATGGGGTACTCGATATTCCTCCATCCACCCTCTCACATCACATATTCATGCTAATAAATACATTCACTCTCAACACAACTTTTACACATATTATACAACTAACCTAATTGAGATTGATGGGGTACTCGATACTCCCCCATCAACTATCTCACATCACATATTCATGCTAATAAATACAATCACTCTCAACACACAGGGAATAAGAGATTTAAATATAGTCAAATACTTTAAAATATTCACCCAAGACTTCTCTTGTCGACAAACATTGTGTCGATAAAATTACCATCTACAGTTTTTAGTTTAAAGCGCTCGCCTCGTTTATTCTCAATCAAAACTTTCCGGCCATCCATCAAAGCCGCACCTTTAAAAATGTACAAATGTTTATGTGTTATAAAGTGAATCACGAAAAATAAAAAATGAAAAAATAAATAAAACATACTCAAGATAAAATTTAAAATTGTTGTTGAACCAGGGTAAATCATACGAATACCAAAAGTATGAAGGACAAAGTAGCCAAGTAATGAGCAAGGACTGTAGATTAGACTAGATAACGAACTCCTCCAGCCTTTGGTTTCGGAAGGTTTTTGCCTCAGACTGCAAATTAAAATGATATATAATTTTGTCAAAATAAATAAATAAAGAACTCACCCTTCCTTGTATTCGTACTCAATAGGCCAATAGTTGAAGTCAAAATCATAACGCTTGATTTCATTCTGATAAAAAATGAATAAATTTCAAAAGAATAAATTTTCTTTTTATTCCAACTTACCAAGCCATCCTTTCCCTTGCTGCTCGACATATTGAGTCTGCTCAAGAAAGTCTTATATTTATCATTTGACGCTCTACCGTAGCTTCTGATGCAATAAGACGATCCCATAATGACACCAATACCCAAGCTGACTTTACTGAGAGTTAAGAGAGTTTCGGGTGTCATGTATCCACGACGGTACATATAAGTTGCTAATATGGGTGAGCTATACACGCCAATTTTGTAAAAGACAAGTATCTGAAAAATTGAACAAAACCAACAATAAATGATTGCACAGGAATATAATATAATAAAAAAACTGAATACAAAGTATTATATATGATTGAAAATAAATGAAATTTTATTCTTTGGGTGTCAATTTTCATTACAGTGATTGATGTTCAATATTATTGACTATTATTATGCAGAACAAAATTTCAACATAAAGCTTTTAATTTCTATTGACCTGAAATAGACCTGCTTCAATAAGGTCATATTACAGGAACCTATCAGAAAATGCAATAATAATACTATACGTTCATATTTATCATTGTTATAATATTATATTGTATATATATAATATGGCTGAGAGGATTTGGGGTTGACATGTTGGCCAAGTAGTCAGTAATTTCTACCATTAATGTTGGAATATTCTGCTCCCCATAGTTTTATAAAAAGCCCTTTTGCGTGTAATTTACATTTTATTGCTATATACCTATTTTGTGACCAATAATCTAATTCCTGTCACACAAGAAGGTTTAACACCCAACTCCACATTTGGTGCTGTGGGCAATCTCAATACTTTTTTTTTCTAATTATTATTATTTTTAATCTAAGGTTTTTGTTGAGGTGAAAAATTAGTGAGATAAGCGGGATTCGATCCACAACCTTCGGCTCCAAGGGGATCGAAGTCATGGTAGCTTAAATGGTAAGAACAGCAGCGTATTTAGCTAAAGGTCGTCGGTTTGGATCTCGTTTATGACACTAATTTTTCATCTCCACTAAAACCTTAGATAAAAAGAATAATTAATTGGAATAATTAATTTGATTAATTATGACCACACTAAGCAAATATGGATTAACTTTTTCTTTTCTTTAATTATAGAACTCCAAGGGCAATGCTGGGATTAGAACCCAGAACCACTATTATAGTGCATACACCTTAACAGCATGACCACCACAGTCCATTTTTAACCAATAAATGCCAAAATATTTTTAATTTCAACGTTCTTTACAATACTTGAGGGTGTTCAGACACGATACTTCAAATCAAAGAAAGAGTAATCATTTTATGCTCAAAAAAAAAAATATATATATATATAAGTGAATGTTCATATGTGTGTTAATGATTAAAAACGAATACTACAAAACCGATTTCGATAAAAATTTCAAATTTTTTTTATTAGTGCCGGGCGGGTTTAGAGACTCTAAAATGGTTATATAACAAATAATGGGCATCAGGATTTACAAAAAAGAGAAATAACACTTTTTATTGTCCTCCTGCCAATACTGGGTTATAAAGTTAGTAAATAACAAAAATCAATATTACAATGTATAAATCAAACTATCCAAACTACTACTGCTTAGGCTGTTTTGGTACTCAAAACCCAATCAGTAGATTTATTATTATTATTATTTTATTTTTTTAAGAACAGTTACAACCATGAGTCTTTTTTTATAAGATGAATATATTTCAAAGTAGCCCTGCTTTCTCTAGAATATAAAAAATCTTGACAATATTTCAGGTACACCTTTCAGGCTTTCAGGTTCTTAACAACAGAAAAAAGTAACCTACATGATCTTTAAAAAGAAGTAACTTTTAGAAGAAAAACAATTAAAAAGCAAAGTTAATTTGTTCCTTATTGTTGGAATTTAATGGAATAAGTAAAAATTTGAGTTTTGTTTCCTGATATGTTGCAAACTGATATTGTAAATGTAACAATTGAGATATATAATGTACAATTTTACATTGGAAAGTATCTGTACTTTCCAATGCTGTATTAAAAAATTAAATAACTTAAAAAAAAGACCAACACCTCTTAAGGTGGCTCCAGACATGTGGTATTCACTAAATGCTGCTGAACATTTGCCAAGTCTCGAGATGCTCTGATTGGCATTCGCCAAATAGAGTGCCTATTTATACGTACAAGGTTCGTACAACCATCCAGTTTATGTGGAAACAGCATATACGTATTTGCCAAGTGCAGTGCAAGTCCTCAACTTACTATGGACAATAGTGAAACTGTTTTAGTTTTGTTTTTTATTTTAATTTAGTAAATAATTACAAATTTGAGTGAGGGGCCACTTTAATTACAACCAGAAAGTCATTAGATTGTTTAAATTTTAGTAAATAGTTACAGTGAGGTTTTTGATAAGTGGGAAAAAGTTGAAAATAAACTCATTTAGCAAGGAGAATTCACAAAATAGATTTTGAGGGCACAAGTAAATTAATAAATAAAAATTATGTACATCTACTGGTCAGGAATGATAGTAATATAACAGGGCATTTCTGCTGGCAGCACATCTGCTTAAGAAATGTAGCATTCTTGACTTCACCTCCATGGCAATGGTCTTTATTTGGTCATCTTGTGGAGGTGCCCAATCCTGATCCTTATTGTACAAACCACAAAAACTTATTTTGGATCTCTTGAAACATGTCGGAGTTAGACTGGCAAGTGATGCTTTAAGCAAGGCACATGTACAGAAGCATGGAATGTTAATGCATGCTGTAGACAAATCAGCAACCTGATAGCAGTTTTGACTATTCTATCTGCCACATGCCTAGTCAACATCAAGCTGCTATCCGTGGTTAAGCCCAGATATTTATTTATGCAGCCTGACCAGATAATGTTATTTCCTACTGCTACAACAAGGGATTACTGCAGGTCTTCTTTTGGTGAAATTCCAATTTCGGTTAAGAGCCTTCTTATTACTGTGCTTGGCCTCCATGAAGATGTAGGGCAACAGTAAAAATGTCAAAACTATAGTCACAGAATATTCTTGCCCGACCTAACAACATCTGTTCCATGCATCGAAAAGTCATTCCGATTTTTGTGATTTGGAAGAGAAGCGATCCAAATTATTGGTTCAGATTGGTACAGACCAAGGAACTCCAAGGCTGTCATATTGGACTAATCCATTCCTAATCGAAACAATTCTATGTTGTTCTTTCATTAATACATATCTACACCAGTTAGGAATTGTTCATTTTCAAAAAATAATTAATGTTCACTGATGATTACAGTTGATACAAGTACAGTACAGTTCCCAAATATGTGAACAGGAACTGTACAAGTCAGCACAACCAAAGGTATTGCCACCTCTTCTATGGAGCCTAACAGTTGATGAACTTCTCGAAACTCTGAGCCATAAAGGGATAAGGGTGTCAGGGCTACGCGAATGACATAGCCTGACCACCAGGAGAAAATTCGAGGAAACTCTCTGTGACATAATCCAAGAGGGGCTAAAAATCACAGAAGTATGGTGTAAAACCGCTGACTTAGGAATCAATCCTAATGAAAAACCAAAGTTGCTTTTACACAGAAAAGAAAACTGGATCACATGAGGCAAATATCACTCAATAACACTGTGATAGAAATAAAAAAAGAGGTCAAATATTTGGGCATCACATTAGATAAAACAGTGACGTTTAAGAAACACATTGAGCTCCACCATTATGAAGGAGACACGAGCTTTGATGGTGTGCAGAAGAATAGCAGGGAAAAACTGGGGATGAAGACCAGAAACTTGCTTAGGATATATATCATGATGGTAAAACTTATTCTTACATATGGAGCCATAGCCTGGGCCAATAAAGCAGAACAAGTAAATAAAAGAAAAGAACTCACAAAAATACATAAACTTGCATGCATCTGCATAACGAGAGCAATAACATGACCCACAGTTGGTATGGAAAAAATATTGGGATTAATCCCTCTACACCACAAGATAATGAGGACATATCAGAAAACTATTATATGTATCATTAAAGACAAACCTCCAACAGGAATAAAACTAAAATGGAGAGAGAGCAACAAAATAATGAAGGACCATCCGATACTCATGGCTCCAAGGGATGTATAGGATGTTTGAATTTATTTTCTAAATAAACCTAAGTACCAAAAAGAAAGGGAATGAGAGGAAAACACCTCCTTTAAGAATGGCGCCATCTTTTGCTTCACAGATGGATCTAGAACACAAGATGGTACAGTGGTAGGGGTATTTGGTCCTGGAACGACTCAGAACCCATGGGAAAGCACACCAGTACCTTCCAAGCTGAAGTCCATGCAATCAAGAGATATACTCATTTCAACTTGACTAAAGGGTACAAAAACAAGAACATAGCTACCATGTCAGATAGCCAAGTAACCATCAAAGCACTAAGCTCAAGTATCATTAGTTCAAAGATGTTGTTGAACTGCAAAACTAAATTAAACTTATTAGGTACGCAGAACAAAGTCAGCCTCTGCTGGGTCCCAAGACTCGTAGAAGGCGATGAGAAAGCGGACGCCCTTGCAAGGAAAGGAGCTGCTACACTGCTGATAAGACCCCGGTGGCACACTATCAATGAGTACCTCAGACAGAAAGACAAAAAGAAAATGAAGGAACAATGGAATTCACTTATTGGCATAAACAATCCAAGAATCTCCTAACAAATTTCGGAAGGAAAGAAGTTATAGAATGTCTCAAAGGAGGCAGGAAAAAACTGCAAATCTTAACAGATTCTAAGCAGGACACTGTAAGCTAAATGGACATTTAAAGATTGGAATAATCCAAGACGGCACATGCAGATTCTGCACAGAGGCAGAGGAGACACCAACACACCTATTAAAAAACTGTGGTGCTACACTTGCCCACAGGAAGAAGTGTTTTGGGACACTTTGTAGATGAAGGGAAACAACATACCATGCTTGAGATTCACAAGAAAGACAAAGTAACGCACCATCTTAAAATGTCGGGCAGAAAGGAACCCCCATAACCTTTTAGCAGTTCATTAAGATCAAGCTCAATACAGCTAACTTGGCATCTGCACGATAACCACAACGTAACCGTAAAAGAGATCAACCACTGAAACCAGGCCTAAGTAAATCAAGTTCCTTGATGAACTAGGACTCACCGTGTGCTTTAGGCAGAGAACGAGGGATACAATAGCTCTTAAAGTGCGCAATATATTACACCCCGACCATACACATCTACATCCCAAATATGTGGATACTTTGAGTCCGATTACCTCACGACTATTTGTACACTTTAAAGTGGACAAGAAAAACGACAATCAGATGAGCAAGGCGAGCATTGAATATTGTTACTCGGAGAATAACCGAGCACTGTCCCCGCTAGTCGGGATTCGGCAAACCTTTGCTCGGCTTTCAGTGAATCCCGCATGTCTAGAACTACCTTCATATTAAAAGCACTTTTAAGACTTATACTAAGTATTTGCTTTATCTAAAACAAGAAATATTGTCATAAATTTTTTGTTTTAAGTGACATGGTTCAAAATAAGCAAATACAAATTCATATAGTAATTATCATAAAGTGGACACATACTATGTTTACCAGATTATCACCAATCTTTTCCCATTCATTCGGACTGTATTTTTCCTATAAAAGAATATAAAATAAATATTAGAACAGCTAGACGAAATTATCTACTGGGATAATGTGTAAGGATTTACCCATACAGTCCGTTGTAACATGTAAAGCGAGGGTGAGAAGAAGGTGTGAAAAAAAATTTTAAAATCGAACATTATCAATTTGTTGTTGTTTATCTGTAAAATGAAAACGTTTGTATTTTGCGACAGGGTCGGATTTAATGAACAACCGGCCGTTAATACAATCGAAAAGCGAAAATTCAATTGCTAGGAGCTAAAAAGCGACTCTCATTCTTCCCCAGCACAGTGGAAACAATCGTTTTTCCAAATATCTGTAACATAATAACATACATGAAACCTGTCTGCTCGACGATGTTATTTTTCATTTGTCACTGAGCATCGATTATTCGATTGAAAAAATCGAACTTGAAAATGATTTGACTACTGGCACTGACAACTGGCACTTGGCAGAAATCAGACGCCCTTAGACAGGCAAAAACAAAACAAAAATATATTCCCCTAAGTTATAACTAATAAATTCCCACATACCCACTAACTCTACTCTACTCCTTCAACTACCTATACCATTCTCCTATCAATAGACTGCACAGATTTGGAAACATAATTAATAATAATATCGACTTCTTTAACAGCTCTCTCGACCAGTTCAGAAATTCTTTAAAACCTATTCTCCTCCAATCAATCCTTTCCTTATATTCCAGATATATGCCTACCTAAACCATCACCGAGCCACCTCCGAATTACACCATACCAGTCATGTTGCATGGTGTGTAATGTTCACCAGGCTTCGGTAGACTCTTTGACCAACATGTGGAGATAACAGCAAAAATCATCAGAGAACGGATTTCTCCAATTATTTTCTGTCCAATTCTGATGTTCTCTAGAAAACTCCATTCAGGCCGTTCAATGATTTATCGGCACTTGCTGGCCTCCTGGGGTATAAATTTAGTCTTGGCAGAAACATTGACATTGCTTGCGATTCACAGCTGGTGGGAGGTCTCAGAAGCAGTAGAATTGGTGTTGTGAAGAGCTTGGATTAACAAAAATCTTATCATCCCTTGGTTCTGTCGCTCTCAGTAGTTCCATGACAGGAATCAGTCAATGAAGTTCACCAATTAATAAAAAAAAAAAACTAAGTGAGCCGCATGTTTTGTGGAGCAGTGTATATTCCAAATATTCCTAGTTGGACACGGGCTAGTGATCTGGTGAATTTTTGCTGATGAGGGTACCACAGAGTGACCTCAGGGCCAAAGCCCCAGACCTCCTGAGGTTGTGGACTTTTCCATAGTAGTTTAACTATAATGGTTTTTACAGGAGGAGACAGAGGAGCCCCTGACACATGGACCCACCACACACACACACACACACATATCNTAAAAAAAAAATGATAAGTGAACACTCCATTTTTTTACAAGAAAGAAAAACATCAACAAATTACAGTTGTACAAGACTAAAGAGGCAAAAGTTATTTAAGAAGCCAAAATAAAATCATACATTTATTTAGTTCATCAATGATAATTATAATTTTTGAGCATGTTGAATATTTATGAGTTTTTAAATTGTTGAACCATATGGTTAGAATTATCTGTTGATTGAAATAGAAGTCTTGTTGTTTTCTACTGCATCTTCCTGCTTTTGTTTATAAAATTAATAATACTTAATAATTTTGTATCAGCAGAGATTTTTATTGCTTAAAATATTCTAAAAGGCCATTAATTTAGATGATAACTATCACAATAGATGATAAATAAAGATAATTATTACCTTGTGCCCATGTTAGAAAATTTTCACTCAAAATTCTACATCACAAACTAAGAGGATATTTATCTATTTTTTATTTTTGTAAGACAAAAATTTGGACTTCGTCAGATGTTTTATACATTAACCAATGTTTTACATTGAATTTTTTTCCTTACCAACTTTATTGAAATATTGATATAACGACAAAAATAATACATTGTTCTTATTACAAAATTTCATGTATTGCACGTTATAACAAATTGAGAGTATAGGTATCCATAAAACCTAATCCGTGTAAGGGCTTACAAATTCTAATAATAATTTTTTAACAATAAAATAATACACAAATTATACAATTAAAAAAATTCTTATTGCAGTTAGCTAGTTGAAAAAGCTTATTGAAACGAATTAGGATTTTGTGCTCAGTAATAAACAATTACAGTTGACTCTTGATAATTTGAAATCTGACCACAAAAATAATTCAAATTTTGAATAGAAAAGAAAATCAAATTACTAAGGATAGATATGTATTTTATGTATTTTTACAAGGTATTACTTCAACTGTACAGACATAAATCATTGTAAAAATAATGATAAAGTGCAAATAGATCAACTGAAAAATTGAACATTGCTATGTATTTTTAAAAAAATTTGTAAAGTTTATATAAAGAATTTCAGTTCTTTTATTGTGTTCACGATCACAACAATAGAGGTGTAAACAACAGATTAAGGGTAATAAAACATAAAACAACAAATCATTTATAGTTGAAGGAACATGTAATTTCAATAATTTAAATGGAAATTTAAATATAGAACAAGAAAACTCAATAGGAAACATTAGAACAAAAAATATTGAAGCTAGTTAAATAAATTCCTACTCAATTTATAAATATGTGATGATGCATTTGATGGACTGTAAATGTACTAATTATTATGATAAAACATAGTGTTCATTATGTAAGGAAGGAGAAAAATGTACACATAGTATAAATAAAAAGGAGTTAAGTTGTCACTTTTTCTCTATCACTTCTCTCACTCTCTCCTCTCTCTCTCTCTCTCTCTCTCTCTCTCTCTCTCTTTCTTTTTCTCCCTTTCTACTATCCTCCAGTTTTTGTTAAATTAAACTGAAGGAGATTTCAATTTACAATAAAAATTGTTGGTATCATGAATCTTCATCATCGTCAAAAATCATCGCCATCTAAATGTTTTACCATCGAGATAAGATTCGATTTTCTAGATTTTGCTCACAAACAGCCAAGCTTTTTTAAACCAATTTTATCACAAAATTTAACTTGAAGCTAATTATGAACAAAGTTTTCCAGCAATTAATAATGAATATTTTTTTTACACATTTACAGCTAGACAACAAAAGTAAAACTTAATTACTTGTACAAATTGTTTGGTTTTTATTATTCATTAAGTTAAAAATAAACAGGCAATAAATCAGAAAATAGGGATCTATCATCTTTTGTGCCATGTGCTAAAGTTACACTATAATCATGTACACATTTCGTCTCAAAAGTTGTTTCTAAGACACATATCAAGAGCAATGTAACTTTCTTGGCTGGTATCTGCTGAAATATCATTGTCCAGAAATTAGAAGCATATATCTGTCCTACTAATTCACATGATATTACAAAAAAACAATTTTATATAACAGCGGAACAATTGTTTAAAAAAACTTTCAAAGAAATGGTTAAATTTAAAAAATCGGCTGTCTGTGATCATAATCATTAAAATAAAAGATATTTTAATCAACCGAGTTATATAAATAATATATTAACATAACTGTTATATATAAAAAGTATATATAATAGTTATATATAATAACAATCAACCAGGGTGATTTGGTAAGAACTCAATCCAAATAAGTATACACATTCTCTTAATTTTAACGTGTTTTTAAAAATTGATTAGTCAATGTTTATAATAAATAATCATTATAATAATAAATATTGTTCAGGTAGCAATTTTTGCACATATAATACGGAAGACTGGCAGTGAAGAGTAGTTGAGGCATCATCTATTGACGGAGTTTGATTGGAGCACTTCATCACAGATGGCAATGTCTAGATGAAATGCTCAGAGAAAATATTTGAAATTGCTTCGGTTTACCGACAAACAAATTATTTAGAAGTTAGTTTATTATAAATGGACTTGTAAAATAGATAATAACGACGTGTAAGTTTAGGAGGTACAATTCTGAGGATCGTTCTATGAAAATGTAATTTTAATGATAATACACTTTAATGTTTAGTATAATACACCTTCACTTGTTCGACAACTAAATTAAAAAAAGAGCGAGAACAGAAGAACTAGAATGTTTAATTTGGGCCAAACAATTTTATTATTGTAACTATGGGCGTATTTGTTATCCGTTTACAAACACGGCGCTCGGACATACTAAACCTGCAAGACCGTCAGGTTCGGCATAACTGTATCTCAATTCTTTGAGGCGCTGACGACGAGTCGTGATAAGAAAATTAACATTCAAATAATTTTAAATTATTCACATTATTTCTCACAAATACGGTTATTTACGGGAATAAATTATTTTTCTCATTCATTTGATATATCGGAAGATATTAGATTAGCGAATTAGATAGGAATTCGCTAATTCTGAAACTTGCCAATCTGGGCTTCTCTTTCAAAATACTGAATACTCTGAAATCTATATTTGGTTCTATGGTTTCATTTGTGCGATATAAAAATGTTATTTCGAAGTTTTTCCAGATTAAAATCGGCGTGAGACAAGGACGTTTGTTAAGCCAAATCCTATTTTCCTTGTTTTTAGATGACTTAAGTTCCATTCTTGAATGTGGCATCACTAAAGGGGACAAATTTATTATTATCCTTTTGTACGCGGATGATTTAGTGATCCTATCAGATAAAGTCGAGGACATTCAAAGAAATTTTAATCTATTAGAAGGCTTAGAAGAAACTTAACCGTCAACCTGGAGAAATCAAAAAATTTAATTTTTAGGCTCGGTCAGAGAGTTTGAGTTACAATGGCAAGAAGATAGATGTTGTAAACAACTACATACACCTAGGGGTCAGTCTTTCGTCGAAATTATCTTTTATATTGAAGATGAGCTCAATAAAGATAGAAACGTTGGCACGATAAAGAAAATGTTTTTCCAAAACATACGTCACTCCAGACCGCATCTCACGATCTCCAAATAATCTTTAACTAACGGCTAACGGTCACCACACATAAATGGAGATGCTTTTCACTTTGTGGCTGAGTGCTCGATTTTGTCAGAATATCGCCTTCTGGGTGTTCCTAGCCTTTCCCGCACTGTATTCGTCCAGCCCTTAAACGAAATAAGGAATTGTAAAGCCCTTACATAAGCTCGCGATGCGTGGCAATATAGGTATCGACTGATTCAGCAGTTCAATTGGTGAGAGCTTTGCACGGAAACCAAAAAAAAAGAAAAGTAAATGTAAATTGTACGTATCTATATAAAATGAATACTAGTAGGCAGTTTTAAGTGGTAATTTTAATTTGATTTGGTTTCACTTTTACCTCTCACTCCCGACAGACGGATTGTTATCCATGTTATATTGTACTTTTTTTCTATTTTTCTGTGTATTGTGTAAAATCTAAATAAAGTATTTAAAAAAAACAATCAATCAGAGTGATTGGGTAAAAATTCAATCCCAATAAGAACATTCCTCTTAATTTTAACGGATTTAAAAAAAAATATTGTTAATTGATGTTTATAATAATTATATTGTTTAAGTAGCAATTTTTGCTTGTACAATATGAAAGACCGGCAGTGAAAAGCAACTGAGGCATCATCTATTGACGATACATTTGTTTAGAGCACTTCATCCGAGATGGCGATATCTATATGAAATGCCAAGAGAAAATATTTGAAATTGCTTCGCTTTACCGGGAACAACATTATTTACAAGTTTGTGTATTATAGATGGACCGTAAAATAAATTATAACGGCGTGTAAATTAATTCAATTAACAATTCTGAGGATAGTTCTGTGAAAATGTGATTTTAATGATAATAAACTTGAATCTTTAGTGTAATACACCTTCACTTGTTCGAAAACTAAATTAAAAAAAGAGCGAGAACAGAAGAACTAGAATGTTTAATTTGGACCAAAACATTTTATTATTGTAACTAAGGGCGTATTTGTTATCCGTTTACAAAAACGGCGCTCCGACATACTAAACCTGTAAAACCGTCAGGTTCGGCATAACTGTATCTCAATTTTTTAAGGCGCGGACGACGAATCGTGTTAAGAAAATTTATAATAAAACCATTTTAAATTATTCACATTATTTGTCACAAATACAGTAATCAACGGGAATAAAGTCTTTGTCTTCTAATCCAGACCGTAGAAGATTAATTAGACCTATACCAGCAACGAGGGGTTATGTAAAAATTTTAAATTATGAAATATCCCCAAGGTTTTTTAAACTTTTGTCATTTTATGAATTTTGATTTTAAAAATTCCTTCACTTGTTATTTCTCCCACTTTGTTTGTGTAATTTCGCATTAACTTATCAATGCCAGACAGGCTTTGATGAGTCTCCCATAAAGATGTTCGTACAAATAGAAATACAGCCATCATCCTTTCCTGTCGATAAAAAAGTCGGATGTGAATATGTTAGTGTATAAGTTTAATTTGTCCAGTATTGAAGTGTCCGAAAAATCTCAAGATTTTCTTATTCTTCCTTTTCCCTTTTGAATAGAAACTCTTGAATAAAGAGAATAAAAACTATAACGATCTGTCGTCTATGTGTGTTTCCAATAAGCAAATTGGTTATTTTGTTAAATTTATTGTGATTTACGACAATAACTGGTCAAAATGAACCTTCTTCTTGGTAATTTTTGTTCCTGCTCAATTAATTAAAATTGTGTCTGTATGTATATGAAAACCATTACTTAAAATTTTCCAGGTTAATAGGCTAGCCATGATGAGACAGGAGATCATTGGCATACAGCAAAAAAGGATAGGACACAATACAAACCCCTGAGGTATTTCTTCTTCAATGATCCTACTAGCAGTCCAGATGACACCTATACTTACACATTGACTGCATTTTGTCAAATAAGCTTTAATACATTTTATGGTAACCACCATGATTCCCGAGTCATCCAGTATCATTTGCCATTATGAAGATGAAAAGAAATTCAAGTATTGTTCAAGTTAAAATTTGGTAAAGTTTACTGAAGTTGCATTTTTTAAAATGATTTTTTCTTTTTAAACGAGGGTATTTGAAATACGTGGTTATATAAACCCTCATGGGCGCCGGTTTAAAAGTACAAAAGTAAAAGTATGTCGGTTTCGATTGCAGGGCCGCTGGATTCGAACCCAGGACCTTTATCTTACAGTGTAGAGCGCCGCGCCGTGTCAACGTCCAAACCGTTGCGGCCACCGACACCCCCAGGATTTTCGTTTTGTACCTCGTGTAATGTAAATTCGTATTAATTATAAATAAAAGTTTGAACTGCTAAATTTTTTAATTTTATTCCTCCCCACCATCAAAGTGGAGTCCAGCTAGGCTTGGAACAAAGTTTAAAAATTCTATTGTTCTCATGAAAGGTTTAATATGCGTCCCGACTCAAGTCGCCATAGCGGATTTTTTGATAATTTTCTTTCTGAGTGAGTCGCACTTTTGGTAAGGCCTATTCTTGATCGAATATGTAAGGTGAGAACGGAGAAGCTCCAAAAAACGACGGCGCTGTATCAAAACTACCGATGAGACGAAATTTTTTTGTTGCTAATTAATACCCTACGGCATAACAGTAGCTAGTCGTTTCTTCAGGTAATTTTGTTAAATGCTCTCCTGTTTTAACGGATATACTAATGTACTACAATCTATTTATAAAGAAACAATGGAAGCTGTAAGAGGATAACATGGAATTTCCGAGTTTTTACTATATACAGCGGTGTCAGACAGGGATGTCTATTGAGCCCTTTATTATTTTTTATTGTTTTAGATGATTTACCCGATTGTTTGGTGAAAGGTAGTACGAATTGCTGATAATGTTATTAAAATACTTATGTATGCTGATATGCGAAAATCCCCTTCAAATACAAGAATAAATGTGTGTAAATATGAATGTTAATTTGAATAAATAAAAAAACATGATTGTTAGAAAAGGCGGTAGACTATCGTTAAGTGAAAAATTGAAAGATTTCGCGGTCAGCCGTACTACGCCTCAAAAAGAGAGCATACTTCATGCCGCTAAACAAATTTTAGTCATGTTTACAATTGATCTCCAGTTAGGCTTTTGCCAAATACCAGCTGCTCAAAAGTGCAGAAATAAGACGTGTTTTGTCACGACCATCGACACCGTTACCGGATGGCATTTGGTTTGAACAACTCTCCGGCGACCTTCGTCCGAATGATGGACCGCTTTCGTACTGGGCTTCGAGATTGTGCAGTGTCTTCATTTAATAATCTGTTAATTCTATCGGAAAATTTCAAGCAACACAAAGATGATATTAAGGCAGTTTTCGCACGTCTGAGATTATTCAGACTGTGAGCACGCCGTGAGAAACGTCTTTGGCCGCTGCTGAATCGAATTTCTTGGCCATCTGATAACACAGAATGGAATAGAAGTGGATCCTAATAAAACTTCCGCTATCAAGTATTAAAAGAGGCTTGTTCCGAAAAAGAATTTCTAAACTTGCTCATGGTACAGGAAGTTTCGCCAATATTACGCGCCCTCTGACTAATTTATAAGAAAAAGAACACTCCTTTCAAATTTGAACATAAGGAAATAGTCGCTTTCGAGATATTGAAAAATAAACACTGCTCACTTCCTATCCTAATTCAGGCTGCTCAGTCAAAACCTCATATCTTACTTATGTAAGTGGTTATGCTTTTGAAGATGAGCGACCCATTGAGTTCACAATTCGGCTTCCTACCTCTTGTGAACGGAACTATTCTAGAGTAGAAAGGGAAATGAAGTAGTACTCAAGGTGACCAAGAAAAGCACGGTTCAATTAAATACACGATTTATTTAAAGTCTTTACAAGTCGAAGCTTCGGAACAGACACGGTAGATAAGAAACACTCCGTTGCATACAGTAATCCCTAGTCCTATACCTGAATCACCATCTAACTTCTTATCTCACTTTATTAAAGAAAAACACTCCTCCCCACTCAATTATAGGGTATCGAGCAATTAAAATAGGAACCACTTGAAACTGTTTGCGGTAATAGAAGGATATTGATCATGGAGAATAATCCAACAAAATGTGTCGGGATTTTGCACTCCCATACAGCAGTCTGCGCTAAGAGTGACGAAGTCTTTCTACGTTATGATTCACCTAGGAAAGTCATCTCGGAAAACTATGTCTAGTTTATGCAGGAGGTATTTGAAATACTTTTACTCGAGGTAACCGTGAAAAGCACAGTTTATTATACAAACCTCTTAACAAGTCGAAGCTTCGGAATCAACTGACGCAAAAGAAAGCCTCCTTGTACACCAGTCTCCTCCTTTTTTAAAACATGGACCATTCCTTATGCTTTTTAATCCCACGGTTGAGACGTCAAAGCTTTTCCGCCTCCTTAAGAAGCGATCGTCCCTCAAACTGCGTTGCGACCAACTATTTTAAACTTTCTAATCTGGAAATTTAATGCAAACGAAATGTGCTTTTTAATGCAGCTGAAGTGGAAAAGATGCTTATGCTTTTTGACTGAATGCTCCATCTGATCAGAGTTTCCTCTTGGCATCTAGGTGCTCCCAGTTTTTCGCTTTCTCTCTTTCTAAAAAAAAAGAAAGAAATAGAAATAGAATGAAATCATTTTTAATAGATATCCACTTGATACATCATGAATCAATCCAAGGTTAACGAACACCTGTACAATAGATAATTTTCTCAGCTTTAAACAGGTTTTTTTAAGCGTTCTCTTTCCTTCATTATAGGTAATCATAATTATGTTTGACCGAAAAGAGGTACGATAAGGATCACGGTTAGCATCTTTTAACAAGGATACTACGTTGAGCGGAAGGAAGTAGAATAGAACTCCCGGAAGGAATTTTGTGAGAAGGCCGCGGTTTTTAGGTAAGCCAGATCCGTTCCGATAGGTTGATAATCACGGCAAACTGGTTTCTCCCGTAGATAATAACAGAACGATAATGATAAAATGACAGCAAACTTATTTTCGACCCGTTGGTCACCAAGGTTTAATTTAATTATAAATTGATTACTTTTATTACTTATTATTACTGTTAAAAGGGTTTAGAATTAAAGGTTCGAATACAAGCTCCACCTGTAATCCTTGACTTGTAAATTTTGCACTGACAAAATAGCAGCAAATGGGAACATTTAAGTAACTTATTTGTTTGCAGAGGAATTAAAAAATAACAGATGAATGTTTTCAAGAATAATCGTATATGATAAAAGAAAAAAAAACTAGTTCCAACACAATCCCTACAAATAATTGTTACAGTCCAACTTAGTGAAATATGCCAGGTAAGTTTATTAAGAAACTGAAAAATATAAAATGTGTTTCTTTACTAAAATGTATTATTGTTTGATAGTTACCAATCATCGTTGATTTTTGTCACAGTTGTTTTTGTGACAGCGAGGATAGGCAGACAACAAGAGAAAAATCTCAACATTTAAAATGTGCTACAGTTCTCAAAGTCAATTTCCATGGTTGACCAAATTTAAAAAATATCAAAATAATTAACATAACAAAAAAATCTTTAGTAGAACTATTTTGCCAAATTAAAAATATATTATGTAGATTCCTTTACAAATAATTTGTTTGTCCTCTCATTTATTTATTTAAGTTTGACCTTACGTTGCTGTCAGGGGTACAGGATAATTAATCATCTGTGTCAGTGTAAAAAAAAAATCTGGTAACGCCGGTTTGAAAAGGTGTAGAAGGTTGCATACGGAATAAAATTTGCAAGATATTACACATGATGCACCATTGTGCAGTCACCTTTCATTGCCATTATAATTTACTTTAAGAAATTCCCACTAATAAGATTCGAAATTTAAAAAAAAAAAAAATATATTACAAAATCTCAACCGGTACTGAAATTTTCTAGTCCAAATAAAGTAGTCTAAATTCCAATTTTCGTTCGTTTGTTTTGAAACGCGTATTGAGCGAATGATAATATAAATTTGGTTCGATTTGTTTTTCATTTTTTAGATCATATAATTTTTATGATTGAAAATAAGTCACTGTTTGAAACTTGAGTCTTCATATTATGAAATATATACACTAATATAAAAAATATACAATGAAATTTAAAAAAATATTATGTAATAACAGAGTAAATATAGTTTATAAATATATATTCCTGTAATGAAGAAATAAAATAAACAACATCTTCTAACATAAAACATAATATATATAGTTATGAAATAATAATAATTATAATTAAAAATTATAATGTTGTCGGTAAAACATACGCTTTATTGCAATAGCATTTTCTCTTCTGATTCATGAAAAAAGTTACATGAAAATAGCGTATTTTTATTCCTTAATACCAACACAATACACATGGCAAAACTTACTTAGCAGTGCAATAATATTTTAATCTATAATTTAAATTTACATCTATATTCATTGATAATTGAAATGGTTATAAATATTTATAACAACCTAATAAATTAGGGATAAAAAATGACAGTATGTATTACGTTCTTAAAGTCTCCATCCAAAATTTGAGACTTGGAAAACCCTAAGATAAAATTAGTTTAATCTTAATAACATATAAAATATTTGAAAACAAATGATTAATGGCATTGTTTTAGAAAAATAAAATATCAAAATATTCATGGAATACCGACTCATTAATTTGTTGATATGGTTTATAACAACAGTTTCTTCTGTCATTGGAAAACAACGTTCACAATACAAAAATAAACTGATTCCAAATTTTACCGGGAAATAGTTAATTTGTTCTTTTCCAACGCAAACAAAAATATGAAATGAGTACGTTGTTAAAGAATGTCCCCCCATTTTTGTTTTTATCTTTAAATTGCTCATTCTTGAAAATTTGAAAATCCTTGGACCCCGCTCGTGTCAATGTTTTGGCACGTTAAACGATAATGTTAACAAAGGTTTTTCCTCTATCAAAACCTAACTGCTAAATTATCTTTATCATCCAATAAAAAGGCACAATTTTGTTGTTATGTAGTGATTTCATTTTAATTTTCTTGAGAGAATTATTCTAGTAAAACTGTTGGAACAATATTTCATTTTTGTTAGGATTATTTAATAATATAATAATTATTCTTTACGTACTAGGGTTCACTTTCAGGTTTAACCTTCCCGAGATGCAAATATAATGGCTCAGAAGACAAAATAATGTTTATGACAAAGTCACGGTTACAGGATAATGGATTCGACGTAAGAGAAAACACGTTTCGCTGTTTTTATGTCAAGCCGATAATACATTATTCACCGAGTTGATAAGTTAATTTGATGTAATTAAATTTTTTTGGCATGTTGCCTTGCAATTTTTCCACTTTTGACCACCCAAAAGCATTGCAAAAAATTTGGAACTAATAGGGGATTGTCTTCATTTCAAAATTGAAATAAATACATGTGGATATATGTTGCTTACTGAAGAGAAAATACACAAATAAAGATCACTGGATTAATTTGTATAACACAGTGTTGTTTTACTTCATAGAAAACTGACAATTTGGATTACTTATATTAAATAATTTATTTTAGCCTTTTTCCGGACGAAACTACCCCTGACAACATATAAATATAAAATAGAGAAATAATGAAGGGCAAGATTATTTAAAAAGGATTTTGTCGACCGGATTCGCCAGTAACTGTACAGTTTATGAAGAAGTTTTTCTACCAGCAAAAGATATTTGAAATAATTAAAAAAAATTGCTTCTGTTGTTGTTAGTATTGTTACTAATGATAAAAATAAGAAAAATGCAATAATAATAAAAAAGAACACTATGGAAGGAAAAATGAAAATAATTTGAACAAGTTGTTTATTATGCATGGAAGCATTTTTACGATTTGGTTTATCGGAGGATATTCAACGAGTTCATTTCAATCAACTGATGTGTCTTGATCTTTTTCGAGGCTGTTTTCAAAATGGCATTGCTGAAAATAACGTAAACGCCCCTTCAGTTTAGCTGTTTTCGGTGTGGTTAACAATTTTTCATTCAAAGGTCTTATCCACTAAATTTTATACATAAGAAATACAAATGGTAACATTTTGGCTCAGCATTCGTTCATTGATTCATTTATTGCATATTTCTAACAGGGGCACAGCCCCAAAACATAATAGTCAAAATATAATGATAGTAATACATGAAAAGTTATAAAAAGTAAACTAAGTAAGTAAATTGAAAATGGAAAAGCAAGGATTAAAATTAAAATTCACTACATCCAAATTATTACTTAAAACACAAAAATATTTCTTTTAATGGCCACTTGACTGTCAACAAATGGATCAACGCATGTCACATTCAAAGAACGGACAATTCTATAAACATATTTCGTTGATGGGAGTTGGTTTCGCAAGTGGAAATTTAAAAGATTTCATTCACTCGCAAACTCCGTCGGGGTACCGTTTTTAAGCTGAGTTTTTATAGAATTTTTGGATCTAGCTTTGAACTTAAGGCAGAAGGGTCAAACCCGATGCAAAACTTCAAATCCATTCCCCCAAAATATGTAAATTTCTATGTAGCTGTTGCGATCGAAGACTATTCAGTGGTGCAAGTGGGATGTGTACAAAAGCGTGTACAAAATTAGTCAAATTCGACGAGGATGTGTCGACAACACGAAGGCGAAGCATCCGAAGAGTTGAAATGGACTGCAGGTACGCGGGATGAGACGGTCGATTGAGAAGAAAAAAGAATTAACTCCTCCTGGGAGACACAAGTAAAAAGATCACCAATACCCTTAGGCAAACTAGCATCCCAGACTAATTTTTCTTGACCGAGAGGTGAAATCAAAGCCAATGTTGCCCTACAAGAGATTTGTTCAAGTCAAGCTTAGCTTTTATTAAAGAAATTTCAATAGCATAAAAATCATTGGTTAGTTGACATGTTTGAAGTGCTAAAGTAGCTGAATCAGCGGTCGAAGAAAAAGAGTCAAATTTTCTAACCTGATATATCAGGATCTCAGCCTTCTTAGAGTAGCGAGAGGAAATAAATTCTAACACAGAAGATTTAATATCTTTGGCCAATAGAGAAACTTCCTCATTTGCGTCATAAAGTTTACAGCAAACATGATTTTCTGCCTTCTAGTAAAGCTATTCAATAATTTGCGCTCATCTGCGAAAAAAATAACAAACTTGGTTATTGAAAAGCATTTCCGATGTCTATAAAAAAAAATTGTTTAGGGGACACGGCAGAGGGGGGACTGAGATTTGAAGGTGAACTCATCGGTGGGAGAGGTAGCCGGCATCCTCGTTTATACAAATAAGAATTGCTCATGGTGAAACAGTTTCAGTTGTTGTTAATGGTCGAGGATGAAACTACTTTTTGGATTTGCCTTATTGCCATTGATCTCGGCGGCAAACGACACCATCCCACCCCTCGTTCCAAATTCAATTGTTTCAGGGCTCATTACATTTGTCACGACAAATTTCCTCCCAGTTTTAGGCATACCAACGGTTATTGATAGTAACGCATATGTTCCGGAAGATTTTACCCTCACGGTAAGAAACAAACTTTTGAAACAATTTTAAATGATTGTTAATCTTTAATAGCTTTTAATATTTATTTTATAATAAATTATGCTACTTTATATGGACAACCTTTGTTTTCTTAATTTCGTTAACATAACTTTTTATATTTAAACTATGAATTATTAATTATTGTTACCGCCTTTTGTTTTGATTTTTACTGTTTATTTGACTAGAATTTCAAAAATTGTTGCATAACATCTTTTACTATTATTGAACTTTCTAAAGCATTATTTTTGTTTAATTTGTACACAAATTCATAGACATCTTTTCCTTTACTTTTCTGCTGTCTATTTAATCCTTACAATTTGGGATTGATTGATTGATTGAGAGTTTTATCACGCAAAGTTAGGTCCTTTGGACCTCTCAGACAATTAACGTGAATTACAAATTTTACATTGTACATACATTATAATATAGTCTTCTTTCGTCATTACAATTTGTTTTATAATTATACTTTATAAAGAAGAAATTTTTTTTAATAAAATTTTTTACTAAAAATTTGCCAATAAATTTTTTTTCTAAGTTTATAAATTTATAAGATAAGTAACAATAAAACAAAAAATTAAACTAAACAAAAACAAACTAATAAGTTTATAAGATAATCTTTATTTATATGAATATAAAGATATAATATGACAATTACAAAACTAAAAGACGAAACCTTTACTCATTAAGAATACTTTTATGAAATAATTATTTCACTACATTGTTGAAAGTTATTATTTTTTTATACTTTAGTTATTTTTTTGTTTAATTACAAACATTTAGCTATTAAGTAATTTCTGTGCATTAGTTTAAATTCATACAATTTTGTTACATTTTTTCTTCTGAAGGTAACCCATTATATAATAATAATTTTTATTATAAAAAGGTGTTATATTTATTTTATGAACACTATTAGAGAATATGATTTGATTAGTTATAATTTGTGGTTCTTGAATCATTATTTTCTTTATTAAAGTTACAAGCACTAGTTTTTTTATGATCTTCGATTTTTAAAATATGTAGTACTCTAAATTTATCATACAATCGTTCATACTTAAAATTAACTATGAATCTTTCTCAAGTATTTAATAACATTTGTTAACTTACTATATCGTTATAATCTGCATGCATTGGAGAGAGAGGGAGGGAGAGAGAGAGAGAGAGNAAAGAGAGAGTAAAAGTCATAATGAGAGGAAAGAGATTCATTTTTTGTTAAAATTGATCAAATATACATTACTCTGTATATTAATGATGTTTTATTAGGCCCCAAAAAGAGAAAATGGTTTTGAACAAAGCTTTTTGTTGATTTGAACTTCACATTTTGAACTCTTTAACAGTTAAATTGCGCAGTATAAACTTACGATTTATTGAAGTTTTGGTTTTTGACCAATATTAATGATTGAAATAATTGATAAACTAAATTAACAAAGAATAACGGGTGTTTAAAGAGGTTAAGGCAATAAGAAGAAAAATGGGCTGAACTGTACAAACTCGCTTTTATTTTTGATCTTACATTAGCTGTTTTTGCGCACTGAGTCAGTTTTACCAGAGTACAATGATATTTTTGCACAACTTGATACAATACTCCCCTCGAAATAATGTAGTTCTGCAGCTGATGAGGAAATTGTACACGACGTCCAATGCGTGTGCATGGCGGGTTTGGTATGCCCGAGTCCTGAGGTGGAGAAGGTAATACTGGTGGGGAGGTGTGAGCTGATGAATGTTGGTGGTATTGTATTTCTTGAGAGTTGGTTTTTTACGATCTTTGGATGCTGTAGTAGGCGTATCTCCAATCAGCACATCGAATGTTTATGGTATAGAGCCTTGTAGGGTCCGGTATAATGTTTCTGAAGAGATGCACGTATTCGGTCAAACCTGATTAAGACGTTGAATAACGGGTGAATCCAATTCACGATGCACAAATGGAATTTTTGCGATGAGTGCCAAGCTGTGGATAGTGGGGTGTATAAGTGAGAGTAAGGAGTTGAGCTTGTGAACGTAGTTATGTGTTGGTGACTGATTTGTAGGTTTTTCGAAGAATTGACCTGGAGTCGCAGATTTGTTTCATAGACCATATTAGCGGTAGTTGTTTTGATGGCTTCCTTGTAGGCACAGCTTAATCCTAACAGTAAGTTCTAATGACCAAGAGTATCGATCGGTGTTTATTCTGTTCATAAAAGCAGCTTTCAATGTCCTGACTTGCTTCCCCATGAATCCATTTGCTTGAGGGTGGTACCTTGTAGTGTGACGAACTTCGATGATAAATAAATTGGCAAAACCAGTGTTAAGACTTAAAAGTTTTACATTGATCTGCCACAAGATGAAGAGGTGAACCAAAACTTGATAGCCACCCGAAAAAGAATGTGTTAGTGATAGTTTCCTCTCTTTAGTCTGGTATTGGGAAAGCCTCTACTCATCGCGTGAACAGATTTACACCGGTGAAAAGGTAGTTGTTGCTTCTGGATGGTTGTAGTGATCCAATCGTCCGGTTTCAGAAAGCTAGTAATTGGTGTTCTCCTTACGGAAGTTTGGCAGGTGTGACACTGTCGAACAAAATGTGTTTTGTCTTGTTTTCTTGCTAGGCCAAGCAAATCTTTCTGATATTAGTCGTTAGGTTGATTTTGCACCAGGATGAACTATGGAATGGAACTGTTAAGAAATTTCACGTTGAAATGTGTGAGGGGCTGTTGTTGTCGCGACTTGTTGAAATATCGTAGTAGAAATCTGAATCTTCCAAGTGTAATTACTATTTGTAAACCAGTTTAGCTGTTGAAGTTTAGTAAGCTAAGCATCGTGGATTTCCATCCTGATCTTGGAAAATGACGCTACCTATGATAATGTTAGATGCGTCAGCTATTAAGGATAATTTTACGGTGGGATCTGGAAAACTTAATGTGATTTTCAATTGTAATATCCTTTTGCATTTGTCGAAAGCAGTGTCCAGTTCTGTGGTCCGTGTTGTACGTGAATTGTCCTTTTTGGTAGAATGAAGATGTAGAGGTGCTTGGATTTGACTATACGTGGAAAGAATGGGAGATAAAGATTTGACGTAATTTGTGTAGTGAAATAGTTTGTGGGTTGGAAAAGCTTAGAAAGCATATATATTTTCAATCATGGGTGAAATACCATTTTATGATATATGGTATATTAAAAACTCAACCTCTGGTATGGTGAAAGTGCTCTTGTTCACATTGACAAACCATGCGTTCCAAGACTTGAAAATAGAATATTTAGATGTTTGATATGGTCTTCCATGTTGGGAGAGAAGAATATTATCAATGTAGACATAAATTAACGAAAGGTCTCTCGTAGAAGAATAAATAAATGTTTGAAAGTTTGTGATGCATTGCATCAAGTTCAAAAATGCAAACGAACCGAAAGGAATGGTTACAGCTGTTGTAATTGATAACTGATATCTGAAGGGCCTTTGTGAGGTAAATAACTGAAAATATGTTGAAGCCCTTGAGCCGGATGAGCAGTCTTTTATGTTTGGGATGGGGTATCTATTCGGAATTGTTTGTAAGGTGAGTTTTCTGCAATCACCACAAGGACGCCAATCACCTGTTTTCTTCTCAATTAGGTTTGGGCCGGCCATGATATACACGCTTTTGGAGCATGAACTGAAAGTCTTGTTTGGCAATGTAGATTAGTTTATCTGGTGGTAGACGACCACGCTGCTGTCGTATGTGATTTTGTGTTTTTCTATGAGAAAACTAATCCAATAAGGTGTTTGCGAAGTTATTATGCTCTTGGATGATTGGACTATATAAGGTTCGCCGGTGACATTAGTGTATTGAGTCTATTTAGTTTGTGCTTTAGGTAAACTAAACTGATGGCAGATGCGAAGGAAGTAGGCTCCTAGAATTGGACAGTTTACATTAGCAATCTTCAAAACAAATGTAATCCAAAAACTAAGTGAAGTAGACGTTGGCCATAAGCGGTAATTTTTGTTTGAAAAGTGGAAACAGCGAGAAGTTTTGTCCCCCTCTTCAACGACCAAAAATTGGATTGGGGGTTATTTCCCGATGAAGATATAAAAGTACAATCCTTTTAAAAAGACAGTTCCTACTCACAGTAAGATGTTTCGCAATGATCCGGATTTCGAGTTTTTAGCTCATCATCAGGTTGAAGGAGTTCTAAAACCACGTCTTTCGACATGAATAGCAAAAGTGAACCGAGATACCCCCGCCAACGCGACGTTCCAATGAGAAGCTGGTTTTAATGCCGTTCAATTTTGAACGTTCGGAAAGCGGAAATTATAACACAAGTAGATATTATATTAGTAAATACTGTACCACTCAACCAAGTTCTCCACCATTCATCATTTCTATCATAAAAGTACAGGTGTATTTTGTATAAATTTTCTATGATAAAAAATCCCATTTGTAAGTATATAATGAAGGGCCGCTGGATTCGAACCCGGGACCCTTACCTTAAGTGATGAGCTTCGTGTCAACGCCTAACCGTTGCGGCCACCGACGCCCCTTCTATTGTTGTTATCAGGTAAATTAATTTAGTTGTCGAGTTTGTAAGTTTTGGCAGTGGAAGTGTAATTCTCAAAACAGATCTGAGGGTCTGAATTTCAAAATTTGTTAAGTTTTTCTCTTACACGGCTTCAAATTGAGCCTACATTCTCTCTAGGTGGTGTCACTGCTATCTTAAACAAAAAATATATATCCAGTCCAGCCGTCGAGATCCAACAAAAGGCGGGTCGGGTCACGTGCCATGAGAAGACGACGATTCCGTTTTGTACAGACGCAAACGGATGATCGTCGTGGTCACCAATTTGGTTTATGACCATATAATTATTATTGAAATAATTGATAAACTAAATTAACAAATAACAGTTGTGTTAATAATTAACAGTTGGTGTTTAAAACAGTTTAAGGCAATAAGAGAATTGTTGGGCTGAACAACCTCGGTTTTATTACCTATCTTACATTGGAAGTTTTGGCGCATTGAGTCTGTGTCGTTTATACACAATATGCTTGTGCGCAATTTGATGTGGTTAAATTAATGGTTGAAAATGGCTAAGTTGGTTTACAAAAACAACCGACCACCTGATTTTTGCACGAAAAAAGGCCAACTTTGGTAATGTATATTTTCTCGGCCTTATAAGTCACAGACCTGCGCTAGGCCTCATTTTTTAAAAAATTTTACGTTCAACAAGGTGGCTTTTTTAAACGTTTTTCTGGCTTCAATCATTCATCAGTAAATTCAAAAATTCGGGAACTCGTTAATTTTTTGCAATTTTTACAAAAACTTCAAATTGAGCTGTGGAGCCATAAATCGTAGCGGCCCCCATGGGAATCGATAGGAAATTTGAATAAATTTTCAATTGGTCACCTTCCACTTTGCCCGATTTCTAAACCGTTTTTTGACTTATTCGCATTTTTGGTGGTTTTTTACGTGCTCATGGAACACTCTCTTTCTCTCGATTTTCGAGAATGCATAAATTGTGAATTGTAAAGTTTTCGCAAATTTTATGGTCTACAACTTTTGTTCCGAGGACTTTTTCAAAAAGCGAACAGGAAAGAGACAATCGTTACGTTTTCTTATTCTGACCTTTTGAGATGCGGAATGCTTCCGTTGATAACAACTTTTTCACCTCTTCACGGAAATTCAACTTTTTTGCCCAAAAATCGCAAATAAGTCAGAAGGATTTCCTGGTTCCACAGCTCAATTTGAATTTTCCGTCACAAGTTCAAAAATTAACATGTCGAATTTTTGAATTTACTGATTAATGACTGAGGCTTGAAAAATATTTAAAATAGCCAATTTGTTCAGCGTAAAATTTTTGTACAAAATAAAACCTAGCGCAGGTCTGTGACTTAAAAGGCCGAGAAAATATATATTTCCAAAGTAAGCCATTTTTTCGGGCAAAAATCACGATCGGTTTTGTTTATGAGCAGTGTAAAAGCGAGGGGAAAAAATGACAATCAGAAGTTAAACTAATACATTTATGTGAGCATGATTTGCCATATTTCGTAATTACTTTGGCTACAGTAGTGTTTGGCTTAGGCTTAGGCAAAGTTTACTCATGGACAATTTGTGCACACATATCCGGGTTTTTCCCGATAATTACTACAATTCAACGGATGAAGGGATTGATTCAGAACAGGTTTTTCTCTCACTTCTTAACGTTTCCTTGATGTTTCTGCCAACATCCTCCTTTTTTCTAACTTTGCCGTTTATGGCCCAAGGCGGAATGACCGCGATTGTTAATAAAAATGTTAAAATCTTGTGCACGAGTTCCGCTTGTCGTTTTGGCGTTCAAATATACGAATTTCATTTTCTCCGGATTCGCTGGTTTTAATAACCCTGGCTTTTATTTCCGTCTTGTAGAAATTAGGATGAAATATAGTCATCTACAGAAAAGGATATCAAATGTACCTCTATGTGGAAGGCGGGTCGTCGGTTACAATCATTGCCTTCGATTTTATTTCAGTCAACAAACACTTTTGATTTGGTTAAATAGTCACAACTTTCTAATCTTTTGCAATTGTAGGACACTCTAATTAAACAGAATGGGTATGGGTATGAGCTACATAAAGTCGTCACCGAAGACGGCTACGTTCTTAGCCTACACAGAATACTTCCGCCCAATGGTACAGACCCTGGCAACAGAATGCCAGTTTTACTTCAGCATGGGGTTTTGGCTTCTTCGGATTCATGGCTTGTAGGTCCAAACTCAGGTTTAGGTAAGAAAAATGTTTTTTTTTTTAAATTTTGGAATATAAATTTATTCAATAAAAGATTTTATATAAAGCTTTCTTACTCGTTGACTATGGTTATGATGTCTGGCTTGCCGACCAACGTGGGAATGCTTACTCTAAGGGTCATGTGAGATACTCAGTTAAAAATTCTGAATATTGGAATTTCACGTACATATATTAATTTTATTTTCTTAATAATTATTAATTTGTCAACTTATTACATTTTTTTTTTAGTTTTCATGAAAGCGGAATGTTTGACTTACCAGCTTTTATAGACCGGGTATTAAATGTAACTGGTAAACCACAATTGTTTTACATTGGCCATTCGATGGGAACAACTGTTTTACTTACAATGGCGTCTATGAGACCCGAGTATAATGATAAGGTATTTTAAAATAACGAGAACAACTGAATTAGTTAACAGAATTTGCTGAAAAGAACCTTAACTGGATGTAAACATTAACAGTTGAAAGCTGCTGTACTTCTTGCTCCTGTTGCAACAACTCCCACACTTTCAGAAATATATCAAACCGTTATCAGGCTGCTTATCTTGTACGCTGATGCCATAAAGGTATGCAGAAGACTAACAAAATTAATATTAGCAGTTGAAAAATTTACTTTCTTTAGTTTGGGCTTATTTTCTCTTTGAGCTATTGCAAGAGTAACTAAAAAAATAATTAAAAAATCTGAATTATTCCTTTTAAAATAAGATGGGCAATGTTTAGAATTATAAATGGATGAAGTTAATTTTTTCAAGCTTTAGAGTTTAGCAAATAACTTGTCACTCATCAGTATGATTTTTGTGTGGAAATTATTACTTCAATTGATTTTAATGTACTCACATTAAATATAAGTGTTTAGACCCCCCTTTGCTGAATGATGAACACCAACTTCCTATCTCAACTCCACCTTTTGAGTTTTCCCTCCTTTTTGCCATTTTTCAAATGTCGTGTAATCGGATTGGATTCTCGGCGACTTTTTTATCTCAACTAAAAACCTTAATTAATTGTAATACATTAATTAGTCAAGCGGACCACGAAATTAGTGAATTTAATGAATTAAAATGAAGTATACTAAAGCTTTCCGTGGCCATTTCATTTGTCGCCGAGAATCCAATCCGATTACACGACATTTCAAAAATGGCAAAAAGGAGGGAAAACTCAAAAGGTGGGGTTGAGATAGGAAGTTGGTGTCCCAGTGGATCGAGGTCATGATAGCTCAAGTGGTAGAGCAGCGGCGTACTAGCCGAAGATCGTGGGTTCGAATCCCGCTCGTGCCATTGACTTTTTTATCTCAACTAAAAACCTTAATTAATTGTAATATATTAATTGGTCAAGCGGACCTTCCTATAGATCAATCATAATATTAAATGTAAGTGTTTTGACGCCTTTTACTGTATCTATAGTCAACATATTTTTTTTAACTTTCAAGGAATCCTATGATAGGCAGCATAAATATGAATTTTTTCCAAGGAGTGGGGAACTTATCAAGGCAATCAGAAGAAACTGCGCACCTGATGCTTCTATGTTCGACTTCTGTTTGGATGTACTTGGAATGGGATATGGCGAAAATAGAGCTAATTTGGATAGAGTAAGACAAAAAGTATTAACATTTTGAGATTTTAATTTTTTTTTTGCATTTTCTGTAGAATACAATTGGCAAATCTGTAAGTTACCTGCCATCAGGCACTTCGCTTAATACTATGGCCCACCTTACACAACTCTATAAAACGGGTAAATATTAAAGAGCCTTTCTCCGTCAAATTAACCCTTTTTCGCTCCTAATTAACCATTTTTAATTTCAAATTAACCCTTTTTAATTTCACACTAATTCTTTTTACATTTAAATTAACCTTTTTATAATTTCAAATTAACCCTTTCTTTAAAGTATTAAAAAAAACTCAGGTGATGGTATGATAGAAGCATGTGAATATTCCTTTATATTTGAAATTTTTTAAATATAGAATAATTTGGTTTTAAAACACCATGTGAAAATTAAGAAAAATTGTGGTCTTTAAGAGCCCAAATATTAAATATTTTAAAAATTCTTAAAAGACGAATAATGTTTTTATATTTACCTTTACAGTATATCATTTGTAATTTTTATTAACATTAATGTCCATATGATTTTCTAAGAATCAAGTTATTTTATTTTATTTAATGCATGAATTACGTGTTCACATTTCATTCCATATCCCAGTTTTCTGATGTTTTACGGGCTAATTTGAAATTAAAAAGGGTTAATTTGAAAGTAATAAAAGGTTAATTTGAAATTAAAAAAGGTTAATTTGAAATTAATAAGGGTTAATTGAATGGGATAAAGGGTTAATTTCACAAAATAAGCTATAGATACATCATTTTTGTTGAATTACAAGAATTAATGTTTTTAAATTTAGGGTTCAGGCTTTACAACTATGGAAAACTGAAAAACCTGGAAGTTTACGGCTCAGATATGCCTCCATTTTATCCCTTGGAGAGGGTAACAACTCCAATTGCAATTTACTATGGCGACAATGACACGTTAATGAACAGAAGGGTAAATTTTATATTTATTTGTTGTGCTACGATTTTCTATTTAACTCAATTAACTTTCAGTCTGCAGTAGAACTGGCGAGCATGCTGCCAAACCTGATAATTAATAAGGTGGTAGCAGATCCGAAATTTACTCATATGGATTTTATATTTGGAATAAATGCAAAAGAAGTGTTGTATGATGATGTGGCTAATTTGTTGGATTCAATACGATAAGCATTACATTACCAAAAAATTTCGGGTTATATTCTAGTCTTCTAAAAAAATACATATTTTATAGTAAAATATCAATAAATTATTAATTAAATACATATTTTTTTACTTTATTCCTTTATCGAATATGATTGTCAAAAAGAAAAATATGTTGTATTTGTCTTACTATATTAAATTTATAATTTGATTATATTATTATATTTCTTAAATAGCGGACAAAGAGCTACCTTTACTCAGAAGCAAAACCAAAAGACCATTCAATCAACAAAAATTACACCTAAACAGGGTTAGTAAAGAAACTTTTGGGCTACTCGCCCATTTTTGCCATTTTACAGTCTTATCGATATTTTAAGTAAATTATATGATCTATTCATTTAGAATAGGCTGAAAAAACAGTTAAAAACAAAAGAAACGAATAACAAATTTAAAAATCTTGAAAATAGCACATGCGAAGCAGCCAAATTCGGCCGATACGCACCTTTATGCCATTTTTCATTGTAATCAAAATTTTATGTATATTATACAATCTATTCGTTTGGAATAGGCTGAATAAACAGTTCATAACAAAAGAAACGAATAACAAATTTAAAAATTCTTTAAAATAGCAAATGCGAAAAAGTCAAAATTGGGCGATCCGCCCTTTTTGCCATTTTCCAGTCTTATCGATATTTTAAGTAAATTATATGATCACTTCATTTGGAATAGGCTGAAACAAGTTTATAACAAAAGAAACGAATAACATATCTAAAAACCTTGAAAATAGCAAATGCGAAAGAGCCAAAATTGCCCCTTTTTTCATTTTTATCGATATTATACGATGTATTCGTTTGGAATAGGCTGAAAGGAGCGGAGAACCCATCTGTGAAAAACATGCGGCTGCAGTAGCATGAGGAGGAATAGAGGCCGGCAAAAAGACCATCTGCGAAATCACGCCGGATGCAAAAGCAGGTCTAATTTAGCCGGCAAAGATACCATCAGCGAAATCGAGCTGGCTGCAGAAGCTAAGCTGTACAAACGAATTCTACAATAAAATATGGGATTCTCATTTAAAATAACAAAGTTATTATCATTTTCCAGCTAGATGAGACAGTTATGTTATATCTGTTACCACCACGCGATTCTTAACCAATATAACTTTGGGTTTATATGACCTTTTTTTCTAAATTTAATCGTTTTCGAATTAAATGAGTGAACTACAGAAGCTGACACACTCTGTATATAAAATTTCTACTTATTATATTTGGAACAAAAATACCACCATTTCCTCCTCTTCGTCTCAAGCCAGCAGCTGGCCAGTTAATAACGTCTTTAGAATGCTCTGTTTTCAGCTAGTGTCAGTAATCTTAAAAAAGTATTTTAAATTTATTTTTTATATATGTTATGAACTAATTTTTGATAAAATAATTGAAAAAATAGACATCACGAAGATTAATTTGAACGTCGTCAAACCCCAAAACACAAACGATAGCTTTGCAGAAAGTACTTGATTAACCGATTACGATCGTTGGCAAAAATGCCTTCATTGCTGCTCCTGTTGCCCTATTTTCCCATTTATGCTCCAAAATTGGGTAGTTTCTTTTGCCAATCAATTCGCTTCCTTATTTCTTCTTGTTGAAACGTTTGACTTCACATGTTTCAGACTCTCTCCACCCTTCATGTTAAACCTTTTGCTTGAGATTCCACTAACCAGTTGATGTTACGTTTTGGTGCTTCTGAGTATTGAAATTAAGCTTTTGGTAGTTGCTATTGCAACTGATGTACTACCTAATTCTAATGTTCTTATATTCTGCTATTTAACTAGCAACAGTGACTTCACAATGGTTGGTGACATTTCAGTTAGGTTATTCGAGTACCAACCTGCCAACTTGTACTTCTTACAACGAATAAATTCCTCATTTTCAAAACCCACGCACATCCAACTTGTGTCCAATCTTCTTGCTTCCGTTGGAGTAAATATTAAATTAGTACACATATATCAACAGAACAGTCCCTGTCTTAAAGAACCTAGATAGCGTAGAATATGGATTGGCTCGTCTAAATCAATATTACATTCCAGTCCAATTTTATCGTAGTTTGAACTTCACGGATATGCCCTGAAAAGAGTGCTGTAAGATAAGAAGTTTCTTCACTAATACCATTCAGCTGTAATTTTTTTTAAAAACCTTTTCTTTTTAATTTTTGAATGGGCTTTTGGTTTTGCTTCTGTGTAAAGATAGCTGATTGTTTGATAGTTTATGTAGTAATAAGATATATGCAACATATTTTTTTAAATCACATTATGTGTAGGGTTGGAATAAAGAAAAATATGTATTTGATTAATAATTTATTGATATTTTATGGCATTATTTTATATATATATATATATATATANCATAAGGTATATAACATTAAAATTACCACACAGATTAAGAAAATATTTGGAATTGATAAGTCTAAACTTTCGATTCAAGACCAGAAAATAATTAGCAATTTTATGGTAATGTAATGCCTATTGGATCGATTCCAGCATATTAATGACATCATCATACACCATTTCTTTTGCATTTATGCCAAATAGAAAGTCCATATGGGTAAATTTCGGATCAGCTATCATCTTATTTATTATTAGGTTTGGCAACATGCTTGCGAGTTCAGCGGCAGACTGAAAGTGAAATTGAATTAAATGGAAAATCGTAGCACAACAAATAAATATAAAATTTACCCTTCCGTTCATTAAAGTGTCATTGTCCCCATAGTAAAGTGCAATTGGAGCTGTTACCCTCTCCAACGGATAAAATGGAGGTTTATCTGAGCCATAAATTTCCAAATTTTTCAGCTTTCCATAGTCGTAAAGCCTGAAACCTTAAATTGACAAACTTTTAATTCCTATAATTAAAAAAATGCGCCTAAAGCTATATACAATTAACTCTTTTCCATTGAAATTTAATTTTAAAAAATTTAAATTTGACATGTTTTTAACTTCAAATTAACAATTTGTAGTTTCAAATTAACTTTTTTTAAACTTAAAATGTACCATATTTAATTTGCAATTAACCAAATCTTTAGAATATCAGAAATTCTAAGAAATGGAATGAAATGTAAGCACGTAAGAAATAAGTCGTGCTTAACAACTAAAAAATAAAATAATTGAACTTTTATAAAACCAACCATGTGGAAACTAATTGTTAAAAATGATATAAAATTAAAAATAAATGTGTGTTTTTTAATGAACGTTAAATAATTTGTTGAAGTCGTAGCGGAGCGGTCAATAATGAAATATTTAAAAAAAAACACCTTTGTAATTTTTTAATCTTTGTGTACGGTATTGGTTGAAATGAAAATGTTAGTATCACGAGAGGGATTCGAGCCCACGATCTTCGGCTAGATACGCCGCTGCTCTATCACTTGAGCCAGCGTGGCGATCAAGTGGTTAGAGCAGCGGCGTATTTAGCCGAAGGTCGTGGGTTCGAATCCCGCTCGTGACACTAACTTTTTCATTTCAACCAATACCTTACATAAAGATTAATTAATTGAAAGAAGTTATTTGGTCAATCGCACCACAAAATATAAAGGATTTCTTATTTTTATTTATTTTTTCGGCAAAATACTTTCAACTACTTTTCTAAAATATTTCATTCTTGATCGCTCCTCACGATTTTAACAAATTATTAAATATAATAACAAACGATTCTTTTCAATTTGAAAATTTTTGATTTTTGAAATTCGGCTCTTAAAAACCAAACTTTCTCAATGCAAAAGAAAAATCCTTTAATAGAATTTATTTTAAGTCTTTTCAGAGGATCTTCGGAAGAGGTCAAAACAGAGAAAACTTCCTTACGGTTTTCGCCGAGCTTTCGACAGTTTTATGCCCTGAAGATGACAGTATAGACAGTTTTCTCTGTTTTGACCTCTTCCGAAGATCCTCTGAAAAGACTTCTTGTATCCAGCAGGTCGATTATCTAGTTCATCGTTAGAATTGATTTTATATAAAGTTTTATTTTATTTATAATTAGTTTTCATATGGTTTTCTAAGAGCACAAATATTTTATATTAAACAAATTCTCAAACATACTGGTTTTTTCCTTGACATGCTTATACCATTACCACCTCCTAAGTTTTTTGAATGGTTTAAAGAAAAGGTTAATTTGAAGTAAAAAAAGGTTAATTTGGAATTAAAAATGGTTATCTGGTGTTAAACAGGGTTAATTTTAAATGACAAAAAGGGTTAATTTGACGGGGAAAATCTATTTAATAGTTACCTGATTTATAGAGATGTGCAAGGTGGTCCATAGTTTTAATAGAAGTACCTGTTGGTAGGTAACTTGCAGATTTGCCTATTGTATTCTAGATAAATCATACAAAAATTAATATCTTAAAATGTCAATCCATTTTTTTTACTTACTTTATCAAAATTCGACCTATGTTCACCATATAGTAATCCGATCACATCCAAACAGAAGTTTAGTACAGGAGAGCCAGGTACACAATACTTTCTAATACCTTTAATTAGTTCTCCATTTCTTGGTAAAAATTCATATTTATGGTCCCTGTCATAGGATTCCTTGAAAGTTAAAAACATACATGTTGACTATAGATTCAGTAAAAGGAGCCAAAACAGTTACATTTAATATTATGCATTTATGTTTTAGTGGACGATTGACCAAGTTACTTCTTTCAATTAATTATTCTTTTTATGTAAGGTCTTGGTGACAAATGAAAATCGCAAAAAGAGGGGAAATTCGAACGGTTGTGGGTTGATATGGAGAGTTGGTGTCCGAGAGGATCAAAGTCACCATAGCTCAAGTGGTAGAGTGGCAGCGTATTAGTCGAAGGTCGTGGGTTCGAATCTCGCTCGTGACACTGACTTTTTTGTCTCAAGACCTTATATAAAAATTTAATAATATGATTGATCTACTGAAAGGCATAGACAAAAAGAGATGTAAAAGTATTAACATTTAAACAACAATAATAGAGTATTCTGACATGATGGTTTTTGGTCAGGGTTTGGTGGGAAAAAAGCTTGAAAAAACTTTAATCATTCATAAATCCTAAACCTTACTCGTGCTTATATTAAAAGAAATCATTTATATTTCTTTGTTATCTTTTGATTTAATAATAACCCTTAGTAAAGCATAAAAGCTCACAAAGAAAACATAAGGAAAGCAATTTTTCGACTAATACTATTAATTTTGGTGGTGTTCCACATACCTTTATGGCATCAATGTATCGTATAGCTAGCTGTAGAGAGGTCCGATTTAGCTCTGAAAGTGTGGGAGCAGTTGCAATAGGAGCAAGAAGTACAGCAGCTTTCATCTGTTAATGTGTACATCCAGGTAAGGTTCTTTTCAGCAAATTCTGTTAAATTATTCAGTTTTTCTCATTATTTATAAAATACCTTATCATTGTACTCGGGTCTCATAGACGCCATTGTAACTAAAACCGTTGTTCCCATCGAATGGCCAATGTAAAACAATTGAGGTTTACCAGTTACGTTTAACACACGGTCTATAAAAGCTGATATGTCAAACATTCCGCTTTCGTGAAAACTAAAATTTAACAAAAAGTTTTGAATTGACAGTCTAATAATTATTAGGAAAATAAAATGAATATATGTACGAGAAATTCCAATATTCAGAATCTTTAACTGAATATCTCACATGACCCTTAGAGTAAGCACTCCCACGTTGGTCGCCAAGCCAAACATCATAACCGTGATCAACGAGTAAGAAAGCTTTGAACAAAATTTCAATGAATAAATTCATTTTCAGACATTTTTTTAAACATTTTCCTTACGTAAATTTGACTTTGGCGCTACAAGCCATGAATCCGACGAAGCCAAAACCCCATGCTGTAGAAAAACTGGCATTCTCTTGCCAGGGTCTGCACCATTGGGCGGAAGTATTCTGTGTAGGCTAAGAACGTAGCCGTCTTCGGTGACGACTTTATGCTGCTCATAGCCGTACTCATTCTGTTTAATTAGATTTCCCTATAATTTAAAGAAGTGGATTGTCAAAAAAGATTAGTTAATATTTTTGATTGTGATTATTTAACCAAATCAAAAGAGTTTGAGAAAGTTACGCTATTCTAAAAACCAAATTATAAGGATTAAATAGTCGCGAGAAAAGGATATACCGCGATGTTTGTTATTTTTTATAGGAATTAAACAAAAATATACTTTTGAAAGTTCAATAATACAAAAAGATATATTGTAATGTTTGAAAAGCTAGCTAGTTTAAATATAAAAACTTATGATTATTTGGAGATCGTGAGATGAGGTCTGGTGTGACATAGGTTTTAGAAAAACATTTTCTTTATCGTACCAACGTTTCGATCTTTATTGAGACCATCTTAAGGGCTCAAAGTGTTTGTTTTCCGTGTGGATGTGTCATTGTGTGTCGTTTTGTTGCAATGTTGAATCGTGTGTGTTATGGTTTAAAACATTACACGGTGGATGTGATCTGTCTGTGTGTCGTCTGTCTGTCTGTCTGTCTCTCTCTCTCTCCCTCCTCTGTTGCCATCCCTCTCACTCTTTCTCTCTTCTGTTGAGTGAGAGCGAGAGGAGAGAGAGAGCGAGAGAGAGAGAGAGAGACAGACAGACAGAGAGAGAGAGAGAGAGAGAGAGAGAGAGAGAGAGAGAGACAGACAGACAGAGAGAGAGAGAGAGAGAGAGAGAGAGAGAGAGAGAGACAGACAGACAGACAGACAGACAGACAGACCACATCCACCATGTAATGTTTTAAACCATCACACACACGATTCAATATTGCAACAACACAACACACAAGAATGACACATCTACACGGAAAACAAACTTTTTGAACGCTGAAGATGATCTCAATAAAGATCGAAACATTGGCATGGTAAAGAAAATGTTTTTCTAAAACCTACGTCACACCAGGCCGCATCTGACGATCTCCGAAAAATTTTTAACTAACGGTCACTAAACACCACATAAAAACTATGTTAACAAAATTAAGCAAGCAATTCGAAGTTATATAATTAATTGTATAAACATATTTATAGCTATTAAAAATTAAAAATCGTTTAAATTGTCTCAAAAATTCGGTTCTTACCGTAAGGGCAAAATCTTCTGGAACATGGGCGTTATTGTCAGGAACTGTCGGTGTGCTTAAAATTGGGATTAAACCCGTCGCGACCAATGTAATAAGCTCTGAAACAACTGGATTTGGAGGGAGGTGTGGGATGAGATCGATTGCGGCCAGGAGCGGTGGCAATAAGGCAAAGCTAAAAAGTAGTTTCATCCTTGGCAATTAACAACGACTGAAACCTTTACTATCAGCAATTCTTATTTGTATTAACGTGGATGCCGGCTACTTCTCCCACCGATGACTTCACCTTCATTCATATCTCAACCCCCTCACGGCCATATGCCCCCTATACAATTTTTAATTTTTAAATAACAACAAATTTATTTAAATAGGGGTCATAGGCAGATTTTCCAAATCCAAAAATCTAACCAAATTTATATTATCATTCCCTTTTATAAGCATTTCAAAACAAACAGCTGGAATTTAGACTGTTTTGTATATGCTTTAAAAAAAATTTTCTACTTAGATATGTTTTAACATTTTTTAAAATTATTCAGAAATCGTGAGATGCGGTCTGGTGTGATGTAGGTTTCAGAAAAACATTTTCTTTATCGTGCTAACGTTTCGATCTTTATTGAGATCATCTTCAGGGCTCAAAGTGTTTGTCTTCTGTGTAATTGTGCCATTCTTCCGTGTCGTGTTGTCACTCTCAACATGACACATCTACACGGAAAACAAACACTTTGAGCCCTGAAGATGATCTCAATAAAGATCAAAACGTTGGCACGATAAAGAAAATGTTTTTCTGAAACCTACATCACACCAGACCGCATCTCACGATTTCTGAATAATTATCGATTAACTGTCACTAATCACCACACATTTTTTAAAATATAGTTTTCAAAATAATATTATGGATTTTTAAAAGTAAATTATTCTTTGTGATTGTGATTCAAACTTTTTGCAATGCTTTTGAGTTGTCCAAAGAGGAAAATTGCATGGCGGCATGCCAAAAAAATTTTAATTACATTAAATTCCCTTATCAACTTGGTGATTAATGTATTATTGGCTCGACATAAAAACAGCGGAACGTGTTTTCTCTTATGTCGAATCCATTATCCTGTAACCGTGACTTTGTCATAAACATTATTTTGTCTTCTGTGCCATTATATTTGCATCTCGGGAAGGTTAAACCTGAAAGTGAACCCCAGTACGTAAAGAATAATTATTATATTATTAAATAACTCTAACAAAAATGGAATATTGTTCCAACAATTATTAAGAAATCGTGAGATGCGGTCTGGTATGATGTAGGTTTCAGAAAAATATTTTCTTTATCGTGCCAACGTTTCGAACTTTATTGAGATCATCTTCAGGGCTCTCTCAACACGACACGCAAGAATGGCACAATTAAACAGAAGACAAACACTTTAACCACTGAAGATGATCTCAATAAAGATCGAAACGTTGGCACGATAAAGAAAATATTTTTCTAAAACCTACATCTACACCAGACCGCATATCACGATTTCTTAATAATTATCGATAAACGGTCATTAATCGCCACACATTGTTCCAACAGTTTTACTAGAATAATTCTCTCAAGAAACAGAAAATGAAATCACTATATAACAACAAAATTGTGCCTTTTTATTTGATGATAAAGATAATTTAGCAGTTATGTTTTGATAAAGGAAAAACCTTCGGTAATATTATCGTTTAACGTGCCAACAAATTAACGCGAGCGGGGTCCAAGGATTTTCAAATTTTCAATAATGAACAATTTAAAGATAAAAACAAAAATGAGAGAACATTCTTTAACAACGTACTCATTTCAAATTTTGTTTGCGTTGTAAAATAACAAATTAACGATTTCCCAGTAAAATTTGGAAAACATTTATTTTTGTATTGTAAACGTTGTTTTTCAACGACAGAAAAAACTGTTGTTATAAGCCAAATTAATACCGACTCATGAATATTTTGATATTTTATTATTCTAAAACAATACCATTAGTAATTTGTTTTTATATATTTTAAATGTTATTAAGATCAGACTAATTTTTTCTTAGGGTTTTGTAAGTCTCGAATTATGGATGAAGACTTTAAGAGCATCATACACTTTTATCGATAATTTGTTAGGCTGTGTTTCAATTTTTATATCAATTTCAATTATCAATGAAAATAAATTTAAATTACAGATTAAAATATAATTTCACTGCTAAGTAAGTTTTGCCATGTGTGTTGTATAAAGGAATAAAAATATACTATTTTCACGTAACTTTTTTCCACGAATCAGAAAAACATAATGTTATTGCAATAAAGCGTATGGTTCACTGACAAAATTATCATTTATTAATTATAATTATTATATTATTATAAATGTATATATTATGTTTTATTTTAGAAGATGTTTATTATATTTCTTCATTATAGGAAGTGTTACACACTAGATGTATTATGTTATTACATTTCGTTTTTATATATATATATACACTGACAGGCAAAAATTCCACTCAACCGATTTTTTTTTCATTTTCTCGATGAAAGAAAATTCTGGCCTTAATTTGTCTCTTTGTTTTTATCAATAAATATTGGTTTATGGCATGTTTTACACTGGGAATATCAATTAGACGTAAACACACTTAATCCTTAATCTAAACCAAAGATAAAGCATTTTTCAATGTTTAAATTTTATGAGATTTAAAATGTTTACTCAGCCTCATTTGAATTCTGAAGCAATAAACTGTTTAGTTTACATCTTTGTTTTCTTAATTTCAATTTTTAAACTTAAATGTGCCATTTAGTGCTGAGGATGTTGCGCGTGGTGTGGCACTTACGATGGACGTTCCTCAGGTATTCGGCTATTGTTGCCATCGGAGTTCCCTACGAAAATCTGCAATACGCCTTTAGACGTTTTCGAGAAACTGGGTCCTACCACAGAAGCCCCGGTTCTGGACTCCCTAGGGCTACAGAACCAAAGGATGACCGTTTTTTGACTTTGAGAATTTTTTGAAACAGTCACCTTACCCATGTTCAATCCACTCATTAGCTTCAGGAAGTTCTACATTTCCAAATTTCTGAACGCACTGCTCGAGGAAGATTAAATCAGAGATGGCTTTTCGCCCCGTAAGAGGACCAGAATTGACCAGAACACACAGAGTTGCACGGCTCGCATTTGCTCGGGAACACAACCATTGGTTTTGGACGATTTGTCTGCCGTAAGTTTTACAGATGAGTGTAGATTTAGACTCGCTATGGGGATGAAATTTTGGAACATCTGCGTTGTCTATCCTCGATGAAATCAGCGACGGTCCTATTCCAATGCACGACAATACCCGTCCACATGTCGCTCGCATAGTACCTTCAACAGCATAACGTCAGGGTCTTAGCCTGGCCAGCCCATTCTCTAGACTTGAACCCAATCGAACATTTCTGGGATAACCTCAAAAGACGAATATGTCCATCACTTCCTGATATTCTCCACGATCTTCAAAGGTCTCTTCGTGAAGAATGGGCTAACCTCTTGCAAAGAAACATTTCCAGACTGGTAGAAAATATGCCGAAGCGTCTTCGAGATGTAATTAAAGTAAAAGGAGGAAATACGCGATATTGAAATGTTAATTAAAAATCTAAAACAAAATTTAAAAATTTTTATTTGTCCGTCTTTTTTAATTTGCCAATTTACTTAGCAATTTAATTTTTTTTTAGACAAAGACTCAATTATTAAACCTTAAAAAACGTGGAACTTTGATTAATGTACAAATCAATTTATATTACAAGTGGGCGGAATTTTTTGCCTGTCAGTCTATTTATTATTAAACTTATAAAAAAATTATATAATCTAAAAAATAAAAATCAGAATAACCAAATTTATATTATCATTCCCTCAATTCACGTTTCAAAACAAACAAAATTTGGAATTTTGACTATTTTATTTGTACCAGAAAATTACATTACCAATTGAGATTTTTTCATTTTTTTTGTTAAATATAGTTTTCGATTAGTTAATTATAACGGCAATGAAAGCTCTCTACACAATGGTACATGTTATTACCCTTCACAGGTTTTATCACAGCATGCAACCTTGTACAACATTCCAAACCAGCATTACCGGAAATATGTTTTGTATACCGGCATAGGTGATTAATCATCCCGTACCCATGAAAGCAAATTGAGATCAAAGTTAAGTAAATAAAAGGACAGACAAATTATTTAAAAATGAGTCTAAATACTATATCAAGGATAAAGGATTTTTCAATGTTTACTCTTTACGGAATTTAAAATGTTTATTCAGTCTCATTTGAATTCTGAAGCAATAAACTGTTTAGTTTTCATCTTTGTTTTCTTAATTTCAATTTTTAAACATAAAAATGCCATTTATGATGTGGTACGTGGTGTGGCACGTGGTGTGGCACTTATGACGGATGATGGAAGTTCCATTAGATATTCGGCTATTTTTCCGTATTGGCTAGAGTTCCCTACGAAAATCTGCGAGACGCCGTTAGACGTTTTCGAGAATCTGGGTCCTACCATAAAAGGTCCGGTTCTGGACGCCGTAGGTAACTGGACCACAGGATGGTCGTTTTAGACTTTGAGAATTTTGCGAAACCAACATTTTACTGTTGTTCAAGCGATTCATCAGCTCCAGGAAGTTCGAGGTATCCAATTTCTGAACGCTCTGCTCAAAGAAGATTAAATCAGTATGGATGGATTGCTTTTTGCCACGTAAAGGACTAGAATTGAACAGAACACACAGTGTTGCACGGCTCGCATTTGCTCGAGAACACATCCATTGGTCTTTGGACGATTGATCTGCCGTAATTTTTACAGATGAGTGTAGATTTAGACTCGCTATGGGGATGAAATTTTGGAACATTCTGCGTTGCCTATCCTCGATGAAATCAGCGACGATCCTTTTGTAATGCACGATAATACTCGTCCACCTGTCGCTCGCATAGAACCTTCAACAGCATAACATCAGGGTCTTAGCCTGGCCAGCCCGTTCTCCAGACTTGAGTCCTTCGAACATTTTTGGAAGAACTTCAAAAGACGAATACGATCTTAAAAGGTCTCTTCGTGAAGAATGAGCTAACCTCCAGCAAAGAGACATTTTCGGACTGGTAGCAAGTGTGCCGAGGCGTAATTAAGGCAAAAGGAAGAAATACGCGGTATTAAATGTTAATTAAAAATCTAAAACAAAATTAAAACAAATTTTATCTGTCCGCCTTTTTATATTTTTTTTTAATTTTTCATTTTCCTTAACAATTTTTTAGTTTTTTAGACAAAGACTCAATTATAAAACATTAAAAGCGTGAAACTTTGATTAATATATAAAAATATACACAAATCAAGTTATATTACAAGTGGGCGGAATTCTAGCCTATAAGATGCCCAAGTGTAGTATGTGTTCTTATCAGCTTACTCTCTGGTACGACTTTCATAGGGAGACCAGGCAGGGTAACGCTACTGGAAGTATTCGAATGCTTGCTTTGAAGATCTAGAAGATCTCTCCCCTATTCATCGGCTCCCCTATTCATCGGCCCGAAAAACCTTTATCCTGCGGCTCGACAAATTCTATATAACCAACCCCTGGGCCAGCCTCTGCTGTGAGTTGGGAGTGCTTACTCTCAGCTACGCGGCGGTTTTCTTGACCAAGTCGGGCCTTTCCTTCATGGGCACGATCCTGAAAAACAAGCGAGAGACTTCGAACTCGGATGCGACCCCTGGCATTCTTAGGGGCAGCCGATTTGACACTGGGGGTGGTACTTGAGCTTGGTTACCGGCCGATGACTACCTGGGTTCTCCGGGCCATACTCGTCCTGGACGATCTTGCGGTACTGACCAGGTCGTGTACACCGCTACACCTCCATCGAGGAGCATTCCTAGAAGCCATACAGTGTACCCCGTTTTTCGCCTTCTATACCCGTGTATAGGGGAGCAACGTCCAGTCCGCTTCCGCGGCAATTCAGCGTGTACACGGCGGAACTCCCTGAGCGCAGTTTCGATTACTCGTGACTCATTCTCGGTGGTCTCATCTCTTATTAGATTATGATGAGTTGGAGCGCCTCGGAAAAACGTTGATAGTAGATTGGGTACCCGGACACATTGGGCTGGAGGACAACAAACATGCAGACGAGGCGGCGAAAGCTGGGACGTCTTACCCTCCGGGCATAAACGTTGAAATGACGTTGAACGAGCAGTAAACAACGCAATAAAAGAACGTTGCCAGCGTTAATGGGCCGGATCGTCCAAGAGGATCTTGCTTGACCATGACCCACCAAGAGGCTGATGTTCTCACCGTTTGAGTAAGGCCATACAAGTTGCACACATGAACACCTGCTTTTGGGGAAAACCTCCCCCCCCCCCAGGTGTCCTGCTTATAGAGAAAGGTTGTTCAGTGGCCACGTTGTTCGAGGAGTGGCACGCCTTGGCTTCTTACAGGGAGCGAGTAGGCATAGCATCCGACCTAAAGACAGTCCTTGGGCACGAGATTGGATGGTTGGGTCCCTGTTCCGATTTTTAAGGGAAACAGGGATGTTTGTGGGGAATATTGTAGATACTTTGCAGTAATATACATCTTTTTAATCAAGCTTGAAATAAATAAATTGGTCACCGATTAACTTTCTATTTAAATTAGTTATTCATAAAACTTTCTTTATTGCCAAGTTTTATATATTTACATTTAAGTTTTATATTTAATTAATTTTAAATTTAATTTTTAATCAATTCTGTAGTTAAACAGTTTAACTGTAGTTAAACTTAAACCTGGCCTAATCTTATAATTGTCCATATCATATCATTTTTTAAATTAACTATACAAGTTGGCTGAAGTAATAGAGTTAAAACAATGTCCCTTTGTTAGTATTCTATTAAGATAAATTTGTAAATTTAACTGGGGTTCTTTATCTATTTCTTTTTTATTGTTTGTCCTGTATCTAATTTAAATATAATATGCTTTTGTTATAAAATTTTATCACTGGTATCCACTGTTATTCACTATCCGTCATATCCACCTTTCTAATACCAGCCCCCTAGATTGAGGTAGAATAAATTGAGTTTTTCTAATTGCCACCATGAAAGCAAGGAGCAGTCACAAAAGTTTAATATTTCAATATTGTATTTCCTTTTTTACGAACATAATGATTTCAGCTTCTCATAAAAGCTGTACGCAGGTAAAAAGAGCATATATTAATCCAGCCTGCATACAGCTGTGAAGAGTACTGAAAGATTCTCGGCTGTCTCTAGCCCAATCTAGGCAAATTGGTAAAACAACCGGAGCACCACTTCACTGTAGTTATGGATTTTCATTTGCATAGCATTCAATGATACCAGTACCTTTTATTAAATTACACCCTTATTCATTAAATGGATTAGATAGTTAATAGCAATAATGTGTTCAAAGGTTAATAAGTCCTTCATCCTATCCCAGCAGCTTGGATTGTAGTGGTGAGATTCTGGTTATGCCACCAAACTGTACTACCAAAAATTGTGACGAGCTGCTTGCTTGCCCTTTTTCTGAGAGGTTTTTTCTATTCATTCACACACAGTTAACAGTTTTAGATTACAGATAAAAAAGAAATGTTGATGGTTAAGTTTTAATAATTTCCCCTCAGCATTGGGAAAAGGTCAACCAGAGCAAATCTAACTATTTTTAATGTGAATTACATGCCAAATTGACTAATACAATTATTACTGTGAATTTTGACGAAAGTTTATTTTTACGAGTTTTATTTTCTTGAAAGTCCGTGGATTAAGCTATTGTTGACAGGTGATGGAAAAACAGAGCATAGTAACCACTTATTTTCCACAAGAGACGAGAAGGAAGAATTTCAAAATTATTGCTAGTTCCTTAAAAAAATTCATATTAATCCGTGTATATTTAGGGGCCATAATTTACCGTATTAATTAAAATGATATTTGAAAAATGGCAAAATGAGGGAAAATTCGAACGGTTGTAGGTTGAGATGACTTGGTGCCCGAGGGGACGACGTCACGATGGCTCAAGTGGTTATAGCAGCGGCGTATTAAGCCGAAGGTCGTGGGTTCGAATCCCGCTCGTGACACTAATTTTTCTTCTCAACCAAATACCTTAAATAAAAAGAATTATTCATTAGAATAATTATATAGTGAGTCAATTAATTATGACAACTAACCAAATATGGCTTATTGTTAGTGTTGATTTCTTGAGTAACTGTCTCCAACTTTGGCCGAGAAATAAATCTGTTGTGACATTTTTTGTCGTTCATGTCCCACAAACACCGATTTTCAAAAACAAGACTAATCAGTTTATCTATATCCATGGTTAAATACCAAAACTACTTAAATTGAACATCAGTACGCACAAAAAAATCAATGGAATGGTTCTGACGACATCGTGCGTGTTCTGACATGCACTTCGCTGCCAAAGGAAACTCTCTCATTGGAAAACAAGTACTTGTTTGTTAGGACGAACTCGTCAGAACAAAATTTCGTCAAAATTCGTATCCATAGTAGCCTAAACTACCAGACTAACACAAACCGACCGGCCACAGCCATTCACACTCGGAGTTCAAAGGTGGCATAAACACAAGACAAGAAGGCAAGAAAATATTAACGTTCTTTAGGACTACTGTCATCAAAGGATTTTGAGGTTAATCTAAATAAACAAAAAAATATGATTTTTAGAAATCCATCGGGCTAATGAGGGAGGGACTCGGGGTCATGTGGAGTCGCAGCCGCTTTCTTAGCGCAATCTCGATTATTTAGTTCGCCAACCTGTTCAAATATCTTTTGTATTAGTGGGTCCGTGGAGAACTTGTTCTTTAGCACTGAGATTGCGCAAGTCTGTACATATTACATTTTTTGGATTGTCTCATTTAGATATCTCACCCAGTGCAATTGATATGGCGGTCAATTCAGCTGTGTAAGTACTAGCGACACATTGGAGTGGGACCTCTACGGTAGTCCCTTCTATATACATAGCGCAGCCGACCCCCTCGTTGCTCTTCGACCCATCTGTATAAAAGAAGGTTGCATCTCGATATTCGTCACGCAAGGATTGGACGTCCGCTGTATAAATGTAGGAGCGGGTCACCTCCTTTTTTTCTCATCGCCATATCGTCTCGTATGGCTAGAGAAGGAATTGTCCAGGGTTCTATTTTTGATACCCTAAATGTAATTACTTTATCCATTTCTATTCCTCTCGTAGCCAATGTTTCCTTAATTCTTATTGCTAATGGTCTTGTACGGGTTCTCAGCGCATCATATTCTGCACTCAGCTCGGCATCAAATAGGACCTTATGTAAGAAATGTGTTTTTCTTGCCCAAAGGTTTGCACAATAGGCCAGTGTCAATTGTGTCCTTTTTTCACCTGGAGGTACTACCCCTGCCTCGACACAGACACTTTGTATTGGACTAGTCCTAAAGGCTCCAGTTACGATTCTTACATCTAATTTCTGTAACAAGGTCTTTCTTGCTGAGCTGTATACCATACATCCAAAATTCAATTTCGTGCATAACAGTGACTTAAATATTTGAAGTAGCGTTTCTCTCGGAGCTCCCCATTTGAAATTATTCAAAAATTTCATTGTACCAAGCACTTTCTTACCTGGACTATAGTTTTTCTATATGTAGATACCATCTTAGTTTAGAGTCAAATGTGAGGCCAAGGTATCTGATAGTTTTCACATATTCCAAGGCTATACCTTTCATTGTGAGAGGAGGGTCGGCATGTTCTTTTCTCAATACAAAATGTATGGCTTTCGTCTTGACTTTTGAAAAGCAGAAACCCATTCTTTCGGCCTCCTGGACTATCATGTCAATGGTGTTCTGGATCTTTCCAGCAATTTCTTCTATATTTTTTCCACTTGAGAATTAAGTCATCCACATATAACGATTTTATCATTGGAGCTTCTATTTTATCTGCTAGGTTATTTACTGCAATTAGAAAAAGCGTCACGGAGAGTACTGATCCTTGCGGTATCCCATTTTCTTGTACATATGTGCCTGATAGCACTGTACCGATTCTTACTCTAAGCGTCTGTTTTCTAAAAAACTTTTTATAAACTTTAAAATTTTTCCGCGTAGTCCCCATTCATAACATATCTTTATAATCCCATAACGCCAGGTCATATCGTAGGCCTTATCGAGATCAAAAAATATTCCTATACTATACTCTCGCTGGAGAAAGGCGTTTTTTACCGCGCTCTCCAGAATTCCGGCTTGGGCGATAGCTGAGTAACCCCCACGAAAGCCAGCTTGGTAGCAGTTTAACAGGCCTCGTGATTGTAGAAACCACACCAGTCGTCGATTCACAATAGTTTCCATTATTTTACCCAAGCATGTAGTCAAGGATATCGGCCTGTAACTTTCAGGGGCGCTCGGGTTTTTTCCTTCTCTGAGGACCGGTACTATGATGGCCTCTTTCCAATTAACCGGGTGTCCCCGCACTCCATACCTCATTGTATAAATGTAAAATTTTAAGTTTTTGTCCGTCGGGCAAGTTACATAATTCGCTATGAGGTGTTATATTTGAAGTCAGAATTATGGATCGAGGGAGACTTAGGCAAGTGTAATCTTTGCAATTCACGTGGCCGAATGTTCAATATTGAATAAGATACGCTTTCCATATTTTGGTGCGGTAGTGTTGAAAAGAGAAAAATTACTTCAAATATTTAATGGTTTAGATACTCATATCCTGGCGCGCGGTATGTCAAGCATGCTTGGAGATATCGGTACGATTTCATGTATTATTCATTCTCACCTTAATTTTACTTTAATATTAGTGATTATTTGGAGATCGTGAGATGCGGTCTGGTGTGACGTAGATTTTAGAAAAAACATTTTCTTTATCGTGCCAACATTTCGATCTTTATTGAGATAATATTCAGGTCATTCATTAGTGTTTCCCCTTTTACTCACGTTTCCCTTGTAATTTTAGTTATTACGGGACAAAATACATTTTGTTTTACTTTTTTAAAAATTTTATTTATTTTCATTTTTTACATCCTATAAATAAATAAATAAAAATTATTGTCATTATAAAGAAGAGAATTTATTTTGGAAACAACCTCAGACAGACGGATTTTCTATCCATTCTGTAATGCTTATGTCAATTATTTCTTTGTTAATTATGTAAACATGAATCAATAAAAGTATCTATTTAATAATTTATTTTCAACGTTGAGTTTCTACTCAGCAAGGGAAATAATTGTTCTGTTAAGTTTTTCCATTTGTTAATTAAGCATTAATGTGCTTTGTGAACTATTCTATTCAACCTATTCTAAACTCCTAAGTATTTTACCGTATGATACCATGTTTCTATTTTGTGATGTAGTGAGTGGTTGCCTTTCACTGTATAAGTTGACTGAGTTTTGTCAACGTTAAACATTATTTTCCACGTACGAAAGTATCTCATCATCTTTTAAAGGGCCTGAGCAATCGGTTTTTTATGGTTTCAGTTCTCCCTGGTGATGCATTCAAAGCAGTATCATCGGCATACAGGGACGATATGTTTTCTTTTTTTAAAGATTTTTTTCTGTTAATCTCAAAAACTACGGCGTTTAATTCTTGTTACAATCGACTCAGCAGGTCGTTTTACATCAAATAGGACAAAAAAATTTGTTTTATAAATATTTTGAATAATATCAGACCAAGAACTGAGCCCTGAGGGACACCCATAGACAAACTCTTTTTTCAAATAGTACATTCCTTCTTTGAACCTGAAATGTTCGGTTTGACAAGTATGAGACGACTAATCAAACAACATAGGGCAGAAAGCTGAATCAGTCGGCGCTGCCCGGATGCAAAGAGTCAATTAAAAGAGTCCCAGTGTGTACTAGATCTATAACGACTCTGCACTTGAATCAACCATCAAAAAGACTTAATGGATGTAGTGTTCTTGATAAGGGTTGCTGAAGGATTTCCCCAATAGCTGTCTTTGAAGCCTCAGTAATAGAGTTAATTTTATATTGAATGCTGGCTGTGCATATGGCTAGAGAGAGCATCTTTTAGCTTCTGAAATGCTGTTGAAATGTGTTGGTTCCACTGTATGCGCAGGTTACAGTGTTAGCCATCAGTGGGATTGTGTCTGTTAAAGGTTTCTAAAGAGGTGCAATGCGTATCAGAGTTGTGAGAACCTAAGTACAATTGTACTTAAGTACTTCTTTCAAGTATTTAAGTAAATGTGTGAATGTATTATTTCAGGAACATCAGTGAAAGATAGGGCGGGACAACGAAGTTATTTAAAAGTCTCAAGTTCTTCAAAAGTAATTGCAAGTACAAGTACTTTTACACGTACTTGCAATTTGACTTCCAGTGAACATTGAATACAATTACACGTACTTGTACCTTACAAGTAGTTGTAGTTGATACTGTTGTCGTTGTAAATTATTAATATCGCAATATTATTACCTCAATATAATATGTCTTTATTGATACTGTATTTCCACATGGTCGCTTCAAAATGTGAATGCGAATTCAAATTCAAGCTATTAAATTCACAGATTGCTAAGTACGGGTTTAACAGCAGGCAGTTTATGTCTTTCACAATAATCCAAACAAAATGTGACTAAATATAGGCAAAAACCCCGTAAAAACAGTTTTTGCGCAGTATCTACAAATCCATCACACTGGTAAAGTTCCAAAAAAGAAAGTACTCGTTATACTTAAAGTACAATTACTAACCACAAGTACAAGTACTTGAGTAATTGACCTTAACAAGTACAAGTCTTGAAGTGCATGTAACTGCACCCTGAGTAAACAAGTACAAGTACTTAGACTTGTACTTGCAACTATTTTTCAAGTACTGTACTCAGACTTTGTACTTTGTACTTGTAAGTACTGATTTTCCAACTCTGATGCGTATGAACCTGATAGAAATTGATCATTCCGAGAAAATATAAATCTTTAACCTGTTTCTGGTCTGACAAATCTCATCAAGCACTCGTAATTAGATATATCAAAAACTTTCAGAGGATGTGCCAAACATTTCAATGAATTTATAGACATTCCATATTCGCATAAGCCCTGAAACAGTAGCTGTAGATGGTTTAGATGTTGTGTGATGAAGAGGTTAAGTTGCCTAAATAAATGTATAAAAAAACCTTGGCCTGTAAGAACTTTCGACAAATCTTTGGAATGTCTATGCATCGTGTCGTAGGCCATTCACCAATGTAAGGAAATTCAAATAAACCGACCAGAGCTATTATTGCACCTTGACAGTAACTACAGCTTTACCCAAGCCCCCATCAACATAAGATCATGACAAGCCAACCAGGTTGTTCGACAAAGCTTCATACTCTTCTCAAGGATTCCCATCAAAGCTATCGTCCCTTCAATAATGAGTGAATGTCTTAAAGTCTATGGTTTTCTCGCCAGAAAATCATAAAGCGAACTCTCAAACTAATGGTCTATCAAGATAGTAATTAAGCACCGACAGCAATTTATATATACTAGGGCCACAAAGACAGATGACATTTTGTCAATAAACACTATGGACTTATTCAATTCACTAGTTTCGTGGTCTGCTTGACCAATTAACCCTAATCCCTAAACTATGGACTTAGTTTACAAGCCAATGGTTGCCAATACATACACTTGTACTGCTGATATATTGCCTAATGAGTATGATGAGAACATACTCATCATATGTACACTAGCCTTACTACACTAGCCTTACTTGTTTGTATGTGGAAAATTCTTTATAAAGTTCTGTTCTTGCACAATGGGTTTTTGAACTAAAGAAAATAAATCTGTATTTATTACAATAGCACCAGAATGCTCTCTTTATTTATTTACATATAAACATACATTTGCTTTATAATTACAAATTTCTTCTTTATGTAATAATACCTTTATATATTGCATCTAATTACAAACTAAACCTAATAAAGTTTTAAAATTCACAAGAAAAAAATTAAAGAATAAAGATCAATAACAATTTGTTCTTAATATTAAAATCTGTTTACCTATCACAAAATCCAGGCTCTGAGACCTAATCGTTTCTACATTATGCTTTATACATTACAACTTTTTTTTCCTTTATTTTTTATAATTCAACTTTCACCATCTTTGACATTTGGAACTTAAAATTTAAATTTGTACCAAATGGAAGAGGTTTAAAAGTAAAAGCTTTTGAGGCTTCACATCAAGAATCGAAAATTGACTCACTGTGAAGTAGTTGTAAAGCTCAAGGGAAAAACTACAGCTGACAAAGAAAAAAAAATTGGTAAGGGATTTTATTTTTGTTAAGATTATTAAATAATATATACAATTTTTTTTCTTCTAGTAAATAAAAAAAAGGCAGTTAATAACAAAAAAATTAGTTCTTACAATTCCTATTTTTGCTTTAAATTATTAGAATTAGCAGACACAATCCATCAGCCATGTGGCACTATTAGCTTTATAATATTATAAAAACAAATTTTACGGGTAGGTAAAGACTCAAACTGATTTTATTTACATAGATTACAATTTATTTTCGTTAAAAATGGCAAATTTATGTCGACTAGTGACAAGGTTTTTTTTTTGAACCATGGAAGAAACCATTTAAATAATTAAAGTAGATATAATGAGTGTTTTTTCTAATTTTCAGCTTATTATTTTCATAATCGATTTTGGTTATTCACAAATTAATACAAAATAAAAATTCATGGTATTCAGTCTCAGATTGCATAAACAATCTTTCCTATTATAAACTTTATTGAATTACTATCTGACTTGGTCGAGTGTTTCTTTTAAAGCAGCTAACTGTTCTTCTCCAAGCTGTATCTTCTCTGCGATCTCTCTAGCATCGACCAAAAGTTTAGATTTCATATTGATAAAGTGGTCATAATCGGTGTATTCCTCGCCGGTAAGGTAATTGTAGAGCATTGATGAAACGCTGCAACTCCTTTGGTCGATGTTTGACTTGAGCTGCTTCGCCTCATTCAACTGGCAGAGAAGCTTGTCTCTCTTTTCTTCTAAGACTTTCTACAATAACAAGAAATGATTAGAAACTAAGAAATAACAAATGGTAAAATATAAATCATACCCGGTCTTGATGATTCGGCGTTAACGTTAACAGCGCATTTTCAGCTTTGGCAAGCCGCCCTGAAAGACTTAATAAGAGACTTGTGATGTGTCCAACTTCTTTGACGTGAAGTCTGAATTTGGCGGCTTCCTGGGGCCTCGCAACTTTTTCGATCCTTTCTGTGACCGTCACGCCAAGTGCTTCATTGACACTAGTTTCTTCATTTACTGCTATTGATTCTTCCCTCAATACACTCAATTTTCTTGAGAGTCTCATCATTAACTCCTCCTATTGAAAAAAAATCATAATTTTTTTTACGATTAAATATAGATAATGCTTTACCTTCTTTTGCTGAAGACTGCTTATTGATGATATGCTGTTGTCAGGTTGAGCATTATTTGCTAAAGACATCAAGCGGGCTTTGCATTCTGAGTTGAAATAGGCATTATTCGGGGGTAAAGTTTCATTTGTATCTTCTTTTCTGCAATGACCAATTATCTTATTGAAATTATGAACATCTCAACGTTAGAAATAAAATTAATTGTTTTTTGGTCACATACCCGTTGGTTTGTGTTGGAGTGGACTGTGTTGCAATAGAACTTCTCGATCTTGGTGCAAAATCCATGCGAAAGAGTCCAGACACATAATCAGTTGTCCTTTTAACTTCAGGACCAGGAACTGTAAAATTAATTTATTTAGTATAATTTGACACAGAAATCAGAGGAATTTTCCTCAAAAACTATATTTCTCACCTTGTCCTGCCACTAAGAAAGCATTTTAATTGAAAAAAAAACTTAATATTTAATTAAATAATATTTTGTCATTTTGGATCCCTTTGGTCTATGAAATGTATTTTGGCTTGAAGAGACAAACCCAAGAAGCTAAAGAAGCCAAAACGATAGACAGACCAAAATGATCAGAAACTTAAAATCTTAGTTCACTTTCAAAATTTTATTTTGGCATTTATTATTAAAATTGTATTTAAATAGTTTACAATGATTCTGATGTTTCGCTTACCTAAGATACCATGTAGTTTGTGCGACGGAGATAGCTGGCTTGCCAGGTCTCTTGACAGTTGGTCGCACTCAATTTCTTCCTGAAGCTGCCTTCTCAGGACAACGGGTGGTGGAGGCGATGGCGAGGGGGTTGTTTGAGATGCGGCGTCACTCACCCTCGACTCTCCAGTCCGATCGCTCTGGGACCTCCCGATGACTGCTGGCGGTGGCTTGAACTCTTCACCTGCCTCATCTTTGAAAGAAGAAAAAACTATCAAAAATGATCATATTCCAAGATAGACTGATGCAAGAAAAAATATTTACCGAGGTTGTCTTGTGTCGACGCCGAAACAGAGACCATCTTTTTCTCAACTTTTGCTGATGAAGTTGGATCTGATTGTGCCCTTGGGGGTCTCGAAGCTCTTTTGCTCACTACTACAGACAATGAGTAGTTCCTGGGCAGGGTCTTCGACATCGCTTCTTTATCACAGTTCACCTCTTCTCCCTGACTAGCTGGTATCTCCTTGGATTCATTTTTGTCCTCCAACTCATTTTCGTTGATTATTACATCCTTTTTGATTTCTATCTCACTCAATTTTGTTTTCTCAACTAGAAAAGAAAAATTAATTGTAATAAAATGTAAATTATTATGCCAGTTAGTTGTCTTATTATTATTTAGATTATCGTTAGCAGCAACTAATAATAAATCGGTCAAAAAGGGGAATCACTAGGGATGTTAACTTAGCAAAATTTAGGAGTTCCTCACTTGTATGTAATCAATTGGTCACCATATGAGATGTAAACTGGAAATATAAGTGGGAATAGCTTCGATCACAATGCACAATCAGATGGCATGGTGAAGTTTTGTGAGTGCAGGAAACCATTTATGATGACTGAAGTTATCAAAACATTCACTCTTTATAAACTCATGATCTTTATAGATTATCATTCTTAGGGGTTAAAGTAAAATTTCAGATTCAAAAATAAGAATGAAGTTAATGGATGTTAAACAACTGTTTTTAGAATTAAATTGACTAACAATTTGGTTTAAGGATGAAAAAGTTACAATTTTAATTAAGGCTTAATTTCTTCAGGACTTACCACTTTTTGGTAGATCTTACTAGGGGACGACCACGTTGGTGTGACACAGATTTGGACCAAACTTTTTTGTGAATCTACACTCCAAAATAAATTACACATATCTTGTGGCCGTGGTTTCACAAAAAAATTTTTTGTTTTGAAAGTTGAAATTTTCCTTTTTTGAAAATATTTTTATTTTGCCATTCTACTTGCTCAAATTAACTATGTGAATATGACATTTTACAGTATTTTTTTACCTAGATTGCAATAAAATATATACTAAAAGCTATCAAAGTTTATCAATAACCAAATAATGTCTAAGGACAAAATATTTTTCAAGAAAACTAGGTCATAATTTTTTTTGTGAACCTAATTTGAAATTTCGTTTTAGCACCTCTAGACACCTCTAAATATAAATTTCTGTTTGAATTTAAATTTATTGATTTTTTGACTCCCAATTTTTTTTTGATATTTATGAAGTCGTTAGCGGAATATCTGATTGAAATGGCTGAAACTCAAAAACGTTTAAATATATTTTAACGTCAAACATATCATTGGAAAAAAGAAGAACGTAGCTTCTTTTTAACGACGTATGTACCATAAAAATATATCAAAAATTTCTATAAGAAAATTCACAAAGTAGAAAAATTATTTTATCAGAAATTAACCTCGTTTTTTTAATGATAATAATTGTTCGGTTTTAATTATTAGTTATAAAATGCACTTGACAATTTCTTTAAACGAATTATCGACCATGAATTTTTTAGAACCTAGGTTTTGTTAAAAATGGTGTTAGAGCGTGCACAAAGAATGTCAGACAGGTCCCAGAGGGAGTCGTCGAAATTATCAGTCAAAAAATTAATTTCCGAGAAAATGGGTATCTAAGGGTTTTATAAAGCTAGTCACGATAATGAAGTCAAATCCTAGTTTTAACCATTTTCTGACCTACTTTGCTTAAAGAACCTTTGTTAAATTATGCAAAAAAAAGCAGTATTTTGTTGATATTTGTTTTTAAATCGTACCAAATTAATATAAATCTAACTATTCTGCGTCGCAGAACATTTCTGTTTTTATGTCAATATACAATGAAATTATTACACCAACGATNCATATTTTAACCAACATTCTTCGAGCAAATTAAGTCAAGAGTTTGGATTGACCTCATTGTCGTGATTCTAGCGTTATAAAACTGAATAGATTGTTGGTGTAAATTAATTTTTTGATTGTCAATTTCGACGACTCTACCTGACAGATCGACCATTCTTATGGACCGATTTTCATGGTTGATATTTCGTTTTAAAGAAATTTTCAAGCGCATTTTATAACTATCAAATATTAAAGGTGGACTATTATTTCCATTAAAAAAAAGGTTAATTTCTGACAAATAATTTTGCTATAGAAATCTTTGATATATTTCTGAGGTACTGCATCGTTAAAAAGCTACGTTCCTCTTCTTTCTTTCAAATGGTATGTTTGACATTAAAAGTTTTTTAGCACTTATGAATTATAGCCGTTTCAATCAGATATTCCTATAACGGCTTCTTACAAATCGGAAAAATTTTAGTGGTCAAAAAATTGATAAATTTAAATTCAAACAAAAATTTATATTTAGGGGTTTCTACAGGTGCGTTTACTACGAAATTTCATATTAATCTCTCTCACTCTCTCTATCTCTCTCTCTCTCTCTCACTCTCACACACACACACGCGCGCGCACGCACCTACAAAAAAAATGCTGGTAGAAAGGTAAAATAGGTATAAAACGTAAAATTTCAACCTTCAAAAAAATTTTTTTTGAGAAACCAGGGCCTAATTACAAGTGGCGGGTACCTGCCCGATATTTTCAATAGTAGAATCACAAAAAAAAGTTTGGTCCAAATCCGTGACACACCACGGTCGTCCTCCGAATTAGTTTAATTAGTTTGTTCTAATGAGATAAAAACATGTATGGTATGTTCGTTTAGAAAAAAAGAATTCCATAAGTTCAAAAGCTCTTGTTGGTTTCATGTCTGATATGGCCATTACGATTTGTCTGTGAAGGTTTGAATCTTCTCTTTTCTTTTCTCCACGACATTTTGTCGAAAGTTTGTGTCGTATGTCCAGGCATCGCTGGTGTAATTGTCGGGTACGTCGTCCAGAGACGTGGACACGTGGGACGACCTTTCCGCGTCCGACCACGTCGATCATTGATTGGCGCCCAAAAGAAAACGGGCGAAGCTTTCCTGGTAGAGACGTGTTAAAAAAAAGCCTGTAATGATTTAAGTACCGGTGTTTTCGATGATCCTTCCACCTGTGGGTGACATCGTCCTTTTGTAGCTCCCCTGGAAGTTGGGCAGACCTTTTTCCTTCTCCTTCGGCTCCCTCCTGTAAGCGAGGTAGGAAGCTTTTGATTGACTCCTGCAACAATCGAGAAAACGGGTCGGGTTAAAATAAAGGATGTACGTTTAGCTTTTGAGACAATAGAACAAGCAAGGACGGAATTGTAACCAGTGGTACCGACAATTAGATTTAATGAAACAAGAATGGAGAAAGCCCCATCCAACCGTAACATATCGTGCTCTTCCATTGTCTTATTTTTAGTGAGCTTTGATGTAACTTTTAAAACCTTTACTTATCTAGGAGGAAATGAGTTTGAACTATAAAGTTAAATTTAATCATAATGTAAAGTGACAGATCACTTTTGCCCGTAGACCAATTAAAACTTGATTTGCCCTAGTTCAAATCGTGTCACAACTCTCTCTTAACTTTATGATAATCTTATAAGACGTCATTGGATGGATGGACTTTCAGATTGGATACTGCCAGGAAATTGGTATAGTTTAATATTTTTAAAGTAAAGTTTTATATTATGATCAAGTAAAAAGCCATGGGTTTTGCCGAGATTCGAACTTAGAACCACTAGCAAGACGAAAATTAGTAGGATGACCTAACCACTCCGCCATTGCCCTCCCTGTTTAATATTTTTATATGTTTAATCTAAAACGTCACAATATTTAACATTATTAACTACTAAACATAAAAAACATATTTTCTTTTGAATTTAGCCCGATTAAAACTACTCGTCCAGCCGTGCTTTTTCTCAGGATGCTCTTTGTTTCTAGACGATTCGGGTTTCCGTACTCGTTTCTTTGTTTAACGTCGTTGGGTGTGATGGAATATTTGATGTTTGTTCACTACGAGCGTTGTATTTGTTCTTTAACGTGTTGGTATCGTTTCGAATATGTCGGCATCTGTGTTTACCCGAACCTACGTAGTTCAGTTAACGTCATGTCATAATTGCACAATTTTAGTACGTGCTGTTTTGTATAAACGGAACACAGGAGACAAATTAATGAAATAACACAGACATGACGATAAAAGTTGTATTTTATTGTTCTCTTCGTTAGATATTTTCTGACAATAAATATCCACGTTTGCCCAGTTTCATATGGTTATTGTACACGATGAACCACATAAAGATTTTTTGGGCTTTGACTCCAAAGGATTGTCGCACTACGATGTGCTGACCTGTATGTAGATGGATCCCTTAAGCCTGATGCCCAAGATATAGTCCCTTTCCCAACGGGTTATGCTCCAACGCTTTCGACAGTCTTTCAGCCTCCAACGCATATAAAACATAATCCAGCCTAATAAAACTAACTTTTATAATACAGTCGCACATATAAATACATTCACGCTTATGAACATTCCACTCAATCTAATTAGACGGTGAAGAACTTGACATTCATCTATCGACCTATACACAATATTAATAATCTAATCTAAATTAGGGTCGATGGGGTACTTTTATAAATATTCCTCGATCTATCCTAAACACCATACTGCTGGAGAGGCGATGGCGACACCACCAGCTCTTCACTACTCACGCTAATAAATACAATCAAAATGCCTAAAGCAAATCTTTTTCGGAGATTTCTAGTCCAAGAAAGTATGCTTGGGTACAAGGATGCTTAGTCAAAAACAGCAGAATTTTTTAAGGAAGGTAAAGACAATATTAAACTGAACGTATACATCTCGTGAGATAATTCAGATGCACGCCCTATCACAGCTAAGTGTAATTTCCATCCAATTTAAGGAAAAGCATGTGTGAGCGGAATCCTTCGCAATATTGTAAAAATCTTCTTAACTTCAGACTGAAAATTGTTCCAGTGTGACAAGTTTTTGAAGATAATTCGGCAAACGAAATATGTTGTTTTATTATAGTTAACGGACAAGTTGAGTGTGAGATGTTGGAGGTGTGACGAATTAGGTCGCACACTCAAATACAAGCGGAGAAAAAGGAATTCCGGGCATGACAACGCAAGCAAACCGGCTTATCGTATGATTGCTTCACCAATACGTCTCGCTTTGTATTTATAGCCATGCTGCGATAGCTCGAATGATTTTTTTTTCGAAATTAGGCCTCTTATCTTAGTAGTTAAAATTATATTATTGCATATCCACGTAGCGAATACGCGTGGCTAATAGCTCAGCACTGATTCAGGGACGTCCGTTCTTTTCTTCAAAATATGTAATGTACAAATGGTGTAAGTCTTCCGTTTTCATTTATTTTAGCTGTTAAATGAGTATCTTAGAACATTTATTTTGGTAAGGTAGAAAAATAAAATAAAGATATAATACGCGCATGTATCTGGTAACAGAGGTACATTGTACAGTTGATAAATTATGTAAATCAGAATAGTAACTATATGAGTAGGCAGTGGGAAAAGAGAGAGTGAGAGAGAAGAAAGAAAGAGTGAGAAGGGAGTTAGAGAGTGGGCGAGAGAAAGAGAGTTATAATAATTGTTCCCAAAATTGGTCCTCCGGGTCGGATTATTACAATATTAAAAACACGGGGTTTTGAGAGCATTTGAACAAGAAAGACAAGAGAATGAGAGAAAGAAAGAAAGAAAGAAAGAGAGAGAGAGAGGGAGAGAGAGAGTAATAATAACTGCAATCATAGGATTTGTCCAAAAATGGTCCTCCGGGACGGATTATATTAAAAAACGTGTTTCCTGGCTTGTGGTGTTGTGCGCATTTGAGCGAGAAAGAGAAAAGAGTGAGAGTGAGAGAGAGAGGAGAGAGAGAGAGTAATAATAATAATTGCAATCATAGGATTTGTCCAAAAATGATCCTCCGGGACGGATTATTACTTATTGAAAAAACGTACTTCTCTGCTTGGGTTTTTGTGTTTTGTGTGCATTTGAGCGAGAAAGAGAAGAGAATAAAAAAGAAAAGAGAAAGAGAGAGGGAGAGGGAGAGAGAGAGAGAGAGAGAGAGAGAGAGAGAGAGAGAGAGAGGGAGAGAGAGAGAGAGAGAGAGAGAGAGAAAAATTATAACTGTAATCAGGATTTTTCCAAAAATAGTCCTTCGGGACGGATTATTACAATATTGAAAACACGTGTTTCTCTGCTTGGGTTTTTATGTGTATTTGAGCGAGAAAGAGAAGAGAATGAGAGAGAAGAGAAAGAGAGTAAGAGAGAGGGACACAAAACCGATATCTAAATATAATGTGGTCCCTCTGAAAGAGGCGTGACATTTTGGACCGGCTCCAGATGGGGTTAGTCTCGTTAACCTTATTTACTAGGCGTCAACGGGGGGAAATGTTAGCTTTGCTAATCTGTGGTACCGGGGGTGGACCGGGCAGCAGTACCGGTCGTGCCGGAGGCCGACGGGGGCAAAAGAGTCAAGGGCATCCGCGGTAGATTCTGGTCTTAATTCTCCCGTCCACTGTTACCGACCTTGCGCAAGTGTATGCAGAAAGCTGACGCCCGCAGAACCCGTCCGTATCCGTCTTTCAGCAACGCGGCCGACGGGGATTTTTTCCTTGTAGACTTTCCGAACTGGTTTTCATGACCCGGAGAACCCGATTCAGGAGAAAAGCCATTTACAGCCAATTTAGAACATTCTTTTATTATAACATGATATTTTCCCTTCTTTTTAGTTCCATATGTGGTGGACGTTTATAAAGTCATGGTTATTCACTGAACCTAGCAATCAATGTATTTATCAACATACATTCTTTCCATACGAACTTTTACTGTTATGTCTTTATACAAATATGCAATGAGGATTTAAACGACCCCCTAATAAATTGCACATAAATAAACTTAAGAAAATTGGACACATGAAACAATTACCTTGGACATGGAAACATTTAAGTGACCATTTTGTTCATGTACATACTATTTCCTTTAATTGCATGGAATTCACACTGCCTGTGATGGCTTATCATAAAATTACGATACACATTTACGTTTATTTGAACTTCTGAAAAAATCCAGTTTTATAGTTTTATCCACCTTTGACACCATTTTCTAGCAGCAAGAATCTTTTCTTACTCTTTTAAAACCGGACTACAATGAAAATATATTTAATTCGAATAGACATCAGTCATGGACTGAAACCGGCCGACAACTAGAGAAAGTATTTGCAAACGTAATTAACGAGAGATAATTAATAATAAAGAAATACACAGAGTATTTTGAGGAGCGCAGTGCGGTTTAGGGAGTCAGGATTTAGTATTTATCCGTGGCGTTCGAATCTCAGCTGCGCCTTTAGAATTTTCTGATCCTTCGTAAGCTGCTTTTCAATTATTTTTTGTTCTCTTTGTTTTTATTTGTAGGTAATGTGAAAAACACAAAGCTACAAAATATTAATGAATTAGTAAAAGAAGGTGTATTTACTAAATGAAATGAATACTAAAAATTAATTACAATTATAAAAGAAAAAAGCTTTACTTTCGAAATTCGATAGGTTTTTTATTACCACCAAGTTCAAACCACGATTCAGACTGCTTGAAAATGTGTGATGTATATGGTGACGACGTGTAAGAGAAAGCACCGTCAGTAAGAGCTTTGTTGAATCCTTTTTAAAAAAGATGGTTCCTACTCACATTAAGTGAGTGCTTAATGTGAGTAGGAACCATCTTTATTAAAAAGGATTGAACTCCACACTCACCCCATCATTTATAATTTTTAGAGCTTTGTTGGGTTTAAATTTGGAAGGCAGCTCTGGTTGTTCTTAAACAGTTAATGACCAAATTCAATCTTTTGCCAAAAATAACCCACACTGAACAACACGAGACATAGAAAACGACACTTCCACATAAAATACAATGTAAACGACCCATTTTTAAATAGATGGATAACTGGGGATGAAAAGTGGGTCCTGTCCAAAGAGTAAAACAGTTGATAGAACGCAGCGACACACCTTTAACTCCAAAAGCCGAATTACGTACTAAGAAAGTAATGCTGTGCATTTGATGGGATTGGAAAAGGGGTGCTTCCGGCCTTCCAAAACGTCAAATTTTATGTATACTGCGATGAAGCGATGAAAGTCAAAAATTGATCCAAATGGACCGACATTTGCGAAGCACAAGAGGATTGTTTTCCACCGGGATAACGCTCGTATCCTCGTATCTTTGAAGATCAAAAATTGTTGGAAGTACTATTTACTTATTTTACGACCAGATTTTTACTGTTTCAACACGACGTCATGCTGCAATAACGTGCACGTAACCCAGAGTTTTTTTCGTAGTTTCTGAAGCAGTATTGATGCACCGAGGTAGTTTAGGATGACTCAGCTCATTCGATTCTCATCCGATCATTGATACATATTTCAATTTTTCGCCACGTATTGATCATTGGATCAATGATTACATGAAGGGTTTTTCGATTTCTTTTATTGCACTGGTTCGAAGCCTGTACTCCCAATTCTTGTGGGTTCTGGGAGGGGCAGGTTACAACCACATACTTTCGGCCGTTTTCACTCAGTTTCTTGCGCTGCACGCGGTCTTGGTTTTATGAAAATATAAATAATTTTTTTTAAAAGCGTGCTTGTTTAAAAAGAAATCTTTTGGAATATATCAAGGGCGTTGTGAACTAGTTCGAACGTCAGTTTTTCCTATTGTACGACCAAAGTTGACAGACTGAACAACACGAAGAATTTTTTTATTTATTTACTGTTCATTTTAATATTTGAACAGGTTTCAATCTACTTTTGTCCTTTCCTGCTATCAAACATCACAGGGGAAAATTTTAAGGTATAGCCTTGTGTTTTACAAGCGACCGATTTTGTATTTTATTTTGTCAACAGAGGATGGGAGCCTCTGGCGTAGTACTAAACGTATCCTGCGTCATAGCGTTGTCTCAGCTCCTCTCAGGAATGATGATGGAACTTGGATCGTTTCCGATATAGAAAAGTCCAAAACATTTGCGAAACATCTCTCCGAGGTATTCAAACCTCATAACTTAATGAATATTGTACACGATAAATTTATATCAATTCACTTGTCACACCTATACCTCTAGATCTGCCACCTAAACCAATAACTCCAAAACAAGTATCACAAGAAATACGACAACTTCCTAAAAAAAAAATCACCTGGCCATGATTTGATAACAGCCGAAGTTCTTCAAGAACTTCCCAAAAAAGCAGTCGTCATTCTGACTGCTTTATTTAACGCAATTTTGAGGACTAGACGCTTTCCCATACAATGGAAACTTTCTTACATTAAAATGATCCCAAAGCCCCATAAAAATTTAAGCTCCTCATCATCTTATCGACCTATTAGTTTGTTACCCGTTACTTCTAAATTATACGAAAAATTAATTTACAAAAGAATTGTTTCTATTGCTACTTTCAACAACATCTTACCAACCCATCATTCCACCACTCATCAACTTCACCGAGTGACAGATTTCGTTACTTCGTGTCTCGAGCAGAAACTGTACGCGATTGGAGGGTTTCTAGGTGTTTCTCAGGCCTTCGACAAAATATGGCGTGAGGGATTATTATACAAATTAAAATTATTTTTACCCCAGGCCTATTTTCTGATTATACAATCATACCTTAAATAGAGATTTTTCGCAGTAAACCAAGGTACGAAGACTTCTGGGATGGAAGAAGTGCTTGCAGGTGTGCAACAACGGCCAATAGTCGCTCCGCTGTTCTACACAATTTTTACTTTTGATATGCCCACAAATGAGAATACACTACGCAGATGACACCGCCATATTAACAAGTCATCTTTCTTCTACCCAAGCTTCACTCATGTTACAAAACCACAAATCAACATTTGAAAAATCGAGCAATCTTTGGAAAATATAGTTTAATCCCTCAAAGTCACAACATATCACCTTTACACTCCGTCAAAGATAACTATTAAGGACTTACATTTGATAGAAAATTAACTTGGAATCCACACACACGATTAAAAAAACAGACACCGAACAAACGATTAAAAATGCTTTATTACCTACTCAACCGACAATAAAAATTACCATTAAAATCAAAATTTTCGACATGTACCCACTCAAACCTATTTGGATGTACGGGTGCCAATTATATGGATCGGCCAAGTATTCCAATATTCAAAGAAGTTTTCAATCCAAAATTTTAAGACTTGTTTCTGCCCCTTTTTACGTAAACAATAACACACTTCACAGAGATTTTCAAATGACAACTATTTTTTCATCCTTCAAAACATATTACAGACGTTTTCATAGTAAATTACAAAATCACACTAACACACAAATACGATAATTCCTTTCCCCACAATTACGACGTAAAAGTCTGAAAATAATAGGGATAAGAGACCTCTTAAATGATTAATATACTTTCATTAATCCAGAGCGGCTGCCAATGGGTAGCTTTCTCTATACGCCCGTAACGCCACAAACACAAATTACCCAATCTGCTGGTTGTATATAATACATGTTCAGTTGTAGATACAAAGAAATGAAAAAAATTATTTTGAAATGTTATTACTTCTAATTTTAAATAATAGTTAACATTAATTGAATAATCATTATTGAATTACTTTTATCAGACATCAATGACACATTGAATAACACCAAGTGCCGAAACGCGTCTGACATCACAGCAAGGGTAGTTACACCAAAATGTCTACAATACCTACAAATCAAAATGTGGTAACGACCATATTTCAGGTTCATCATCCCACACAAAGGGAAATCTTCCAACCATTGGTGAATACATTGTGTTTTATTGTAACAAAGATTTATGCGAAAATAAATGACAAAACCATAATCCCTGGACTTCACATAAACATATGTAAAATGCAATACCTTAGATGTAATTAAGTCTACCTAATTACAACATAATTGTAATAGTTTTTATTTTGGCTGACGATGTACTTTATAATACTACTATCATTAAAGCGGTTAAAGATTTTTCTTTAGTAAGAGGTCTATTATGCAAATTAGTCAAATATGATTTTTTTTTCTCCAGAAATGCAGTCTATAAAAGGCCAGATGTTGTCATGGTTAGTAAGTTTTTTAATTCTAGCTTGAGGAAGTAGTAGCAACGGATGAATATATTCTGGTTGCCAGTGGTTGAATCCTCTGTAAATCCGGTAAATATCGTCATTTGTTCCAGATACGGGCATCTCACTAATTGATAGCGTTGGACGCAGTAATTGATTGTTACAGACGGCAAAAGTTATTCGCTAGGGTTCGTTTATGCAATTTCTATTTTAAAATTACGCTATAACATCACCCCTTTTTTATGAATATCACTCGCCCATGATTGTGGTTAATGGCTCATGGTTTTATTTCAATGAATGACGAATCCGTTTTTCATCGGGTCCCGGTCATTGTGAGAAGACGTCAGAGTCCTGTTTTGCGCAATGGCCCAAGCCGATTGTAATGGGCGATAAGACCAAACCGACTTGTACGAATGGCGGTATTTTTTTCTGCTTATTTCCCTTTATGGGCTAAACTAGGAGTGTGACCATTGTAGGAAAGTCCCGGTGTATGGAGGAATGTGCTCTACAGTTAGAGCGTTTCTACCTTTGTGCTCGCCAACGACGCCAATTACGCCGAGTGGTGGATTCTCCTATTTGACGGATTAAATCGGCCTCCTGCATGAAACCATCTCCAATTGCCAGCCCTTATTGCGATTCGGACAAAGGGACCGGAGTCATATCTCGGCGGGGTCCGAAACGCCGCGGATTCCGCCCATTTCACTTATTATCGCGGAATGCTAAAACCGCTGCTCCACTTATCCCGCTTCCCATGTCTATCCACGGATCGTGGGAGACGCATTCGACTTTTACTCATCTTCTCCTAATTAATTATAATGCTAGCCTCCATGGGAAAACGGCGTACCTGCATTAAACACACAAGGTCCGGGACAAGGTCATCCTTAACCGAGACAAAATTAAACGTTCCCTCGGTGCTATAAAAGAACAATCGTTTCTCCGCTCTTTCCAGAGGCACAGAAATTGCTCATTTCTTTCTTCTGCTCTAGAATTAATTTTAAATTGAAATCACCGGGGAGATCGAGCTATTAAGAGATCCCCAGATGAAATACGTGGGATGTCAGCCGGTGGTTTTCGACATAACTGTTTTAGTATTCCTTTAATGTTTTGCAATATGAGCTATTAAGAAGGAAAAATAGAGAACAAAAAAAAAAAGGAATCTTCTGAAACTCAGGTGTGCATTTCTGGCTATAGCTTCCACTTAGGCTCAGCTCCTGTCACGATTGTGTGGCCATATGGCTCCGTTGCTATAATTGTCGCACAGACGACACTCCGAAAAGTACGATATTGGGAACTTTCTAAACCGTTTATCCAAATAGAATTTCATCACTTGGTTTTGACGATACAGGTCGGAAAGTAGAAGATAATTCTCGGTTGCAGTGTAACCTGTTAGCAACCAATATTTCCATGCTCATTACAACCCTCTTATCATTTTGTTACGATTCGCGTCTAAACGGTTCCCTTTTTCGCGCGCGAACCTTTTTCAAAACGTGTAATTTCGCATTTCGTACCGCGTACCTCCGCATTACATTTAACGACCTATCGTTTTCGCGCTTAACTTTCGTTTCCAGGGTGATCGGCAGACGGTTTAATTTTCAGCAGGTGTTCGCCTTTAAGGAAGTCGACAAGGTCAGGATTTTATTTGCTGGATAAAGAAGGATGAGGGCTTTTTATCTATACGGCCCTCCTTCCTCTAAATATGACTTATTTTAAAGTCTATGTGCAGAGAAACGCCAAGTACAGCTCAGTATATGCTCTCGCGTTTTCTATAAAACCGCGAACTTTTCTTGTGATTAATTATAGCTATTTATATTACTCTAGTATTTCTTAAAAAAAAAAAAAATGACAAGTTTATTTTTCTTACGCTTTAACCATCTAAGCAAGTTGTCAGTCAAGTTGATGTTGACTTATTAGCTCCGATTACACACAAGGGTTTGTTCAAGTTACTCAAACGCTATCTACCCTTGGTCATTATTTTCCCAAATCCACACAATCTTTCACCTTCATGTGATTACTAAACGGTTTCGGTTTTGCGACATCTTCAGTGAGGAACCGAGACGACTTAGAGTCCCTTTCGTTGCCGAATAACAACTATCCGTTGGCCATAACTGTCATCACATCAATCCCAAATTATTTTGTCTTTATCCTTCCTTTTCAGCCCTTTCTTGTATACTTCCTTTTATTACATGTACCTCCTTTATTTATCTATGTAGCCGAGACAGGGCGGTAGAAACATTATGAGCTGAGGAAGCAAGCAAAACGGTTCTTAATAAGACCAAGGCAGATCTACTAAACTAAGGACCAACGTTAGGACTAGGCTATGGTTAGAAGCATAGTAGGTCTGCTGACTGCACATTCCAGATGTGTGTAAAAATCGCTGCAGCATTAACAGGCCTGGGCTGATAATGACGTAAAGAAGAAAATAAAACGAAACATGTCCTCTTTCGCCCAAGGAGCTGATATCTGGAAATAAACCTAGGGCTCTAGTTTTGGAAAATATGCCACAACATTTTAGGCAGAGAATTAAGCTACTGAACATTGTGCCAACCCCTGTTTTGGTACCGGAGTACAAAGGGCAACAAAAGGCCAATAAATTCACCCGGGATTGAGCAGTCAGGACCAATAAGAGTCAGACCCTTTTCTTCTCAACAACTTGCCAAAAACATCAGACGGCAAAACGTTCATTAAAAGACCATTGCAGAAACTAACAGCATAGCAATTAAACTTAGAACATGTTTGGAAAGAACAATAGCAGATGATGGTACCCTACAATATCCAGAGGCATATGTGACTTGGAGTAACAGAAAAAATCTCGTGCAGATATTGCCAGGACGAAGAAACATTCTGTTAGTGCGAAGACTTTCAAGATTCTTACATCCGAGAGAGGAAAGCCAAGGCCTGAAAGTTTTGGGATATATAACTTAAGTTAAACCTATAAGAACTACAATGATAGCAGGACTGCTCCCTGTGTAAGGGAACAGCAGAAACAACCTGTTTAGATATTGCCTGGGAGAAAATAAACAGCGGATCAAGTCCCTGTTAATGCGAAACATTCAGGCTTGGATTCCTACTTCTAGGAGAGGAAAATCCCAGAAGAGGAAATTGGATACAAACGAGCGCCCTTAATTAAAGCTTTGGGATCTCATAAAATGCCTTAAAACGATGATGGAAACAGCACAACTCTTTTCAAACTTAAGCCTTGGTGTAAAGGAAGAAAATTCAAGAAGCCATAGAGATAGCGGCTTTTGTAGAGCATGGAAGCCCCAAAGTGCAAAATCCTAGGCCTTCAGGACGGAGATTGTCTATCTATTGATTGATTATACGTCACATATTTTATTGTGATCCAAAATGTAGTTTGGCGCTCTGATCATCGACCAAACAAGGTACACCATGATGGTGGAAACGACCGACCCGCTTCCTCTCCCAACAGCAAGGCAAAATCTATGACATCTGATATTTGTAATAACTAGTTTATTTTTATTTAATTTGAGACGCAGTTTTAATCATTAATTAAAGCAGTTAACTATGGTTGGTGCGCACCCGACGTAATAGATTTTCTTGATATCTCTCCAGATATCAGATCGAATGTCAAAATAATATGAAAAATCGAATCATGGTGATCAGAAATAATTAGACTTCTGACAAATAAGGTAAATAGTAAAAAGCACATTTGCTTCGGCGTCGTGTACCATGTTATGCAGGAGTCTGTAAAAAACCTTGCTAAATATACCTGGCATCTGGTCCTAACTTCTCAGAGTGATTGATCTACCGTTCGATTCCTGTTTATAAACGCATCTAAGGTCCGTACGTGGTAATTTGAGGTGATAAACGGTTGTAACTTTTTTCGGCGCCAACTTGTTTCTGCCTAAGGCGGGAAGTTAAAAACCAAACTATCCGTTGTGCAAATTCGGGACGAGAACCGGCAGGTCGAAGTGTTTGCTTTTTTGTTTAAAAAAAAACTGGTCTATTAGGAGCGCGCGCGCGCGATTAGGATCAATGCGCAACCCGTCGGCAAATCATGCCGGGATCAGATGTGTCAAGGCGAAATGGTCCGAATAATGTAAATTTCCTAAGAGGGCGATGTGGGAGTGCTACCGCCACCATTCGGCGGCCCGAATAACGAGCTGGGCCGTTGGGCAAGACGATGAGGAAACCCCTCGATGCTCGACTGTAAGTGTATCTGGGGAACAAGGACCCATTTTGCACTTTCACGATGGTCCATTATCTCCTAACGAGGGTCACATACCGGCTTAATATCACACTGCTTTTAGAAACACGCAAAGAAAAAAATCCTTTTCTCCATCCGTCAGAATATAGCAAAACAAACTGTATTGCAAGTATTTATAATTTTTTAATAACTTTCTCTCTCGTCGTAAAACAATACAGTATTTTGAGATTTCTCTGTGTGGTCTGCGGGGGGGATGAACCTGTAATTTGGTCATTACCGATCATTTTGGTCTGCCTATCCTCGCTGGTTGGTCTGAACATCGTTATAATATACTCCAGTAAACCTCAAGGGTGCAAAAATATCACAACATGCCTGTAGAAAATCTGAAAATGGTAAATGATTGGTAAAACGATGAAATGTCCAACGAGGTACATAGCTTGGTAGTTTCGGATCTGTTTGGTCTGGCATGCGATTCGGCTTTTCGCCATCTTCAACAGTGGATTTCTTATCATACGGCAATCGTGAAAAGTATAAATAAACCGTATAAAGTCGCAATGTGAACGAACCTGCCGGCTTATTTCGAGGATGATAACAAAAGGACATAACATGTGGGATGAAAAATAAGGAGAACCATCTAGAATCAGAGTCCTACGTTTTATGCTTAAACTTAAGAGATAGCAACTTAACAAACGATTTGGACGAGTATGAACATTTTGAGGATCGAAATTGGACCGTCAAAACCGATCTGTGGCCGCTTCGAACATCCCGAGAGCAACTTTGGCGCCAAGCCGTCCAATCCTTCCGATCAAAAGTCGACAGACTGACATTAACCTCACTATCCACGACGTCCTGAAAATTCCTTTTGTCAACTGCTGCCATTTCCAAAAGTTCCACACCAAGCTCCATCCTAATCCAATCTATATTATCTTATCATGAGAAACCAACAAGTACCCTTAAAACGCGGCCTTAAGGTACTCTTAATCCCTCATATTGAGAGCATTGAGTGCCAGGACTGGCTGGTTTCTTTTATTGCCATAATTGTGGCCATGGTTCAAAAAAAAAAATGCAGTGCCAAACGTAAAATAAGCACATGTTCAAGTTTGTCAGTAAAACTTCTGTAAAGTTAACATCTCAAGTAGCTTGAGGGTACTCGTGTAAAAAGACAGAACCTGAAAATTGATGAGAATTTGTCAACGTTCTGCCAGATAAGTACACGAAGAAATTTTGTTTTTCAGAATCACTTTTACTCCACAATTATATAAATTGTAAATAAATACTAATAACGTACGAACGTGATTATCATAGCATTCAACATTAGTTGTTGGCTAGTTGACTTTCTTCACCCTTAGATTTATAGTATATTATATTAGTATAGATAGTAATGAGTGTGTATGTGTGTGTTATTTAGCGACCTGAGATTCAATAATTTGTTTAAGTAGTGAGGAGCGGTCAGGAATCAAGTATTTTAGAAAAACACAATTTTCAGTTTTTTGCCGACGTATCGACCTTTATTCGGGACATCTTAAGACCCCGGGAAATTTTTTCCAATCAATATGTTTTGTGATTCACCCCTGAAGATGGCCCGAATAAAGGTCGAAACGTCGGCAAAAAATTAAAAAGGTGTTTTTTTTAAATACTTCATTCATAACCGCTCCTCATTACTTCAACAAATTAATTGAACCATCGGTCGCTAAATAACACACACACACGCGCGCAAGCACGGACACACACACACACCCACACGAGTAAATGTGCCAAATCATTGTAAAGCCATTTACAAAATTGTTTATAAATGTTGAGATGCACGTGTAAATTTGAACCTTTTACTCTCTTGAGTCTAGACCTTGCTTTCCAAGGATAGCCAAGTTTGAAAAAGCTGAAATCATTTTTGAGACGAGCCAATATATTTTCTGGCCTTGCAACACGCAGAGATATATTTCTTTAAATTCGCGTTATTCCAATAATTATATCCGGTTGAAACAAACAGCAAACAAAATATAATTAAGTCTACGTGAGGAAATATAAGCAAGAAAATCTGAATTTCTCTTCTTTTTTATAAAGCCTGGTATAAATTAAGCCGTTAGATAAGTACAAGAGGAAGGAGCTTTCTGTATATAAAATAACAGTAAATAAAAAATTTACGTCAATGCACCACTTTCGATTTTTCTATTTCGACACCGTGACGTCTCGGAAATAATCGCCGATTTAGACAATTTATGAGCAAGCGCCAGAGAATGTTCGCTAGAAAAACTTCCTGGACCCCGATCAAAGTGGCAATTATGCCATCACAGAAAATAGGCAGTATTTTCAAAATGGCGATTTTCACTTATAGCAGGATGCAAGATTTGCAGAAATGAATTCGTTAGTTTTTTAAATTTTCTACAATAATTCTCAAGGAGCTATAGATCATTAATCGTGAAAGGCTACCTGACTATGAAGGCATAACTACAAGATAGCTAGTTTAGAAAAAAAATTGGCTCATTTTATCTAAAGAAAATTTTGAAATAGGACGATTAACATTTGAACATTGGGAAATGAGTTTATGTTGAGCTTCAAGCAATTTTACAATCTTTCTAGATTTAAAAAAGTGTTTTGACTCCGTCGATCCCCGACAACAAAACACAAACATTAATAGGAATTGTTGAGGTTTTACTTAAACTTATTGAGTCTTATGTAGTGGGTAGAACTCAGATAACAAAAGTTGGAACTGTCTATAGTAGTCCATTGCCTATCGTCTCTGACGTCCCTCAAGGTAAAGTTTTAGGTCCCCTGTTTTTCCTTTTATATATTAATGATCTTTTAAAAATGAAAATATCCGGTAAAGTTTTATACTGATCATACGTGTTTGATTTTTTCTGGAAGAATAATTGATAATTTGATTATTTCTATCACCAATCTTATCTTAAGTAAAAGATTAATTTTAAAGAGCTTTAAGTTTTGTTTTACATACGTGTATTAATTCATGTAACTGTAACTGTTCCCCTATACCAATTGAAAATAATTCTAAACACTTGGAAGTCATATTAGACTCTAGGTTATATTTTAAGTTACACATTGATTCTTTAGTTATGCGGCTAAGAAAACTCCTTTATAAATTCAGCGTATTAAGAAAGATCCTAAATTTAAAATTGTTAAAATCAGTTTATTATGCGTTAGATCAGTCTATAATAATTTGCTATGGCATTTTTTCATGGGGTGGAACCAATAATTATTATTTAGATCCATTAATTATAACACAAAATTCTCTTTAGAGAGCTATCCTTTCTAAACATTTTAGATTCAACACTAATCATGATATTTTGCAGGTTCGAAAATTCAAATGATTGGTTTTAAAATGTTCTTGTTTGGATGTCTTTAAAAATAACCTTTTTGCTAATCAAAAAATGAGTATCAAACAATACAAAAAGTAGTTACTAATATTTTTATATCCAAATTAAGCACTAATTTTTACAATTAATTATTCTTTATGTGTAAGGTCTTTGTTGAGATGAAAAAGTAGTGTCACGAGCGGGATTCGAACCCACGACCTTCGGCAGGATTCGAATCCCGCTGGTAACACTTTTCATCTCAACAAAGACCTTACACGTAAAGAATAATTAATTGAAAGAAGTAATTTGGTCAATTAGACCACTAAACATAATGGAACTAATTTTTATTTTTATTTTTCATTAAATGTTGTTGTTAGGTGTCATAATTCATCAAATGATAGCATTCTTCATTATCTGGCGGAATTATTCATCGAGTATGCTGGATCAAAACTCACCCTTTTGCGTTTTTTTTAAGATGTTCAATGCAAACTTTTTATGTAATAATAATTTGAAATATTTTATTTTCTAACCCCCCCCCCGGGTTGATCTTTCGCGATCACAGCGTGACGGATAATTTCACAACTTTCCAGCTTTATAATTCTGAATTTCCTTGATTATATCAACGGGAAGAATTATGCAAATCGAATGCGATTCGCGTTGCCCTGTTATTAAAACAAACAGTCGGTTGATCGAAATTCGGATCGGGGTTCGTTTCCCTGCTAGGTCCATATTTTGTTGTTGGGAGAGTTCGTAATGGACGGGCTAGAAGAGCAGGCTCGGGGTGTAGGAATGTAGTACTTCACTTTCTCCACCGTTCAAGTCACATCGCACAAACTTTAACCAGCAGTGAGAGGTGCTAGAAAACCTGTTCGGGCTTCTAAGAAATCGCAAGTGATTTTATTTAACGCGAGGGTTCGGTTGCGCAACCCAATCAACGTTTATAGACAGTACGAAGGGTTTTTCTTAGTTTTCACTCGGGGGTGTTTACAGTCGAGTGTATTTCACCAAGAAACTGTGTCAGTTGGAAACCTTTAGAAAACGATTGGCAAGAAAGCTGCGCGGTTTCAGTCATTCCCGATTTAACCTTTACTCATTGGCCGTAGGATTCACTATCACTTTTGTTCTAGGCACGAGTTCACGCCGGAAAAAAACGACACGAATAGCCTTTTTTCAGGCGTGATTTTGGGACAAAAAATGCCGAATTTTCACTTAGGCAAAGAGTCACGGGTGGGTGTCAACTTTGAAACCTCAGTTGAACTTGCTTGGATATTTGAACACAGCGAACGTCAACGGTTGTTGAAATGCACGTCCGCCGAAAAAGAAAAAAGAATCATGATTATATAAATTGCACGGTGGTTATCTTATCCGTCATAACGGTATGCAAGGGGATTGCACACGACTTGCAGGTGTTTTGTCATATACGCCGTGTGCAGGTGACAATAGGCCCAGAACGACCTTGATTCGCATAACCTGGTGAAAGCACTCTGCATTGTTTGCAAAGTCAGTCACTCATGTCTAAGGAATCCGTCGACGGCCGTCTCATCACCTTTTTTCAAAACCTTTATTCGAAATCGCTACGTGCACAATGGTGAACCGTCAGAGCAAAACAGGGGGATCCCTTAATCAAAAGGTCAATGGATGCTTTCTTTTTCGATAGGCTTAGTTTTGAGAGACGAGAATTACATTTGAATCAATAGTATGATAGGAAAAAAAAATTTTTCTCTATCGCCTAACAAACAAAACGATGCGAGAACATGCAGGCTAGGATAATCGGAGAAGATCGATGAAGGTTAACAAAATGCCTTCTATCTGACATATTGATATAATTTGTTAATTAAAATGAAGACAAGAATTGGGGTGTGATCCATCGGGGCTGCCGATAAATGGCCAAAGAGCCCTAAAACTGGACAATTAAAATAAAATAAAACAAAAAAATTACGCCGCGTACCACTTAATTTTAAGTTTTCAACCAGCCATAAATTATATAATCGTAGAATATATAACAAATAATTAAAAATGTTTTTTCAAATTATGCCAAGTTCTGAGTTTGCAAGAACAAGAATAATTTATTATTTATTTGTAATAATAATTTATTTGTAAAGGAAAAATAAAATTAAAAAACCTTAACATAATAAAGTTTGAAAGAAATTTAATTGTAAAAACAGCTTAATGTATCAAGATCTGCTTTTTGCAGTAACAATGAAGAGAGGTCTGCAGAGGAAAATGTGTGTCTGTGAGAGGAGGGAGAAAAAGAGAGGGAGAGAGAAAGAAAGAGTAAGGAGATATAGAAAGATAGGTAGATGAATAGAGAGAGAAAGGAGAGGAGAGGAGAGGGGAGAGAGAGAGAAAGAGAGAGAGAGAGAGAGAGAGAGAGAGAGAGAGAGAGAGAGAAGAGAGAGTGAGAGAGAGAGAGAAAGATTGAGAGTTTGAGGGAGGGAGAGAGAGCACAGTAGAGAAAGAGAGAAAGAAAGAGTGAGAGCTGTGCTAAAAAGAGGAGATAATAATTTAAATCAGAGGATTTATTCGTCAAAAATGGTCCTCCGGGACGGATTATTGTAATATTGAAAGCAAGATGTGTTTCTTTGCTTACATTTATGTGCATTAGAGCAAAAAGAGAAGAGAATGAGAGAGAAGATTGATATATCTAAGAAAAAAACTTGAGCTAAGGTAAAGACTATTTACCAGAGATGATGGCTCGGTTACACACAACGAACTGACTTTATATTGTAAAAAACGGAAAAACCTACTAATAGGTAAAAATTTAATGTGACAATAAATATAGAATTTATGAAACAAAAATCGTGAAGTTTGAATTTACAATTTATTAATTTAAAAATATTAGATGAACCAGCTTCCGACAATACTTTCGTTAAATGGGTGTTAACTAGGATGTAATATTACTGAATGAAACTAAGCAGGGGGTATTTGCCTCGGATGATGGGAAGGCTGCAACAAGGGAATCATCACTGTTTACATACCAGGTGCCAAATGCTCGTGTCGTTCCTTGATCAAATAAAAACAGGACGTTGAGAGCCGATCAACTATTCATGGCCAGTTTGCAACACGTCAGGGGAAAACGCATTGTTTTAAATATCCAACATAAAAATCAAATCCGGGCACAAGGTCGTGATTTCAATATGATCCTCGCACGGAAACCCTTTTAAATGAATACTTAAATATGGATAGATATGGTCGGGCAGATATGTTTCACAAGCCATGTCCACTTGGATGACTATTACAAAAGACGATTCGGTTTTGTAATTCATAAATGTTCTAAGGCTATAAATGTGTGGCCTGGCGCAAGTGCCCTTTATTAAGAATATTAGCATAAACGGCGTGGTCGACTTCATAAATCAGCCCTGTAAACGATTTGGTTTCAATAAAGCATAATGGGGTGTTGCAACTTTTAAAATCGGTGTTCTGTTATTAGTTAAGTGTGTTAGAAGGTTGATGAAATTATTTTCCAACAATGACATTTTTTCTCAATAACATTACGAGTAAAATCAGATCGTTTTAAAGTAAAAGGTTGTCTGAGTGCAACGGTTTTCTTCCAGCGTATCGTGCAAATAATCACTAGGTCGTGGAACGCCAACAGATCTTTTTATTTTCTCTGTTCGTCTCGGTCAATCGCGATCTTTCTAAGGAAGATTAGGCGGTCGCCGAACTGACCCTAATCACGTCTGGTCGACGGAAAAAACACGCGGGCAAGGGTCGATTTTGATCGGCTGTCAAAATTTTATTTTAGCACAAGATAAATCATGAGCTTACGAACTGATACTGAACGATTCACGGCCTACATGCCCAGAGCGATTTGGACGATTTGGATATCACCTATCGGAGATAATCCAAATGTTTTATCTTAAGAAGGGCGTTGAGTCCAAACGCGACAGGATCGAAGAATATGAATTTATCATGGATCTAGTTTCAGATCATTGACTCGCAAATTTGAGGCATTAGCATATTTTCAATATGCTAGTGTACCGTGCAATGCCGTCTGGCGGTTTTAAAACCGTGTACGCCATTCAAAAATGGTTATTCTCAGACTTAAATATTTCTGAGACAAAAACAAAACTTGTGAATACGATTAGATCAGGATCATCAACTAGCACAACTCACAACAATATTTAAAAATTTTGATTCATCTCAGTACTTAAAAATCTTCCCTGTATCCCAACATTAAACAAAAAGATTAAAATGAAATAGAAATCTTTGGAACACCTTTCTGATTAAGGGCAAAGGATAATTGTGCAGTATCAGGCAATAAAGAAAAAGTTTTTTTTAGTTAGCCAATCTTCCAGCAGTTTAATACTACTATTTTCAGGGTCTAAAATAAATATTAGAATAAAATTACTGGATAACTTCAAATTACAATGTGAGTTGAATTACAAGATGGGTTACAATTTGTGGGATTTTTAAATTCATTGAACATTTTACGCGGTTTTGCAGAACATAACAGCAATCACCATGTGTGAACATATGTGCATAGTAAATGGTTATGACATTATTGTTTGATCATCCTGGTCTATCCTCGCTGATTTTTGTTAACGAAGCGTTTCGTCATTTCGCCATCTTCAGTGTTTGGGTGATATTGGCGACCAGGATGATAGATAATTATCGAAAAATAGGTTCATCTTCCGCAGAATAGAGGAGGATATCTCACAACAGGTGTTTCTCTAGTCAATTTGCTCTCTAGTAAAAAAGTAAAATAAAGTAATTCCTTTCATTCAGGAAGGGTTAACGTCAAATGGACTTGGGTATCAAACCACTTCATAATACTTTTTCTATATTAGCACAATTAAAAAACCATGAGCTATGCCGGGATTCGAACCAGGATCGCTAGAGTGGCGTTGGTCGGACGTCCTAACCACTCGGTCACCGCGGTTCCCTACTAATTTTTTAGCATATCCTAGTTTATAGTACATTAATTATTAATAACCTAATTAATCTACGTCAAATTATACATTCTACATCTTCAAGTAGAATTCACGCTTCATTTTTACATGAAGTTTCTTTTAATATTTTTTTGTTTGTGTTTACTCCTCGCCCAGAAATCCTGCGATACTTTTAGCTTAAAATATGGCCATTATTTTTAGATAGGTTCCATTTTTTGGGTTTTGCATTTCTTATTTGTGCAGCCGCAAATGAACGATTTTGTACTTTATCATTAAATAACACATTGTGTAAAGCAGATAATGTCATACGCTTCTGATCATTAAATTATTATCCTTTAACCTTTATACATATTCGATGTTAAGGGTTAAATAATAGTAACAAAATGAATAAAAATATTAAATAGTAAATAAAAATATTACTGACTTACAGATCCTGCCAGGGTCAAAAGACCTATTCTCTCAGACGTCGTAAAGGATTTCATACTCGATCACTGCGTTTAAATTCTATCTTGTTTACCTTTCTCCCACTCCCCGTTGTTGTAATGTTTAAGAATAGCAAGACAGCACATTCGTCAGCAGAGTATTCTTTATTATGCAGTACAATCAATACCAATGTATAAACACAAGATGCAAATCTCATTAGGTCCAGTTGGAAGATAAGCGTGAGAAAGTTCTGACTGAACAGTGAAAAAAATGTTTTCTAAACAGGCTGACTTATTCCGTCATGGTGTAGGTTAAATATCGTCTTTGAAAACTGTAGAGGATGCGTTTCCGCCTGAAGAAACACAGCGACCTCGCACGCGAGTGAAAAATCGACCTTCGGACCGTTCGAATTGTTAATTCAAAAGGGAAGAAAAGGCGTTCAGAGGTATGAATGTGAAAATTAACTTTTAATCTCGGGCGATAAAGAGAGTGAAGCTGCTTCTGGGAAGGATTTCACCCGTGTGACCAAATACAGGTAGAAAGCCGGCCTCGCGAGAGAGAGAGACTCGATCTACGACGCCTGACGGACAACCGTTCGCGAGAACGAGAGCAGCACAATAACAGTAGAAATTTAAGTAAATGTTCCGCTTGAAACGCATATTTACCGTGGGTTAAATCCCTACCGACTCCTTTTTTTTCTATTTTGAGATATTTATTTTTTTGGGTCGAGGCGGTGGATAGGCAAATTTGTACCGCTCTCCATCGCCTTGTTCTTAATATGTTATCATTCTTTACGTGGAAATTTATACAGCCTAAAAAACTCAACAGATTATTAATTTATTTGTACGAAAATTAAAGTTCTCATAAAAAAAATCAAGCAATCGTATGTTTGCCACTGCATTTTGTTAGTTATCACCAAAATCTGTCCGGCATGATGAATAAATACAGCTAATTCGAGGACTTGTCCTGAGTAATTCAAGACCGTGTACAGTGCTGCAATGAGATTGTCATTTAAAATTGAAGATAATATCATATAAACTATTGCCATATCAGATATCGAAAATTTCTACTGAGAATTTTTAATGTTGACATTGTTTTATCGGACTGACAGACCACAGTCGATTTGCTGGACAAGGATCTTAGCTGAACTATAATAATTTATTATTTTTACTATCAATATGTTGATTGGTCACGTTTGAGATTTATCCTTCAAAATGATCGCCAAATAAGTCAATAATTTATATTTCAATCATGTGGAGACAAAAGGTTCTCTTAAACGGCTGAAAGAAAGGTGGACCAAAATTCAAACTTATGTCGTAGTTCACGCATGTCAGCACCAACCCCTTTCTACCAATATATTCAATAATTATTAATGCGATATTTACGAACAAAAACTTCAAAAGGTCATCATAGGTCAATAATCGAATGTTCTATCGGTTAAAAACCTCCATCAATTAAACCTAGACATTTTGTATCAAAACAGCAAAGGATAACCGGCCTAAATTTTCAATTGACCAAAGTATCAATTGAAAATGTGTTGAACACTGGGTCTACACTCACGGGTTTTAACGTTAGTCAAACGCGTTTCAGCTTTGCGCCATCTTCAGTGAGGAACTTGAGTAACATCACAACCAACGAGTGTAGACGGACCCAGTGCCGGTTGAGCATGTATTCAACCATTATCAACTTGATCAACTGTAAATTTTTTTTTAAACTCTAGATATTTTTGTCTAAGTTTGAACAAATAATAGACAAAAACTATTTCAGGTTATTGTTGTAGTTTTGTCCGATCATTCTGGTCTACCCTACAGCTATTTTTGGTCTGTCGGGGTAGTGTCAGCGATCCGGCCTTCTGCAGAGGTTTGTCTCTTGCATTTTTATCGCGAAACAGGATATACCGAGAATCGGAAACGACCAAATTACAGGGTCATCACCGCTGGGACTTCAACGAGGAAGTCCCACAATGTCTTTCTTAGGTTCAACATGGATAACGTGGGAGGATACTCGTTCACACAACATAATCTCGCTTTCTAAAAAACTATTTTATCCTGGATCACGAGGCGGTTTGACGATATACTCTCAAACCAAGTTGATTTAGATATATACATCCACCGGTCGAAAGCCGATTAGGACTTTCGGCAAAATAAATGAGTTTTTTTAGAAAAGAAGAAAGTCAGGTCAACCTCACCCCTCGGGTGATGCTCGAAGACTTGGGCCAATTTAATTGTCATTACAACGCATTTAAATCTGTCCAGAATAAATTTCGCCGCTTAATTCCCTCATTAGGAAAGAAGGGATTAAGATTTTTCAAGGGAAAACGAGCGGGATTTCAGTCACAAACGTTTTGTCATCTCTACCTTCCCACTTTCCTATCGAGGCTGGTTAGCATAGCTCTCACTATTAGATCCATTAAACTTTTTAAATCGATATTCTATATTCAAAAAGCGAAGTTGCGTCAGAGCTATCACGCTTCTCTCGCCCATCGCTTTTTTTTTGATTAATCTGAGAGGGGCTTCACGATCCGTCAACAATGAGGAAATAATAGATTGGGACCGTTATTCATTCTTTTGTACACAACTCGTGGTTTTCGAGTACAAGGCTCGGAAGGATTAAACAATGGGACGGACACGCTAACTAGAGACAGATAGCATTGTAACGCCTCTTAATTTATTGCCTATTGACGAACCACCCCTGAAGGACGATGAACTTTTCCGTGTCTCGCATGAAAATCGCACGTCTTATAAATAAAAGTTAAATCTGTCATTATACGAATAATTTATCTAACATTGACCTAATGATCAAGCGTGAAACAGTACAAACAATCGTTGTGAGGAATGATCTTTGATAATTTGACTGTTTTTAAGACATTCGAGGGTTGGACATCGATCAGCTCAATGAAATTTGCTATTATGCTAAGACATGCGAGCAAGAAGGATGTTATTCCTGCATCTATCTAAGAAAGAAATATTTCATTTCAGAAGTATAATTTCAAATTTTTTTTTTTGGGGGGGGTTGCATGTCTATGTCACGTGTCATTTTTACATGATTATATAAAGTTTCTTTTAATATTTTTTTGTTTGTGTTTACTTCTCACCCAGAAATCATGCGATACTTTTAGCTTAAAATATGGACATTATTTTTAGACAGGTTCCATTTTTTGGGGGGGTTTTGCATGTCTATACCACGAGTCATTACAGTACGTCAGTACATCAATCAACTGAATGAAATTTGCAATTTGTTATAAGATATGCTTTATGCTAAGACATGCTCGGTAGGGGGGATGTTATTCTTGCATCTATCTAAGGAAGAAATATTTCATTTCAGACGTATAATTCCTTCGTAGATTATCTCTTATTCCCGTTTAATTTTCCCAGAGCATGTTGATTGTCTATTCTGACTTCTTCCCTGCCATCGTCTACTTTTTCACATATTCTACCAAGCAAATGAAAGTTATGCACTTCAATTTCCCAGACTTTTCCCTATATATTATAAGTTTTTGTGTTGTTTTGCAATAAAAATTGCACAATTGTGGCCACATTTATTCGGATTTTTTTCGTCCACATGGGACAACGGCTCGATCCAAATGTCGCCTTGTACTTCTTAAAGTCCGGCCATCGATTCTGGGAGGAGATCTTGGAAGGTCTCGTCCGCCTCCGAGGGATAATTAAATTCGGTAATGATAGGCTCGAATAAAACTTTCTCCCGAATACTTTTTTTTATATTCGGTCGAACCGAAATAAACCTGGCCGCTTTATTGTTTCCGAGCCGGGCTGGTCTTTATCTCGGTTGAAAAAAACAGTATGCTCCCCGTGACGGATCCGGCCTCCGGTAATGGTAATATTGATTTTCGGCGTTATCCTGTAAGGGGCAAAGAGACAAACTTTTAAAAGTGACTGCTTGGTAACTGCAAGAATGAATCTGCTCCTATTGGTATATAAAAAGTTGAGTTGAGGTTTGCTACTTGACCTGTACCACCATACTTTCCGATATTTCTGGTCCGACATTCCTTGTTTTGTCTTTCCGAACAAAATTTGAAACCAAAACATCCATCTCCACGGTCAACTAACTACAGCTAAGATCAACACGTTTTCATTCTAAATCTAGCATTGCAAAAAAGTATAATAATAAAATTAGATCTTGTTCATAGTAGGAAAATTACAAAGTAGAGCAAGTTGGGAAATGGGAAAGTAATAAAGACAATTTTCCGTTGCCACACCCTACAAAACTTAAACACGAAATAGATATCGCCATATATTGTTGAGAGAAGGTACGTAGTTTGTTTTCAATGTTTATCGAGCTATTTGTGGCTTGATAAGCTTTAAGCGTTGCTCACACAACAAACGGACCCTTCCTTAAGTCATAAAAGCTATTTGTAACACCAGTTAATAATTACTGAACCGCCATTTATTCGATTAGGTCCAGGATTTTACGAGTGGTACTCAAATTTGCCCAAGCGAATATCTTGTGTTTGTAAAATCTCTAAATATTTATCAAATACACAGGGGTCTCCCGACAATAGACGACAATCAATACTTCAGATACGTGTTAAATTGTACTAAAACGTCCCTAATATCCGAAGTCTGATTCTCTATTGTATTCGAAATATTTCGCTTCTCGTGTTACTTAAATCTTTCACAAAATGTTTCCATGAAGTCACCCATAACTCGTAAAATGTTAATCTTAAGGAGAATTAGATTATATCAAAAGAAAGAGCATTAAAAACCCCATGAAATTCATTTTTCATTGCAAGCTTAAGCAAACAAAACACAAAGTCACTTAGAAGATAAACTTTTGCGTGCTTTCAAATTACTTGTCTGGGGCGTCGATGGCCGCAACAGTTTAGGCGTTGACATGGTGCTCTACACTGTAAAGCTTCCGGATTCGAATGCAGAGCATACTTACAATTTTTTTTCCAAAAACACTCCGAGGGTTCATATTATAACCTCGTAATTGAAATACCCTTTGAAAAAAAAGTCCTTGTCTAAACGTCTAAACGACTAGTAACGAGAAAGCGGATGCCCTTGTAAGAAGAGGGGCTGTTATACGTAGTTAGGACCCGAGCACTTTTGGGACATAGGAATGGACAATCAATGAGCACCTCAGACAGAAACACAAAAAGAAAATGAGGGAATAATGGAACTTACTCATTGGACATAAACAATTCAAGAACTCCAAACAAATTTTGGGAGGAAAGAGGTATCAGAATGTAATAAAGGAAGCAGAAAAAGAAACTGCGAATCCTAACAGGACTTTTTAACAGCACTCTGCAACCTAAATGGGCATTTGAAGAAGATTGGTTTAACCCAACACGGTCCAGATTCTGCAAAGAAGCAGAGGACACACCAATACACGTACTAACAAACTGTGGAGCTACTCGTGTTCCTCAGGAGGAAGTGTTTTGGGACATACAACGTAACCGCAGAAGAGTTTCAACCACTGAAACCGGGCCTGAACAAATCAAGATTAACTAGGACTTACCGGCGTGCTTTAAGCACAGAACGGGGGATACAATAGCTCTTAAAGGCGCAGTACAATACATACCCCGACTAATACATGTAACTATCTAAAGTTTAAGTTTTCTTCGTTCTGTGAATACGGAAAGATATGGAGCTTGTACCTGTATGCTGTACCTAATTTCTCAAAGGTTAGTTATCACCAATGTAAAATTAACGTTCTATTTCTAAACATTTGATTTTTAGGTCACAAAAAGACTCCATGGTATTGAACATATGCAAACAAAATAAAATCCATTATATTTAGTGGTCTATTGACCAAATTCCTTCCGGATTTCATTTCATTCCTATTGTTCAAGTATGAAATTTTTCAAATTAATTAATCTTTTTATGTAAGGTTTTGGTTGAAATGAAAAAGTTAGTGCCACGAGCGGGATTCGACCCACGACCATCGGCTAAATAGGCCGTTACTCTAACCACTTGAGCTTCGATCCACTCGGACACCAACTCCCCATTTCTACCCACAACCTTTCGAATTTTCCCTCTTTTTTTTCCATTTTTCAATGCAACAAAATAAAATGTTCAGAATTTTCACCTTGTTAAAGATAACAAATCTGACATTGTTTCCTGACATGTATTACTGCAGTATGTTCTATTTTGTTTACTTAAGGTTAAAATGAAAAATTAATCTCATGGGGTTTTAATGCTCTTTATATTGTTGTAATCAAATTTACAGGAGAATTGATATTTAATCATATACGGGAGATTTTATGGAATATTTTGTGAAAAGGTGAAAAAAGTTATCTGAAAAAGTAAGATATCTCGAATACGACTGAGAAAACGAATTTATACAATGATATATGCAATATAGAAATTTTAGGTTTGTTCACTCAAAGTGTCTGTTTTCAGAGTACAAATACTTTGAACAAACCGAAAATTTCTATATTGCATACATCATTGTATAAATTCACATTTCGGATAAAACAGTCTTTTTAGTCCAATTTGACATATAGACTAAACATACCTCCTTTAATATTGACTTCTGTCTTGGGGCACCCTATATAGGTAGATAAACTGAATTTAAATAATTACACTGAACATAGTCCTAAATACGTACCTATTTAAAAAATGTATTAAGCCACGAAAAGTGTATGTACTAGGAAAGAAGTGAATCGCTCATTAAATCCATTTGGCATTTAAAGGCATATTTTAGCTGGGAGTAGGCATAATTTGGGCGTGTTTTCCATTATCTGTCAGTCAACAATCTTAGTTCCTTAGATAAACCGACTTAACTTATTGACAACGAAATAACTTCAAAGAATAAGTGTGATGTTGAGTTGTAAATTACTTTGAAACAAAATGGCTCGGTTTCTGCTTGTTTGACTCGAATTTTTCAGTCAAATCGGGAGTATTTTTAAAAATTGACGATTTATTTTTCTTTGTTCTCATGGATTTCTGTTCGGAGGATTTGTTTCTGACAAAATTCACGGTTGTTGATGGGTGATTCTACTCAACCAAGTTAACAATTTCAATTTCCAATCAACTTTGCCTATTTCAATATGCTAGAAATCGGGTGTAAGAGGCGGTGAATGAAAATGTCTGCAGATGGAAAACTGCGATAAAGTCGTACAACAACTACATTGTTGATTTAATTGTTTTAATTTATTTTCTGAGGTTTCTACTTGTATGAGTACTTGCTGTTAATCAAAAGTCTAATATCCAACCTTCGATTTTTTTAAAATCAATATTATTAAATGTTTTGTCAAACCTTCAAACCGAGTCATAAATTTGTTATAAATACAGTTTCGAAAGAAGGTCCAGCTACTCACCTGAAACAGAGAAAACACGATATTTATGAGAGGTTCGCACAAATCAAAAGTAGTAGTGAATTTAAAATTTGTCCGGATGTACTGTGGCGAGAGATACAAATCGAAAATGAACAGACGGATTCACGTCAGAGAGTAAATCGGGTCGGACTATTTGGCAGCTCTTAAACACTGTTGATGATATTCTCACGTCTGTGTCCCTTTTCAAAAATAGAAGTCGAACTTAAAGACGATTATAATCAACGTGCAGGTTGTAATCGTTATTTTATCATCCTTGTTTTATCAGTTCAAAAAAGGAGAATTTTTTAAGTTACGATTTGGAAATATGTTTAAAATAAAGAGTTGGTAAAGCTAACCTCGTGTCGTAAGCCCTCCTCCGGCCGAAACACCATCGCCACATGGACGTCGAGGCGCCCCGACTGATCTCCAGCCTGATATTTACCACTTTTATGAATAACAGAAGCACCAAACTGAAAATAAACCACGACTTGGAACGGGACCAAGGAAAGGGACGCCACTTGTTCGCATTTGCGCGCCCAGAGATTGTGAATGAACGCAAAATACGGTTATAAAACTAGCCTACTTTTTGCTATCTGGAGAAGCCATACTGATTTTGGTAGAAAATCAATAAGCTTTCTTGGCACACTAAACATGCTAAACATAACATTCAAGCTCCAGCTTTCGTTCAGTTTAACAATACTCGATGAAATGAAATGATATTTAGATCATCTTCAGGGCCTGGGATTTACAAACATTGTTAGGAGTGTACAAATACGTGTAAGATATGAAATGAATTTATACAATGATGTATGCAATATAGAAATTTTCGGTTTGTTCGAGGTATTTGTTCTCTGAAAACAGACACTTTGAGTGAGTACAAATACTTTGAACAAACCTAAAATTTCTATATTGCATATATCATTGTATAAATTCGTTTTCACATCTTACATGTATTTGTACAATCCAAACAGTGTTTGTAAATCCCAGGCTGTGAAGATGATCTAAATAAAGATGAAAACATTAATCCATTTATGTGTAGTGGTCTAATTGACCAAATTACTTATTTCAATTAATTATTATTTTTTTAATGTAAGGTCTTCGTAGAGAAGAAAAAGTTAGTGTCACGAGCGGGATTCGAACCCTGCTAGTGTCGAAGGTCGTGCGTTCGAAATCCCGCTCGTGCCACTAACTTTTGCTTCTCAACCAAAACCTTACATAAAAAAAGACTGATTAATTGAAAGATCAAAACGTTGGCACAATAAAGAAAATGTTTTTCTAAACCTACATCACACAAGATCACATCTCACGATCTCCAAATAATCATTAATTAAGGGTCACTAAATACTACACAAATATCACTAATTTTATTTTTCGATAATTAATAAATGGTTATTTTAAATATAGCGACGACCAAAAGTCTAATTCCGCAAAAGAGACAATTTAAAATTCGGCAGTTGCCAAAAATCTAGAAGAAACTTTTAAAATGTTACCAATGTTGTAATTATTATGATCTTTTAGATGAATAACCAAATAGACAATATTATCTATTGACTGAACTAAGATCTTTGGCCCGTTTAGTGTGAAATGGAACCAATTAGAACTATGATCAACATGACAACGGAGGAATGAAAAAGCATTATTTGACAAGACAAACCTTAAGGATGTCAGTAGTTATGCTTTCTCAGCAATTTTATTTATACAACGCGGATCTCGTCCGAAGATCCTACGTGACAGTTAATAACTAACAGTGGGGTAAATTATTATTTATTATTATAGGAGGGGTAACGTCTACCCAACTACCTGAAAGCTATTGAGGAGGAGGGGGCAAACCACATTACATTTTACATTTTAATCTCAAAATTCCATGGGTTGTGCCGGGATTCGAACCGAGAACCTCTAATATTTCAAATAACCCTAGTCATAGCACAAAACATTATAATGCTATACAGGAGGGCTTAACGTCCAACTAGCCGTTGGTAGTCGTTGACGAGGGGTTAAACCACTTTAAGAGATTTTTTCCAAACTATTTTTTTTCACTTTTGGTCCTTGCGTTTCATTTCATTATTATATGAATCAGATTCTGAACATCAGGGTTTTCAGTATCTATTCTTGAACATACGTAATTTGATCTCGATGGGAAACAAACGCGTTACACGATATATTGATTAATTTACAAAATTTATGTGGTGTAAATTAACGAAAGTGTTAGCTTTCCTCAGAGAAAAGGCCATATTTTAATATTCTTGCTTGCCCTAGAATATTTTTCCTAATTTTTTTGTTGTTTTGATTTCCCTGGGAAGAAAGTATACAGTATAACATAAATTATATGAATTGATTACTTAACTTTGAGGCGTATATAATATTAATCGTCGTAACTAGCCTCAATTTCAGCAAAGTACGTTAAAGCTTTAGTATATATTGTTGAACACTTTGAAGGTTTTTTCGAAAAGAAATTTATATTGATTTTATATATTGATATTAGACTGAACTCAATCGTTTAATTGTTACAGAAGTGTTTATGTCTGAAAATAGTGAGATCATAAATGTAATAGGCAAACGTAATTTTTGATATACGTCAGTAAATGTTTAAAGCCTAGCTTTTAAGGGGTAACTTGAAAAAAAATATATGTAGGACACTGACAAGAGAGAAATGTTTATGTGGAGCTTCATGCATATGAACACCTCACGCGATGTCTAAGGTCACTTTCGATAAGTGTAATTTTTAAAATTTCACTTTTCCTTCCAGTTCATCTTCCATGCCACTGTAGAAAAGTGTTCATAACTTTCGGATCTACAACACGAGATGAAGAAGAGCTTATGAATGGATCACGATTTGGAATTGACCCAAAAGGAAAGTTCGCCCACGGTGAAAAAAGATCAAATATTAAAGAAGGCCTTGAACCAAATTTGTTAAATCGAAAATTGTTTTATTATTTTCCAGACATCGTCAATCTTTTTTTTTCGTAAAGAGGTCGGATGAAAATTCAGCGTGCAGGCCTGTAAAGCTAATTATCCTTAAATCGACTTCCTTATAAATGTCGTGGGCGGGTAGCTTCAAATTTTTCTCTAATCTTAACCGTAAGGTTGTTGACTCTGCGCTTGCGGAAGGCCAATTAAACACAATGCCGGTCCTGAACCCTATCCCACCCAGAACTTATGCTATTTTCACGAAAAATGCAAACGACCGGAATCCGGCATATTTACACGTAGACGCGTCCCAAAAACACTCTCAAGAAAAATTCAACCAATACGATTATCCGAGTTTAATTCCATATTTTTGTGAAATTTGTCAAATGACGAATTTAACTAACAAAAGTCCTTAAGAAAACAAAATGGTGTAAGGAGAAAAAACGAGTTATAGTTTTAAATTGTTGACGAATCGGTGAACACTAGACGGAATTGGAATCGAAAACCATCTCTTGTTCCAGGGTTTCTTCACAGTTTTATTGACTACTTATATCATCTTCGTAATATGAAATAAAATTCGACAAAACGGCAGACATAATTTATAAAAAGTAGTCACCACCAACGCAAAATGACTGTTGACAAATGATATAAATCAATCGTCTGTGTTGTCCAACTTCCTTCACAGTCTAAAAGCTGATCTTTTATTGACTTCAAATTCTTACATAATCAGGGTGGCAATTTTGAAATAGAATTCGACAATACGGCGAGCATAAATTACGAGAAGTGGTCACGAAGTAAACGACTGTTGACATTTGATCGAAAGAGATCTTCAATGGTGTCCACCTATCTTTAGACATCCAAAGCTGAGATTTTATTGACTTCGAGTAATTACATCATCAGAGTCGTAATTTGATAATCAAATTCGACAAAACGGCAGGCATAAATTTATGAAAAGCGGACAACAAGGCAAAGGACTGTTGACATTTGATCGAAATCGATAATCTATGGAATGAATACAACTACCTTCATATCTTCAAAGCTTAGCTTTCGTTGATATCGACTTCTTACATCATCAGAGTGGCAATTTGATGATCGAATTTGACAAAACGGCAGTCATAAATTTATGAAAAGTGGTCACCAAGGCAAAGGACTCTTGACATTTGATCGAAATCGATCGTCCATGGTATACAACTATCTTCATCTCTTCAATGCTTACGTTTCATTAATATCGACTTCTTACACCATCAGGGTGGGAATTCGGTAATCAATTTATCTTCAAAGCTGAGGATTTTAATTATTTCGATTACATACGTAATCAATATAAGGTACTGGCAATCGACCATCGCCTAAGGAATGCCATATATCACTTCAGAAATCAAAATTATGGAAGTACAAAAAGATTTTATAGAAATTTATCTCTGGTATACCTTTAATGTTTGTCTTTTATCTTTTTATAAGCACTGACATTCCATATCAATAGACACGAATAAATAATAAACCCGTCCGATAAGAGCTGACCATTAATTGGCATGACATAAGACAAAATAATTACAATTATGCGACGATGGACTTTTGAAGGTGGAGTTATCGAAATGGATCATCTATATTCCACAGGATAGGTCTACCGATTAAGGGCATAGTGGTGATAAAACGGCTGTCAAATATTTCATCGTTTTACGTCAAGAATTATTAGCCGAAGGTCGTGGGTTCGAATCCCGCTCGTGGCACTAACTTTTTCATTTCAACCAAGACCTTACATAAAAAGTTTAATTGAAAGAAGAATTTGGTCATTCGGACCACTAAATATAATGTACTTAAGAATTATGTTGTGTTATATTATGCTGAGACGTTTACTGGCTTGAATTATATGTTGGCTTATCCTTGTGGCTGATTTCCCATTTCCCTTAAGTGGATCATCAACACAATAAAACATTTTTATTTCGTTTCTATCCCCTGATGTACGCTCAAAGAAAAAACATATCGGTTCTCGTAAAATAGTTAACATTTTTAAGTTGACACTGTATTGCCTAGGAATCTTTTGACGGGGGACATTAGGTCTGACATCGTCCAGATCCTTTTGTATTGACAAACACCGGCTTGTATTTTTTTTTTTTTTTTTTTTTTTTTTTTTTTTTTTTTTTTTTTTTTTTTTTTTTGTAGTCAATCGATTCAGTCACAGCACGTCAGAGTTTACAATCCGTCTTGAGAGAATAATAGACCGACGGGTCTGTCATCATCATTGTCGGGTGTGGATTCTGTGCTGGAGGGCGGCCATGCGAATCATCACCAAAGCCGGTGCCCCGTTCTGCGTTTGTGGTGTCAAAGATCCATTATTCGCGAGTGACAGCACCGTACTGGACGCAAGTACGAGATATGTTATTATAGTTTGTATGGCTTGCGTGCATAAATTTCATGCCAATCCGTAAGACTTGTCTCCTGTACAGTCTAAGTACAAAGAATAAGTCTTTTTTTAAACTTTGCTCGTCCCTGAACGCCCTGGTACCTATGCTCCCTGGTTTTGTCTGTCAGACGTGCTTCTGTGTCGCCAATTTCGTGGTTGGTTCGAACCTTAAAATTTAAATTTAGATTGGGCAAAACGATTTTGTTAAACTAGAAACAGACAGAAATTAGACCAAAGGCTTTATTCCTCTATTAAACCCTTTAGATTAATTGTTAGATTAATTTACGGCTGTACAGTTGTAGTATCGTTTTATACATTGTATACTTATATATTAGGAAATTTTTAATTGTCTAAATGAGACATATTTCTATGTTTACAGTGTGGCATGATTCGTTCATTTTACTGAAACCCTGATGATGAAGGCTTTCCTTAATTTCAGGTCGATTACTATTAGGTACAACAACATCCCAACTACCATGACTTCTGCACAGGAGATATTCGGCAGCTTCTAGCCTCACCCTGCTTATAACCCCGATAGAGCTATTTCGCAAGTCTTTTTCCTTATGGAATATAGTATGGAATATATATATAGTAGTATGGAATATATTGGCATATTTATTGAAATGACAGTATGTACTAAGGTGAACAGGTCAGATTTTGTTAATAAGATGAAAATAAGAAAAGGCGATACAATTTTTCACCCATTAACCTGCTTTGTATTAGAAAAATGTGAAATCTGGTATGTAAAAAGCGGAAATTATTCAGATTGAAAGTATTATTTATTTTGCAGTGTTTTAATTCGAATTAACTAGAACCGAAAGCCGTTAAATTAATACAGAAAAAATGAGAGTAGGATGACCCAGAGGTGATGAGTCTTAAGAGAAATTTCAACTGGTTTCGTCAGTTAACCTGTTATAATTTTTCGTTCGGTTTCGTCTGTTATAATTTTTTAATCGTTCGGGACAGTTTTGAAACGAGTTCCTCTAGAGAAAAATCGCCCGGCATCTCAGAGATATTTGACAACTTTCATTTTCGCACAGATCCACTAAATACATCTCGCCGTGACGCAATACAGAGGAGCGTGGGGTTAGCGCGTATTTTAGCGGAATACCCTCTGGAATAGTGGCAGAAGAATGCAATTAAATAACTCTGAATCAGATTTCGAGAAAACCAGTCGAGTGAGAAGATTTATATTTTTTACTTAATTGAACTTAAAGATTCAAATTGGGCTCGTAAACTCTCCCTGCCGACAGTTGTTAGAGCCGTTTAAATCCTTTCGGGGTAAAAAAGGTTTTCTTTAAGATCTATTCCACTAAAAAAATTATAGTCGGTGGAATAACTTTCTCCTTTATTGAAATTTGTTATTAAATTTCGTCGAACGCTCATCGAGTAAGTATGTCTTATAAGGTTAATTTGATCTGGAGAAATGATCTGGAAGTGAAATTAATTACTGCAAGTCGTGAATACACGACTTTCATAAAGTGATGTTTTCGTTAATAGGTCCAATAAATCATGTTTTAAAAGACAAACTACTTTAATATGATTTATTTCTGAATCTGAAACAAATTTGCAATGTTGGTTTTGGGTTTGTATAGGGCCCAAATATGTACAAATACATACATGTAGGAAAATTGGATAAGTTAGTGGCTATTGAAATTTTACTCGAAATGCACACTTCAGGCCACATCCGACATACATACTGAAGTATGCCAAGTTGAGCCTATTTTGCAATTCTAGCTTTTGCTATCCTATCCAGTGAGTCTTATCCGTCCAGCCACCGAGGTTGGGCTCCGACGGGGTGGTTAGGGATGGTGGGTGCTACCAACAGCCAGGTTAATTCAGCACCCAACGCAAGCAGTTCCAAATCCAACTGTTACACATATTATTCAACAAACTTAATTGAGAGTCGCTGGGGTACTCGATATTCCACCATCAACCCTCTCACATCACACATTCATGATAATAAATACATTCACACTCAAATCAACCTTTATAACATATTATACAACTAATTTAATTGAAGGTCGAAGGGATTTATTGATATTCCGCCATAGACCCTCTCACATAACACATGCACGCTAATAAATACATTCAGCTCAACATAACTTTTACACGTATTATACAATTAACCTAATTGGGGGTCGATGGGAGTACTTAATATTCCGCCATAAAACCTTCTGAGTTCACACATTCTCGTTAATAAATACATTTAGCACCCACACAAACTAAGTATACGCAACTATTGTTACTATATACAATAGAACAACATCCCGTTTCCTCCAAGAATCGAAATAGAGGAATCCCGAAAAACAGGGATTTTACTGAAGAACAACCAAACTGAAAACCTTGTATAAAGTCTTTTCCAGGCGTGAGGCTAAAATTAAACTAATTGATAAACACTCGAGCAAACTTCTATCAAAATTGTTTCTTGGGGATTTACGGCCATTTCTTAATATAAAACCTGGCTATTTTAGACTGAAAAGCGATCCCGATCTCGACCTGTTCCAGTTGTTTGGAAAAGGATGACCCGAGAAACGAACGATCGCCCGACCGCATCGTGCGAACCGTTAGCGGAGGATGAATCGGAATTACCGCCGTGTTGAAAAACTCTTCGGAAAATCTCCGAATCACTTCGGTCCTGTTTCGTCTCAATTCTCATCTCGGCCTGAGACGGAACGGTTCGAATTAAGACTTTAAGCTTTCCCGTGCGTGGATTTGAAGGAAAGCTCTTCCCAACTCATTTAGAGATAACGACCGAATGACGATTTCGGTTTCTCGACTTCATGCTAAGTGGATGGAGTAACAGGTTTGACACAAATGGCAAATGAATAATCGAATCACGATGGAAAGTGAAAATATACACATGATTCTTGCCCATTTCTAGAGGCGTGAGAGCGGATTTCTGAAACAGCCATTCAACTGAATTCCTGTAATATTGGACATAATCCTACAAGGTGAACTATATTTTCTGTATCTCCTGTATTGCAGAGGGCGCATTTAAATATACCTTCTGGCCTGGTGACCTTAAAATTGAGAGAGAATAGCGCATCCACACGTTTCATAATTGTTTGAATTTTATGCAATGAATAATTGTCATTTACATAATGTCTCTCTGTTAAATTTAAATTTAATTCGATGTATAAACTAGGAAACATGGACTAATTTATATTAATCGATAAACTATTTTTAATTTCTGAAAAAGCCTGAGTTATTAATCCTTCTATGATTACCTAATTGTACCGTACCCTTCCAGACTTTGGTATCGTAATGTATCACATAGCCAAGAAGTTTCTTAAATGCAGTTTTTTTATTACAACACCGGCTAAAATTTTTTGTAGGAGAGTATGTTGCATTGGTAGAACTTTTGAAATGTACTTAGAGGGTAAATTGAAAGTAAATACAAACAAAGGGTGTAAAACCTGTTTCTTGATATGCCAAATAATTTTGCGTATTGGTTGGCAAACAAAATAATTTTTTAATGAAATGTTTTTAATTTCTCTGCTGTTACAAACCAATACATACATACCAACCGCCAAACTCAAGCCGCAGGTGATGGATCTCATTACTAAAATACTAAATTTAAAATGAAGGGCAACATTTTTATTTATGAGTAAATCATTTTAGTTTGGCAGGTGTATCAAGTAGTTATTCCCGATTTTTGGGCGAAAACGTGGTTTTTTAGTGCACACGGAAAAAAAAAAACCACCAACTCACTCTCCCGATTTTGCCATACATAAACATTGTTTCAGTACATTATGAGAAGCCAAACTGCCACACAACACCTGTGAAAAGGGAAGGAAAAGTTGAATTTTCGTGACGAGGTAAATATGTGGTTATCGACAGCAAAAGCATTCCGCATCCCAAAAGGTCAAAATAAGAAAAAGTAAGAATTGTCGCTTCCCTGTTCACTTTTTTTGAAGAAGTGCTCGAAACAAAAGTTGTAGAGCATAAAATTGGGGAAAACGGTTCAAAATTTATGTATTCGTCCTAATCGGTGGGGGGGAGTGATCCAAGAGCACTTAATAGACCATGTTTTTCCCCCAAAAATCGGGAATAACACGCAAAAGATCGAAGTTGACCAACTGTAAGCTTATTAAAATTTCTTATCGATTCCCATAGGGGGCGTTCCAGGACGATTTCCTGGCTCCACAACTCAATTTGAAGTTTTCGTAAAAAGTGCAAAAATTAACAACTTCCCGAATTTTTCAATTTACTGATGAATGATTGAAGACATTTAAAAAGCCATCTTGTAGTAAAATGAGTAAAATTTTCCAAAAAAATAAATAGACCTAGCGCAGGTCTATGACTTAAAAGGCTGAAAAAATATGAATTTCCAAAGTCGGCCAATTTTTTGTGCAAAAACGAGGTGGTCGATTTTTTTTTTTTTTTTTTTTTTGATAGGTACGGTAGATAGATTCCACATCTCTGAATAAGCAACAACAAAATTTATCATTCTTTGAGAAACATACGCATATTTGGCCAGCGTGACAATATAATCTGCGTATCGCAACCATTTTATATTCATCCTACTAATGTTAACATATTCTTCAAAATAATATTCTTTCTACAATCAGTCGACGTGTCAAAACCTAAACGCAACGACTGGATTGAGTAAAAATTAAGTTCGGCTGACGATTATCTAATCCTTTCGGTGCTGGAGACTTAAGAGTCCTCAAGTTTTTATGTCCGTCGTGTTCGAACGATTGCACAGTCAGAATTGAAAAATAAAAGAATTAAAATTACCTAACGAGTGTATTACGGTATTAGGAACTTGTCGGGTGTATTCAAGTGGAAGGAATTAAAGAAAATAATTTGAAAAGTTTGCGTAACGCGTTTAAGTAACGAGAAGCGACGCCGCGAGGAGGCGTCACCAAAAATATTGTAAAGCAAAAAGAATATTTAATAGAGAAGAAAGATTGCACAATTTTTACGCGATTGTTGGCCGAAGAGGTCCTGGAACGCCTGCGGATCCTTAAGAAACCCGCTTGTCGGAGGGGCGGCGCGGTCTCCCCCGGGAGAGCTGACGAGACACGAAAATTATAGATGCAGCCCGGTTGGGTTTCGCCTAATTGCTAGAGAAAGTGGAGGGAGCGGGTTTTCTCGGTTCGTTTTGTCAAAAGACTCACTTTTCTAGTTTGACGTCGAACGGGGTTTCTTTCCGTTCCACAGATTCGATTTTCTACAGGCGGTCAAGGTCGAGTCTTGAAACATTTTAAAAAATTACTTCAAAACCTTCAAAAGATCTGTAAATAAACGAGGAGATTGACAAGGAAATCATAAAGTCCTAAACACGCATAACTAAAACAGAATCAACCAACCTAAAAATTAAAATTTTAAGGGACAAGGCTGAAACATGACCATTAACAAATTTGTTTGTCGCAATATTTCAACCTTGTTTATGACGTCTTAACAACCTCTTACAATCCATACTATGTGTGTTTGACCTACGTGTATTAAAATGTATAATTGACGACAATTTTGCACAAATCAACAAGCTGATGTCGCAATAATTTCCCAATTAAAGTAGTTAAGCATTGCTTAATCAGAGTGAAAAAATCTGTAGTATTCCAATTTTTAAAAAAAATTCTTGATAGATTTGTTTTTATCTTCTATTCGAAATGAATCATTTTATGCATCGAAATGTTTCTCAATATTTATGTTGTATTTTTAATTCATATTTCAGAACAAGGGTGAAAGTACTAGAATTAATTAAAAGGCTATCTGTCAGATTTCTATTTTAAATCAGATTTAATCCGTCATAATGGAACAAATTGCATACCGTACTATATTGTAGTTTGGAGAGGAGTGATTACAAAATAAAATTAATTAATGTTTTTTTGTAAGGTTTTGGTTGAAATGAAAAAGCTAGTGTCACGAGCGGGATTCAAACACAATTGGCTCGATACGCCGCTGATCTAACCCTTTGAGCTATCGTGACAACCATTTCAAGTGGTTAGAGCAGTGGCCAAAGGTCGTGGGTTCGAATCCCGCCCGTGACATTAACTTTTTTATCTCAACCAAGACCTTACAGAGAAAGAATAATTAATTGAAAGAAGTAACTTAGTCAATTGACAATACTACAACGTAAAATGGACTTACATAAAAATCTTAATTAATTAAACGAAGTAATTGGTCAATAGACCACTAAATATAATGGACAAAAGAAAATAGTATAGTTACAAAAAAAAAAAAAATAATAATAATAACGGAATGTATGGAGAGGGGTCGAGAAGCAGGGTTAGGTTAGGGAAGGGAGGATCGAGAATTGGTATGAAACTTTCGGAATCGGGAACGGAATGTTGACGTTGTGGACAGTGACGTAATGAACTTTGACAATTTATCTGAGGACTATTGACTGGAAGGATTGGATGCACTGATGTTTGATAGTTGGGCAGAAACCCAGTTCCATACCGTATGTCCAAAGTGGTCTCAGGTCTGGTATAAGGTTAGCGTTGACGGTCCAACAAATTTCGGTCCTACAAGCATAATAAGTGTACAGGTTTTGTGTTGACTTGTTGTCAAGTTTTTTGAGTATCTTATATGGGTATTAATCGTTTTAATACGAGTCTTCCAAAGATTTTGGACATTGAAGGAAGAAGGCTGATGGATCTGTAAGAAGATATGTGGTTATCGCACATCTTGATGCTATTTGCTACCTATGATACCACATGTTATTTTTGTTTTAGAAAAAAGTTTGGTACTAGGATTCCAAGCCTTCTGTTTAGGAATAGCCTATACTATTATAATAGAAGTATTTAACTTGAATATAAGTCGGTAGCTCTTTTTTGTTGATGTACAGTGGAGGGCAAACTTATTTCTTGTCGTCTTTTTGCACCAGTTTTCGATATGCTCAAGCTGGTTTTGGATATTGGACTTGGATAGGATTCGAATTAGAGGATAAAATTGCGCGTAGGTGTGATGATGGAGTTAGGGTGTATAAGTAGGTCAGCAATATAAATGATAACAAAGGATGGGACAAAGAATGCTCCCTTGAGTACACCGGCTGTATATCTATGACTTCCGGGAACTCGTTGCCGTACCTCACTCTGAAACAGCTGTCTGTTAGGAAGGATTTCTGTGTAAGGTAATAAGGGGTGGGTACGATGCGTTCAAGTTATAAAACCTAGTGTCAGACCAATAAAAATCCTGTGCTATATCTAGGAACGCACCCAAGCAATATTCTTAATTAAAAGGAGATAGTTAACAACTCTGAAACCGGGCTGGATCGTGGAATGATGCGTACATAAGCGGAATTGGTGAGATGGTATGTTTTTTGAGTATCTTATATGGGTATTAATCGTTTTAATACGAGTCTTCCAAAGATTTTGGACATTGAAGGAAGAAGGCTGATGGATCTGTAAGAAGATATGTGGTTATCGCACATCTTGATGCTATTTTCAACAAAACCTATGACACCACAAGTTATTTTTGTTTTAGAAAAAGGTTCATCAAAAGGGAAACGGTGGATTTTAGAAAATTTTGCAATTGAAATCCTCATTCAATCAGAACCAGTGATTTCAACAGACTCATTCGGAGGATCGTTCACGATTGACACCCCGTTGCCACCAGGTATAAAAGAAGGCGTCAAAATACTTATGACAAATATTAACTAAGGCAAATGTTATGTTTTTCGGAGTTATTTGTACGAAATGTTCTAATTGTTACTGAATTATGGTTTATTGCCTTGGGAAACTGTGCCATTCGAGGCCAAAACGCCCTGCGCTGCTTGCCCAACGATTGACATTAGGAAAATAAAATTTACTTCTTTAATGAATCGACTTCTGCCCCTTTCGAACTGGATTCTCGAATGCAAGACCGGTCCGGTTGCCAAACATCAGTCGGCCAGATTTTTTCCCTCGGCCAACTTTCGGTTTCACTTTCAAAATTCCTCGATTTTTCGACCGAGGTGACGACATTTTTTTGACCCGTCAAAACTAGCAGCTATTAGATTAGGTATAATTTAGCGGAATTGACAAAGTGCTAAATCCGTGCAATCTCGTCGAGGGAATTAATTTAAAACGTACGAAATACCATTTAAAACAATGACGTATATATTTTTATTTCTGAGCTATTAGGAATAATTCTACTCTGAATAGAATACTTATAGTCCTGATAATCAGGATTTTACAGTCATTTTACCACGGAACCCTTTCGTTGCGCAAAAAAAATCGCCTTTATACAATTTATCAGTTGTTAGGCTTGAATTTTTTTAAAATTTGATTTTCGTTGTACAGGGTGTATCACACTGCTATAGTCCACCCATTTAATTCTTAAACGATTAACTTTAGCACAAAATAGTCTTATACAAACCCCAAGTTAATTTTGGCTAGGAATCGCAGGGTGGTAACAGATTTATCATAAATTTCTCATCTACTACGAAATGACACTAACTTTGTTGTTTTAAATGAAAATCCAATATTTTTATTGTAAAATTCGCTTTCTAGAGCTGATTATATGCTATTTTTACTGAAAGAAACATTTTGATAGGATCGACCATTTCTGAGATATGCTCGACGGAAGTCCCGTTACCCCCACGCGTCTTCCGTTGAGCATATTTCAGAAATGGTCGATCCTATCAAAATTTTCCCAAATTTCGACAAGTTGGGTTGAGGTGGGAAGTTATTGTCTGAGAGGATCGAAGTCACGATACCTCAAGTGGTAGAGCAGCGGCGTATTTAGCCGAAGGTCGTGGGTTCGAATCCCGCTCGTGACAGTGACTTTTATCTCAACCCATAACTCACATAAAGATTAATTAATTGAAAGATGTTATTTGGACAATCGGACCACGAAATCTAATGAATGTAATATTTTTAATATTCTAGGGACGATGTAAAAGGGAATGCTTTCTTTCTGAAAGTTGCGGTTTCTAAGCTGATTGAGAATAAAACGTTTATTTTTTATTTAATTAATTTAATTAGTAGTAAAACTATACAAAGATTTTTTATACATGCCTCTATTTAAAGTCGATTTCTTGACAAATCTATATTTATTTGAAATACTAAAATTAAATCCAAACTTTGAGCCTGTACCTGCTTAATAAAGCGATTAATTATGGAAGCCCAACCTTAAATAGAAGAGGTGATTGTTTAGCCCAATGTGAAATTCGTAGATTGGGAAATTTGTGCAATATTAAAATCACCCCTTGTTATTTTCACTAAATTCTTGGACAAATGAAAGCTTTCGTAGGTGAAAGCCAATTACGCTGAGGAGTGGGGTTGTGCAATTTTATGACATAAGTAATCGGGATCAGCCTTGTCCGAGATTTACCACGGGCAAACAATGGGATGTTCGTCCTCTCTTCGGCTGTAACGCGTAAAAACGGGCTAGATTTGATTCGAATCACCGGCGAAGAGGCTTTTGTCGCTTAACAAACGCGGTTTCGTAACGGGCAGAACGGATAGCGGCGAAGGACGAACCGACGATGGATCCTCCGTCTACAATCACGTTTAGGAGTGCGTAAGAAACCGGGTCGTCGAGGTACAAAAGCCAACGATTCGGGTTAAGCACCAAAACTGTATCAACATGTTATGCAACCGGACGATCAGATTTGACGCCCGGCGACTATTTAAAGAACTCAAGAGTGATGGCAAATCGAATGATGCACAAAGATTAAAGAAATCAGAAAAACAACTGTCAACACAAAAGCGAAAGCAGACGGAAATCGTCACGTTACAGCTCAGAACAAAACATGCTTTAAAAAGCGAAACGAGGCAGACCTGTAAATTCAAAAAACTAATGTTTTAAGCATTTGCTTGAATCGACGAATTTTTCCCCATAACAATTAAATGTTCATTCGTTAATAAAAGCAACTAGAGACGTGGAAATGAACATGTGTAAACGGCGAGACTAGGCGAACAGAAAAATAACAGCAATATATTAGTGTAAATACAAGACTGAATCGACTATTTTTTTGCAAAAAAGCAACAGATTATGAAAGAGCATTAAACAACCACTGAAAAGAATAACAGCACACAGGGAGCATGAAATCAACATGTTACATCTCCGAACAAATATGCTTAAAAAAACAAAATGAGGCAGACCAATAAATTGAAAAATTAATGTTTTAAAGCATTTACTGGAAGAGACTTTTTTTACAACAAGGCAAACAAATTTTCAACGATCATTAAACAACCACTGAAAGGAATAACAGCATCTGCCGGAGATTAAAACGAGTATATAAAAACAACAAAACTAAGCGGACCCTATTACAAAACAGAATCAATACGTTTGTCAATATAATAGTCAACAATTAATCGAACGTTGATAATGACTTCTGCTAGCTTTATCTCAAATAAATTCGTTGTAAAAATAATGGCAAAAGAAGTTGGTTTGCAAATTAGGTAACATTACTGTACTCAAAAACATTAGTATGTACAGCTTTTTTCTTCAACTTAACCACTTTCAATTGGAAATTAACCATTTTTAATTTGACATTTCAAAAACCATTTTTAATTTCAAATTCACTCTTTTTATGTTGAAATTAGTCCTTTTTAATTTTAAATTAAAATTTAAAACAGCAAAAAACTAGATGGTATGAAATTTAAGCACGTAAAGTAAAATTCTTACATTAAAAAAATATAGATATACATTTGGGCTAGTAGTAGTAGAGTAGACGATATGAAATTTAATTACAACTAAAATTAAAAATAACCAGAAAAATATTTTTCTTGATTTTTTAAATATACAATAAGTAGGCTTTACAAAGCCACTAATTAAAAGAAGAGGAATTGTTTTATATATAATTTAACATACTATTTAATTTTAATATGGTGTTGAAGAGCTCAATTATTTTATATTGTAAAAATCTTAAATTAAAAGAGGAATAATATGTTTTTAAATTTAATTTAATAAAATTTTCAGTTTTATTTGCAATAATTGGCAAACAGTTTTAATCTTTAAAAGACTGTTCAAAATAAAAAGGCAACTTGGTGCCTTTGGTGAACAAACAACGAGGATATAAAAACAGTAGGACTATGCGGACCCAATGGGAAAACGGCTAATGGAATTGAACGAGGCACGTCCCTGAATCAACTGCTGCAAAAGGGCAAACAGAATTCAACCGATCAGCAAACGGCGATACAGAAATACAGGCAAAGACGAAGAAATGTAAAAACAGCAGGACGAAGCGGACCCAACGTAAAAACTGTTAATAACAGAAACATTGTGTAATGAGAAACCGGACTCAAAATTCAGAACAGTTCAACTATCAGTTGACGTAGCATAGAAAAGGGTAAACACAATAGCGGAAGATAGACATGTAAAAACCAATAAGCAATATAAGAGAGACTTTAAAAAACTGGTTTACAAAATTTAAAAATTAATTTGAGTTACGCACGTGCTGAAAACGTTTGGTATAGGACATTCATCGTTCAACGGTCATTAAACTACAAGTTAAAAAATGAATGAAAATGTTACCACATTCACATACATAAAATATGCCATTCAAAATCAATAGTTTGTAGGAACTGTTTGTTTTTTAAATATTGTCCATTCAGAAATGTTAATGCTACTCAAAAATAGCCATAAGAATAAAATTAACTGTCAAAATGATCTAATAGCGTTTTATATTGTAGATTTTGCATTTTACTTTGCAAAATAAAATGTGTTCCGACGTGTCATATCAAAATGTCATCAGCTCATTTACAATTCCGATAAGGCAGCTGATGCGACGAGAGATAAACCAGTATGATCCAGTGGCCTCAATAGGTTTTTAACAAGAAAAAGTAAAAAAGGAAAATTGTGTTAAAGAAGAAAAAAAATCGGGCCAATCATTATATCTGCAACTTTTCTTTAGAATGATGTAGAGTCATACAACGGATTCTTCACGAAACGGTGTTTTGATCGTCATTCTGCCTGTTAGAAAGTGGAGGCGCGATGCCCTTATCTTCAAGAAAGACGTCCTTTTTTTAGTGCTGGGCAAAGCGAGATTATAGTTACATACATACGTGCTCTAGAAGAAAACAGACGCAAGGAAAATACTCACCCAAAACAAAAAACACTTTCAGAAAATTTAAATTTATTTGCATATTAAAATTTATATAAGTAATTATTTGACAAATATGATAACGACCTTAGATCCGGTTTCTTTTTGGTGAGGTTATAACTTTCATATGCCTTCCTTACATTAAAAAAATTAGGTTAAATTGTACTGATGCAGAAATAAGAAAATATGACTCCCTGGTTATACCTAAAATTGCCACTGTTTGGTCTCCAGGGCTCTATGGGCTGAGAGGCAACGCGAGGCCGATAAACTGTCCAAGTTAAGTTCGGTGAGGACACCTATCAGGACTGAACCTTTTTTCGGAATACCGAATTGCCAAAAGCCTATCCATCAGATAATGGATTAGGAACAAGATCTTGGTTCAATGCACTTCGATGGACTGTATTCAGGACAGAGTAAAAGCTCATTAAAAGACCCATCGATAACAGCAGAACTATTCAACCTAGGACTAAAACTGGACCAGCAGACGGGCGTGTTTATAAACTCGGAGCAGCTGAATCAAGCCATGCAGATATTCCCAGAAAAAATAAAATACAGTGAAACATATCCTCCCTTGGCCAGCTGGTATCTATGCAATAAACCAAAAACACTATCCTTGGGACATATGCCACAACATTTCAGGCGGATAATTATGCTTTGAACACCGTACGAAAATAACCCATGTTTTGGTACCAGGGTATCCAGGGCAGCAAGGAGGCCGATAAATTGACCCACCAAGGAATGTTCAGTCAGGACTCCTATCAGCCCCTGGACCTTTTCCGTCAGACCAATTTGATAAAATCGAATACAGACAATGGGTTAGGACTTTGTTCAATGTGAACGCATCCAAGAACAGAGGCCAGCAAAATGTTCATTAAAAGTAAGTTTAAAAGTAGTTACAGTAGTAGGACTGTACCAAGCAATCTCCAGAGAGTAGCAGAACGAAGTCTGTGCAGATATCGCCAGGAAGAGGAAGAAGAAGAAAGAGCGGAATATGTTATGTTGGTGCGAAGAAATGTAAGATTCATATTCCCTAAAGAGGCCCAGGCCTAAAAGAAACAAAGGAGAATCCTTGAAAAAATTTGAGACTTGATAAGACACGAGCTAAACCTTGTAAAGACCGCAATGCTAGTAGGACAGCAGAAAGAAACCTGTCCAGGAAATAGAAACATAGGATCCTCTGTTAATACGAAAGCCTATACAGGTTGAAATTCCCGCACAACTTATTCTTATGAGAGGCAAACCCAAGGCCTGAAGGTTACACACGGAACCCATTAACAAAGGATTCGATAAATAATCCTTAAACATAGCGATGCGCTCTAGGTAATAATGTAGATTGCATAAAAGACCAATATTGGTAACCTTAGTTGTTACTTTGTAGAAGAAAATATCCATGAACCAAATTAACCTAGCCCTATAAAACAAGAAAATTTGAATACGCTAAATAAGAAATAAAATAGAGTTGGACATAAACATGAAATTAACTGATCGGCAGCATATGTTAAAACATAATTGAATGCCTAGTTCCGTGTATGCCTTCCTAGCGCTATTCCGTGAGCTTGCACCGTATTTGAATTCGAAACCTGAAATAATCCAATGGATTACCAATACAGATATGAATACTTTGAAATAATTAGAAAAATCACAGCAAGAACTAATTTCTTCCACCATGAAAGTGACAGCTCCCAAGGTATATGGGCAGGATTTTAATGCCATACAGTATGCAATGTTCCCGCAATTCCTACATCTATACAATGATGGTTCGAAAAATAAACTGGGGTAGGAGCATCATATACCGATTTAAATTAATACATACCACGTCAAATTTCAACTCTAAAAAAATACTCAGTTTACAAGGCAGAGCTTGTTGCAATAAAACAGACAAGGCTCCATCCCACATGTATTACAAGGAACCGATATTATTGTTATTATTTCAGACTCCCAAAGTGCACTGTTAAACATTAAATCACCTTATGCCAAAATAGAATACACAATAGGATCCCTTGTGGTAGAGATGCAAGACGATCTGAGGACCACGACAGGGACAAATATTGAACGCCTATTAACGACATTGGACATCGACAAATTAAAATGATTCATTCCACCCCTGGAAGGAAATCCATGAAGCTTCATTACGGGAAAAAGGAAAATTCTATCGAAGCATCTAACCAAATATCCCCATACGTGCGTGGTATGGCTCCTACAAATAAAAAAGAAAATTCTTCACCACCGTGTTCGGCCTATATAACCACCACCACTAAGGATCTATTAGTTGACGTGTGATCAAGGAATCAGCCCTTTGCCATCGATGTGGAACAGGAGCTATAGAGAACTCTAATCACATCTTTTTCGAATGCCCCCGGCTGAAAAACAGTCTTCAGGACATTTGGAATGCGGTGGAAAATGACAGCTTGGTCCTACCTACCAACATTCATGGTATCCATATTTTTTTAGTGGCCATAATTGACCATTAATTATTCTAAATAATTATTTTTTTCTTCTAAGGTTTTTGGGTGAGATGAGAAATTAGTGTCACGAGCGGGATTCGAACCCACGACCTTCCATTCATAGTATCCTTCAACACCCGTAAACAAATGGATAAATATATAAATTTACTGTAATAAATGCCTTAGACATATAATGTAACTATAATTTGTATCTGGCTAAATTTTAAATAATAAAAGTAAATAAAAAAATAGTTCCTTTTCTGTAGAGCATGTGATTTATGTTATATCTTAAGTTTGTTAATTAAAAATTACATAGTTTGTACGGCGTGAAGTGAACAGGATGATAAACGAAATACATGCTCTATGTACAGAAGTAGGTAAAAATTAGGCTCATCGAATTTTGCGCCGAACTCAAACCTTTAAGCTCACTTGATTCAATTTGATGTCTACTGAAATATCGGAAGGAGTTTTACGCATCCTACCGGCATATTCCACGGAGAAAATGATCGGAAGAGCGGATCTGCTCAAACACTCAAACTGCTCATTTGCTCCTGTCGAGTTTCTCACGCTGCTGATAATCAGGCATCCCACAGGGGCAGATTGCCATCGAGAAAAGACTTCGGCGATTCATTTGCACTCGAAAACCTTTCTCTCGTTATTGTCTGGGAACGGGTTCATTTCTCCTCCTCGAAAGTCCTTTTGTCGCTCGGATTAATGGAATTGTGCGAGCATTACGTTAAAAAAAATGGAGCCGGTAAAAGCGGTCGGCACAATACCGCTCCACAGCCTTGACACCGTCCTTTTTGAAGGCACCGCTAGGATCCTCGTGAAATCCTTTTGTCGGAGACACACGCCATTGGGTCGTGACGCCTGGATCATCCTCATGCGAACACCACAGGCTGGAAACGGCGACGACCACCGCACTTCCTGCATCCTTGGTAGAAATCATCATGCCGATTTGGAATCATGAAATGATAACAGTATTCAAAGCTGGCATGATGGGCGGATTTCATCATACCTCAATCTATTCAAAAAGGTGTTTCCCAACCGTTGAATTTTAAATAAAGCCAACTATTAATCGCATACGACAACATTCAATTATGTTTATCGGCAAATAAGTTTTCGAAATGTTTTATCACACCTCGCTGAAAAAAAATCCTCGGCAAAGAACCTCCTACAGCTTTCTCTTAATCGAAATGTTGAATAGACTTGTATTTCATTGATGACAACCGCAATCTTTAGATGACGCACATATTCAGTTTATAAATATTTTGAATATACTTTCAACGAAATCAGCATGTGAATGGTGCTCTGAAACGTCCACGACCTCCTTCGCTGTAACGAAATACGATTCGTGTGCAATCATAAATTATTCTGTTTATTCGAGATTCAACTGGTCGATGATGAAGTGCACAACTTGGATGGAGAAATTGCGTCGGGAGGACAGCAAAGATGATCGATCTGTACAATCCGAATAAATTGGAGATAAAGGTGGGCCAGCTATTGTAGATTGTTTGAGCGGAACTGATTATCTCCTCGCATTTAGTCTGAAAAACTGCACACATTTCCAGTTGCATTCCTCCTCTGGTGTTACACGGGTTTAATTTTTGTTTCACTGACTACCTCCAGTTACTGTTTATAAAATAACAATTGTCTACTGCATGGCAGGAAGTAATGTAATTGTCTTGGGTTATTCAGTTAGATCGAAATTTTTGTACTTTTTGTACAAGTACACTGTATTCATGAGTAGTGATTTGTACAATGTTGTCACATAACTACTATGGACATCTACAACCTCAAAGTGGAGAATGCTAGTAATTACAACTTTGTGTTGCTACGAAGGTTGACCGAATAGAGAAAAAAAACTATTCCCATGAATGTGAACAGTTTAAGCAATTATTACAAAATGTCGTGTTTTTCAATTTTTGAAAATTCTTCTTTCACGGAAGGACAAATAAGCTTCTTTCGTGTTCCATCTTTGGTAATTGAAAAGCGAAAATCATGAGCTTCATTTCTTCCAAATATTGTAACCCGGGCCTTTCCAAAGTCCGTGGGGACTTTTTAACGTAGCCAGAGGTCACGTTTTGAGCGAAGCCCGCATGGAATACCCAACGACATCTTGATGAAAGTCCGCAACCGTTCCCAGCGAGAAACAAAAACAAGTATAATACAAGTATTACGTCGTACACTGCCTGGAAGAATGTTTTAGGAAACAAAACTTTGCAATGAAATCCCTCAAATTTTAAAACAGTCGAATAGAAAAAATGCGACTTAGGAAAAATGGAACACGGCCTTGCTAGGCGATATTTTACGTTACTTACAGCATTGTTGTTCCTTTGCGAAATTACCCCTAAAAGCAATTTCAACAAACAAAATCCAAACTGGTCGGTGTTTCAAAACTGTCTAAATTTGTTGGTCGCCTTCGAGGCTTCCGTTCACCTGTTTCCTCAAGAAAAACAGCTGGATAAATAACACCCAGTTGCTCCAACTCACCAAGATAAACTGAGTAAAATGGAGATGCACTGTAGTAGTCACAAAGGTACGACCTTATTAAAAAAAATTTGCTTATTGTTTACAAAACGCCGACCTTGCATTGACTTCGGCTGTCATTACAGTTTATTGTTTAGAAACCGGTCACCCGACCCCGAAGAAGGATGAGTGCCCTCGACGGCACAAGAAACACAATGCGTTCCGACAAAACATTCCACTGTTTTAATGTTTTAAATAAGATTCCAATTAAAAGATACCATTTTCAACCTTGTAACGTAATCAAATTCAGAAATTTGGGACAACAACAAAATTCTCAAATGCACTGAATTCATAAAAATATCTTAGCATTACAAAACCAATTGTCGCCCTCCTGGGTGACAGTTTTCAATACAAAGAAACTTTTTTTTTAATTACATTTACAATCAGGTAAAATTATTGAGAGAATTATTCTAGATCTGTAGTGCAATTAATTTAAGTTGGGTTCCGGACATTTTGCTCCGCCTAGCCTCGCTGTTTTGACCTGCGTATCATGTCTCCTCTAGATTGAATTTTTAACAAGTTAATAAAAAAAAATTATTATTTAAAAAGCGACCCAGCGTGAAGATGGCGAGAAGGCGAAACGATCCAACTATTATGCTTACCATTATTTATTAAAAATATTAAAGGATCCAAGTGGAAATAAATCATACATAAACTGAACAGCTTGATAATTCATTGATATAAATCTGACTAAATTGTAAATTATGATTTGTGATCTTTTACATTAGATTTTGCATAAGAAATTTAATTAAAATATTTCATTGAATTTCAGGGTTTGAAGAAAAACTGTTGTGTTATTAAACTATGCCGTGGTAAAAGCAAAATGAATATAACATACTGTTAAATCGTGCTACCGTTATTCAGACAAAAAATTTGTTATATATTTGCTCCTGCTTGTAAGTTGTGAAGTGTTCAGACGTGTACTGCCTTGATCTAGCAAACTCGTCTACGATGTTTGAAGACTTTTATTTATATTCAAAGTTAAAACCTATCGTTACAACTATCACATTTATCTATTAACCCCTTACTTAAAGAGGAATCAATCTGTGGCATTTAAATTATTGGACTGCAATGGGTAAATTTCGATCTCAATCGAATTTTACCCATTTAGGAATCGCTCCTGAAAAGTTGTATTTTTTCTCACCTTTCATACCAACTTTTCTCAACAAGTCTTCATTATAATGATCGATTCTTTTTTAATTTTATAGAGCAATAATAGACAAACGATCGAAGCGACCAATGTTTTAAAAAAACACCTGGTGTGGATAAATATTTTTTTTTTTAAATAAACCTGTACAAGTTTGTCACTTTAGTCTGTTGACAAAAATAAGCAAATTGCTTTTTTTAAAAGCTTTTAGGTCCGAATTCGTGATATACTAAGATAATTAAAACATGAAAAATTTATTGTAGTAGACCAAATAGATTTTGTGAGAAAGGTACCAAAAAATGTCAACTTTTAGGGCTCTATTTGAACAATGAAATGATCTTGAAATATTAATGAAATACTGTACAATTTTAGAGTATAATGCTCAAATCAAAAGTTCAGACTCTTCTGTAAAAGAAATGCGTATCAAAATTAAAATCTATAAAGTAGAAATTGTCTTAGCAAAATAAATAAGAAACAAACCAGCTGTTCATCTGAAAAACTATCGCTACCCCCTTAAATCAACTTAACTTAAACCTGTGCTAAGATTTTTTAATGCCCACTTCTGTAATTATTTCTGGCATGTTCGATGCATCATCATTCAAGACGTCCTGGATCATTGTTTGAAAGGACGTATGACAAGGTCAGTCGATAGTACAATTGACTTTAAAACAATTATTTCTCATAGTCATCGATTCTTTCATTACCTGGCAGCGGTGCAGAAGAAATTGCGGAAACTCGAATATAATCTAGTTTATTTGCTGTTCATAAAGCAGACAACATGAAATATTAATAAGTAATATATAAAACATTATAGATAGAATATCATTAGTTTGTTCTTCCGAAATTATAATTGTTTTTACATGTAATATGTGTTGTTTTATTACAAGCGCGCGCGCGCGCGCGCTGCCTCACATGAAGAGTAGAATACAACGCTGTTGAGAAGCGTGACGTAACAAGGAAAAAGGATTGGATGCGCTGGATATTGAATGTCTTGGTGGTACCCCACATTTCCACTCTGTATATTCAGAGTGGTCGCCAGTTCGTAGCGGGTTGAGTTTTGACGGTCAAAACAGATTTTGATCCTAAAAGTCTTCTTAGTTGACCAAGTCTTCTTGTTAGATGTTGTCTGTCAAGTCTTGTGTGGTGATACCACGTCAGTCTGCTGTCTGGGAGTATTAAACATTAGTGTAAATCCTACAGTGGAATGCAACATTCTTTTTTAAATGTATATTTTTCCGCGAATTATTTTGTCCCCACTTTTTGCACCATTTTTCGATAAACTACTAACTCTCTAGCTTTTCTTTGGTTCTTGGGGGGAGGGGGTTAGAAGACATCAGTGACGTCCACACGGTAGATGGTAATGACGGTGTTTCCTCTACAGGTTTATAGGATGGGACTAAGAACGCACCCTTGTGGAACGTCGGATTGTCTGATATATGAGAATATGTGAATATTCTTGCCGAACTTACTCAGGTCAGTTTTATTAATAATTAATTAAGGTTTTTTAGTTGAGATAAATAAGTCAATGGCACGAGCGGGATTCGAACCCACGATCTTCGGCTAGATACGCCGCTACCACTTGAGCTATCGTGACCTCGATCCAGTCGGACACTTCCCATCTCAACCCCACCTTTTGAATTTTCCCTCCTTCGAATTCGAATCCCGCTCGTGCCATTGACTTTTTTATTTCAACTAAAAAACCTTAATTAATTGTAATTTATTAATTGGTCAAACGGACCACGAAATTAGAGAATTTATTAATAATGACTGTTTATTAATGTGAGAAATTTGGCCTTAGTTTTACTGACAATTATCCTTTCACATTTATTTCTGACACAGTTCTTTTAAGTGACTGTTACCAAAGAAGTATTAGCATGTAAAAAAAAGGTCATTTTTAGTATTTTTAAGAACTCCAATTATCCATTAAGAAATTCGTAAATCAAGTTTAATTGTATACCAAACTGTAGCAAACAGCCAAGGTATTAAACAGAAAAGGTTTAGATATTATTCTGTTTTAAGAGTCCAAGGAGTTAAGGCTACATGAAATCCATTAGAGTTCGGGGTCCGATTGACCAAAATACTTCTTTCAATTAATTAATCTTTAGTAAGGTATTGGTTGAGATAAAAAAGTCAGTGTCATAAGCGGGATTCGAACCCGCGACCTTCGGCTAAATTTTTTGACCTTTTTACTCCGTCTATCCGTTATTCCTTATTGAAGTTTCGCAAAATGTACCATGCTCGTGGATAGCACAATGGATCGTTTTCATAGCTAAATGATTGCCTGCTGAAAGACTAGTTTACGACACGTTCTTCGAGTAAAAATTAAATATGAGAACTACGACAGAAATGAACGACTGAAATGAGAAATGAATGAATGAGAGACAGAAAAAAGATTTGGTCATACAACAAGCCTCTTGTAAGGCCTTAAGAAACGATATTATTACGTGAGAACGTATTGTACTTTCAACTATGCAATTTTTTTAAAATTATGTATGTGTATGTCTCCATTCTAGCGTGGAATGTTTAAAATTGTCGTGGTATTCGCGAAATAAAGATGCTGATGAAGTTGCAGACTCCGACACGCTTGTGTGATCATTATGTTAATCCCACGAGAAACGGTGAACGTCATTTGCGGATGAAACGGGTTAAAAGGTCCTCTTTTTTAACCCTTTATTTTTAGAACTCGATTCTCCTCTGGTGACGCGCCGTCTGGTAAACCGAACAAAATGCATAATTGAGTAAAAGTACGAGGTCGTGACATGCATTACTTCTTGCGGGATCATTAGTCGGTAGCAGCGAGAAAGCGTGTTGCCGGTCGCTGAAGATGTTTCGTAAAAAACGGGTAAAACGACATGAAATACAACCGAGTTTTCAAAATTGATATCAATAAGTCGCTACCAAGTCAAATCGGGCTCATACTTTCACTTTTACAGCTCGTACAAATTGACGTTTACGGCCTCTCTGATTTATTGCATATTTGACTACCCAATCATCCACGATGACGAGGTGTGATGACTAGATACATTTCCAGAGCGTAATTGTTTCAAATACTTTCTCCTAATCAATTGAGCATATGATTTTGTACAATTTCAATCCATTGTATTGTCTTTGTACATACCTCTAAAAAACCCAAAAAAAACATTTCAATGTGAAAATCCCTCTCTTCCGCAAACTATAGAATTCCTTTTCTAATGAGAGAACGTGATTATAAATCAGGTATTTTACTAAAAAAAATACCAAGATATGACCTGAAACAAATTGTTTCGAGCTCATAATTTTTGCAATTTCGTAGACGAAAATCGAAAAGACACAGGTTGCTCGGCTGCTTTAGAACAACACAATATTGCTCAGATTCTTAATGTCCTTGGCAATTGGTAGGGTCTGGCAAAAAGAAGTATTAAACAATCTTAAAATCCTATCTATTCGTTCCAAACAGAACAGATCGTTCCTCTCATAACTACTACTTTTTATGAGCAACACTGTTCTTTTAGTTTAATTGGCATGTTTCCAGTTACCCCCCACACAAAGCGGCACTAATTTTGAGAAAATCTCAATTTTCAGATTTTTTCCTTTACTTACTATATAAAACCTAGCTTTTTGCGGACTTTCACGTATCTAGCTATTCGGGAAGTACCTTATCGTATGATTAGAGAGTTAGTCAGTAACGAAAATGCAAATCTGGAAATTCCCCCCTTTCGAAAATGGTTAATATTAAGTGCTCAAATTTTTACAGTATACTAAGCGACCTAATCTTAATTTATGTTTCAAATTTCAGAAGCCATCTTATGAGAAAAGAGAAATATGACGGTGAGAAAACCAGGTGAATTGGTTGGAATAAAGGTACGCGTGGCCGCTTGCTGGGACTTGACCAGGACACTGCTATGCGCTCAGATATATACCATTTATAACCATCAGTACAACCTACCCGAACGATCCCACAGTCGCAATGCATCACCGAAGTCCAAACCTATCCAAGCCATCTCCAATATTCAGAAGCACCCCGAGCTGGAGCAAGTATCGCTTAGAAAAGAAGGAGGAAAAATATACCCAAATTCCTTTCATGTTATTTAAACCGCGACAAAGTCAAAACGAAAACAGAAACGAACTACCGACATTCTCGGAGTAGACATGGAATCCCCACACAAGACCCAAGTGACAAGAACTAACCAGACGAGTTGGGCATCTACAAAGAATTTCAGGACGGTGTCAGAAATGAAAATGACAATCTAACAACGTACAAAGCATAACTTCGACCTATTTGGACATATGGAGCTACTGTCGGCATTATAATTAAAAGTCCTAAGAAGAATTCTCCAAACTCATTACTACGTATCTAAATTTAAGTTACGTTCAACTCAATACTAACCTTAGTGATCAAGCCTTCCCAAGAACCCTCCATTAAAAAATCTGGTCCACTGGCTATTGTAAGGCTTGACAAGCTGCCGATTTCACTTTGAATTTGCTTATAAATAGTGCATAAACTTGTTTGTCGACAGATCATCACAGACATGGATTTGTCAGTAGTTTGCTTACCATTCAGCACAAATGTCGATTGCGACAACCTTTCGAATGACTTTAAACCTCTATATGGCTAAAATGTCATGATTACTCAAATTCAGCAGTCAACATAAAATTATAGCGGAATTTTCATTAAGGTAGTAATTGTACTATGTTTAAAGAGAGAAGTAATTTATTACACAAATTCATAAGCTTTCCTAATACGTTAGATATGCAACGAAAGAGCAGCTCAATCTGGTTTATTGTCAATCATCATTAAAATATATGTAAAGAAACCTTTCTTACTTTCCATCCCAATTTTATTCTACAATAGTCCATCCTAAAGTGGGCAATGTTTTACAAGTACAATTATCCCATCCGGGCAGAGAAAGGTTCGACCATCGAGTAGTTCAAAAACTACTTTGCACATCTCTCATATTCACAGACGGGCTGTAAATTACACCGTGTTTTTCGACGTCTCTTCTCGCACCCGTCTTCAGAATTTTTTTCTTTTAAATTTCAACGTGGCTTTTCGCCGATTTCTAAATGGCTACGGGAATAGAAAACTTATCAAACAGACGAATGCAAAGAGGGGTGTCGGTTACGTGATGGCCGGCAACCCGATGCTATCAACCCCAGAAGGTCAGCGAAATCGATACGCGGAGGCGTTCTAACCGCAGGGGGCACCTCGTTGAAAGCATGCTGATCCCTGAACCGCTCAATTCCAATTAATGGATATGGCCGTTTTAGGATGAAAAGTCGCTAAGAAGCTGAGGCCGCGTTACCACTGGCCCGTTTACAAATCTAATCATTTCAAGACCTTAACCCCGAAGGCTTAAGACCGTTTTCTACTTTTGAATTGGAACAGTTCGCCCCGACCTTTTCGGAAGATCGAAGATCGTGGCTCGATAGAAATTAAATTATTGAAACGTATCGAAAATATGTTAATAACTTTTAATCCGATTCTGTGGGCGGCCGTGACACCCGAGATTCAGTTTATAAAAACTGATCAAGTGAGAACGAACTTTTTAAGACCAACCGAGTGAATCTATCACCTACAAAATAACCAAAACCAAAATCATAATTTTAAATCTGCTGTACATTAATCGTCGGTATAAAAAGATACATTATATTCTCTTCTACTCTCCATGTATCCTTCGCCGACGACACAGACGTCCTTTCGTCCAATCCCGATCCTGAAAAAGCTTCGGAGGAGCTCCAATCACCCGTACATCGGATTGCAGAATGGAGCAAAATATGGAGAATAAAAATGAATGAAAACAAAAGTGCGTCCATATTATATTGACCCTCCAAAGCAAAACTCCTCACACAATACACCTAAACATCCTCCCAATTCCCAAAGCTTATTACGTACGAAACCTTGGGCTCTATCTTGACTCACGTCAGAAGTGGAAACAACACTTCCAAATAAAAAGACAGGAACTTAATAGACGATCCGTACTATTATATAAACTACTCGGATCTAACTCAAATCTAATTTGTCGACAAAAAACAAACTAACACTATAAAGAACACTACTGGAACCGATTTGGACATATGGACTAGAACTGTGGGGCACCGCTAAACCTACCAACATCCAACGAATTCAATCATTCCAATGCAAAGTACTCAGAATTATGGTTAACGCTCCTTACTATATTTCCAACGCCAGTCTCCACAATGACCTCAAAATACCCTTTGTAAATAAATTAATCCCAAATTCATCCAGTTCCACGACAAACTCTCCACTCACCCCAACCCACTAGCCCAATCCATGTCCAACATAATCCATCCCAACAATCCTGTCCGCCGATTAACGCAGATATGGCCTCGGGGGCCACCTTATCAAGGACTAACCTTGCACAAAACTGGGAGACCAAGAATGGTTGGCGACTCCCCTCAAGACATGATATACAGTGTATAAATGTAAATATGTAAATAACCTCAAATTACGAGATGTATATTTTATTAATACAGGTAGTAATAAAAAATTCTCTTCTCACGGAATTGAAAGAGGAAACAAAATAATTCCTGCATATGTTTCCGTACATTCCGATATAACAAAGCTCACATTTTTCAGATTTTTGTACGAAACAATAACTTTCTCATATATCTATAATATAAAATAAAGGAATTATTTAGTTCCTATTAATGTGGGATCGGATGGTTAATTAGCGAAAATAGAAAGTTTAACCGGCAATACAACTTCATTACTGAGTTTTCCTTTACTTATAACCACTCCATTCTTTTCTGTTTAATTTTCCCCCCGAAATAATTTTATATTTAAATGTTTTCTGTCGGTCAGTATTTAAAACCGTTCCTTCACTGTTCCTTACAACCTGAATAAAAGGATTGTACTTTTTAACTTACATGTACCGTTTTATGGGAATTGGAACACTTGTTAAAAGCAGAGGGAAGAGTGACAATAGAGACAACCTAGATTTAAAGTAGAAACTGTTTGGAGAAAAAAAAATCTGAGAGTAAATATATTTTTCTCTTGTTGTTTATGCGCCTCTTTTTCCTCTTCCAGCAATTTTCAATGGCCACATCTCATTTTTCTACCGCAAACCCATTCCCCCATTTCCCACAGATCTAAGCAGCACTTGGCACAATTAGTATTCTCGACAACGTACGATTTCATTTTTTTTTTTTTTTTTTTACCGTTGATGATAAATTATGCATTTTCTGTACGAAGTCATTTTAGGAAGATGCGTTCTACTTTTTATTTGAACCTTTCATTTACCAAATCGAACACGAGAAGATAAAAGCGTGAAGTGTCTTCATGGAATTTCTTGAACGAATATACATACATATTAGGAAGATTTCGGTATGCTCAGATTTAACGGAACGCTATCTGAAATGCGTCCTGCGTTACTCGTCGAATAGCGTGCTTGTTCACGGGTGACGGTAAAGTCAACAACGTAGTTTTTTTTACTGAATTGTACACAATTTCGAAATGAAAAATTTATGTCACACCGGGATTCGAACCCACGACTTTCGACTAAATACTCCACTGCTCTACCACTTGAGCTACCTCAATCGCCTCCGTCACAAACCTCTCATTTAAATTCCTCGTTTATTCCGATTGCATAATTAAGAATTACTTGAGAAAAAGTAATAAAAGTTGGTATTAGCAAGTCTAGGCGGGCCTAACAGTTTACATAAAAAGAGGAAATCTTATACTTTGGGACAAGGGGAACGGGGAATGGGGAACGAAAACCACTCGAGATTTTTGAACACACAAAACGAAGGAATACCCTACAAAAATTCGGATGCCGGCGCGATTTGTAAAATTATAAAAGGAAAATGAATTTATCTTTTCGTGATTTTATTGTGTAATTAATTACGGAAACTAAACTGGAGATTCTATTCGGTTTGTTTTAGCGGCTGGGGAACGATAATGTTACATTAAATCAAGGGATATTCGCAATATTTTTCATCTGTTTCTGTTCTGAGGTCTTTTCATTGTAGAAATCCATGTAGACAACTTGTTTAAACATTGTTACTTTTTCGAAGTTCACATTCAGGATTTATTTTGAAAGAGAACTCAGACTGCAAAATTCACGTGATTTTCGATTTGTCTCTGTTTACAGTGAAGTATTCTGTAAGAAATTTTGTTTTCTTTGGTCGATGTTCGAATTGAACTCAGTTTAGATACATAATAGATATATATTTAATTAGGCTTCTTAGTTTTGATCTGCACTTTGAAGGAGATTTTACTTTGTTTGGATGCCTGGTTAGGGATGGTTTTGGAATTACTACGATGGACTGGACTATTCACAGAATTGTTTACACATAACCGACCATATACTTTTCGTTTTTCATTACAGTTCGGCATTTCTTAGCGAGCTTGGGCGGACCCAAAAGCAATGAAGACCGGCCATGTTACCTGAAATCTGAGTGTACTAGCAATATTTCCGATCTGTCTACATTTTGAAAACTTTTCAGCAACTAGTTTAAACATTGAACCTCTTTCGTCGTAAAAATTCAGCGCAGTGTAGTCTAAAAGACAAAAGTTTATTTACATTTCTTTGGTTTGATCTTGATTTTGAGAGAAAATTCGCGATATTTTATGATCGTGCTTGGTTCGTAGGTCTGGTCAACCACGTAAAATTCTTAACACAAAACCGGCAATTTTTTCGGTTTGATTTTGCGATTCTGGGTGGACCACACAGTAATGAATGATGGTGGAAATTGTTACATTAAATAGGTACTACTCACGATATTTTCTCTGTTTTGCGATCTTTTCATGTCAACACTAGTGAAAACATGTCAATTTTTTGATTTTCAACATCATCGCCAAGCATTTTTACTTACGTAATGGACTTGGTTTGATTCAATTTCTTAGGTTTTGTAAGGATTTTGAGGTATATCGCGATCTTCCTTTATTTGGAGGTCTATTCACCTCGCACAATTCGTAGCACCAATAGATCAATATAATTTTTGTCTTAGCGAGTCTGGGAGGACCCAACGAAACTGAATTATGTTAAACGAAACCAGGGTGAACTCAAGATATTACCGAGGTCATTATATTTTGAGGTCTTTTCATTATAGAAACCCACGTCGCCCACTTAATATTTTCCCAACACGCTGAGATTGAGGCTTTTTTCAGGCAGCTTTCAGGAAGGGCTCAGTGGTAAAGTAAGACACGTTCTCGATTTATGTCGGCAGTAAATCCGTAGACGGAATACTAAGCATATTCTTTTTCTATCCGTTTTCACCAGAGGAAGCAGGCCGATTTCCCGACGGCCGTGAACGGCCGTGATCCATTGCGGTCGATCGCCGTGATCCCTCGGCTTCTTTGACGATTCGGTACCGTTGTAAATGAGTCGACGCAATATACGGTCCAGTTGGCCCGGGATGACACCGGTCCGAGGAGAGCACGGCTCCTTTCCGGTCCGACTGGCGTGACATCGTCCCGAACCATGAGAAAAAGAAAATGGCCCGTGATCTGTCCACTTCCTACTTGCCCGATGTCAAGTTCCTTTGGATTTTATTTAAATCGATTTTCAAAATAGATCCGTCTAAACGACGTTAATCGGATGACTGGGCGTGTAATGAAGCGTCAAACATCGACGGGAAAGGGATGACTTTCTAATAATAAAACTCAATTATGATAACTGGGCCGACACGCTTTAAAACCTTTTTCCTGATGAACAAAACGAAAAATTAAGATTCTTTAAGAATATTTCTAAGATCGTAAAGCATAGTATGAATGTGGGTTTCTTAGTGACCTGTTGTCCCATAATTTGTTGAGGTGAGGAGCGGTCAAGAGTGAGGTAGTTTAGAAAAACACCTTTTTCATTTTTTGCCGATGTTTCGACCTTTACTCGGATCATCTTCAGCGCCTGGGTAAATTACAAAACATATGTTGATAGGAAAAATACAATTTAAGATGTAAATATAAATTTTGAACAAAGTATTTCATACTCGCATAAAGCGTGGTGTTGTTCTGGTGGTGTCATGTTGGTGTGGGAAAGTTCTGAAACCTGAATTTGTATTCTGCTATTTTTATACGATTGTGACAGTGTGGGGGAATCTGGTAAAATTTCTTTGATCATAGGCTGTTTATTTAACTCGAAGGAACACGAGAATGGGGAATTTTTGGAATGGAACTGGGAAGTCAAAAATAAAAAAATGAAAATAAAAATCAAACAAAAATGAAAAAGAAAGTAAAAATTTTATGTAAAGTTTCAGTCGAAATGAAAAGGTTAGTGCCACGAGCGGGATTCGAACCCACGACCGTCGGCTCAATACGCCGCTGCTCTACCACTTGAACTATCGTGACTTATCCACTCCGACACCACTCCCCATCTCAACCTACAACTTTTTTTATTTTCCCTCCTTTTTGCTATTTTTCAATATAGAGGATATAAATATAATAGATTTAATTATTAAGGACGATAACGAAGAAAAGGAAACCATTTCTAGAAAGTTGCGTTTGTATTTGTTTTTTCCGTGCTTAGTATTTGCATTTTGTCGAAATCAAAGAAATGTTGGGTTTCAAAGTGGTGTGTGGGCAATGCCTGTGAGATTGGGTTTTGGTGTTTTGCAGTCATGAATGTGGTGTTTTTTCGTTTTATTTTTTTTTTTTTTTTATAGATATTTCGGTGTAATTCCAATGTATTTTGCTGACAATTCATACAATTAATTTCTGTCACAGGTTAATTTCAATAGTATGAAATATTTGGTTGAAAATTTATATTGACAGCTTCAATTGTATTTTTTCCAATCAAGATATGTTTTGTAATTTCTCATGCGCTGAAGATGACCCGAATAAAGATCGAAACCGTCTTCAAAAAATGAAAAAGGCGCTTTTCTAAACTACCTCACTATTGATTGCTCGTCACTTCAACAAATCATATTATGATGTTAGCAAACGCGATTAAATTTTAACTGACATAAAGAATTTGCCTTGATGTGATTTTTATTCATTAGGTTTAGTTTCCATCGTAGAAAACCAGGCATTATATGCATTTTGAATCATACAAACTAGTATTTGAACAGACTGTTGACACAGTGGATACGTTAAAATCAAGTGTTAATCGTGTGTTCATACTGAGAAAAATTCCGACTATTGGCGAGGAGCAATATTACGCAAGTTGTATCATGGTCAATATCAATTGCTTTTCAGCACTCTCCAGTTAATGATACTTTACTTAAACAAACATAAATAAAATGTTAGTGGGTTTTTTAAATAGATAGAGGCATAATTTATAATTTACAATTCTTTGGTTTAAATTACGATTGGTGATGAATTATTGCACATAATTTACTAAAGAATTTGCAGTTTCTTAAGTCATTTTGGGTTCTTCCGACGTCGCGTTCCATTTGTTTTCGGGAAAGGAGACGAGACGGATTTGCAAAAGGAGGGTTGCCGTGAATGTCCAATGAAGAGGGAGACACGGTTTAGACAAAGTGCAGAAAAAGGATGTCGTACGCCATGTAACGGTAAGGCACAGCAATTACACATGCTCCACGCGTCCCGTTCGGAACGTTTCACCGTGCATCCTTTGTCAGGGGCGACTTTCCACCCGTGGCTGCTCCCTTTTATTTTGGCTTAAACAGGATTCACGGAGCCGAAATCTCATTATTCGAAACCGTGGGGATCGGAATTCAAGACGCGTCGGCTCGGCCTCATCCCCTTTCTCTCTTTCCGACTTTACGAAACACGGAGAAGAATCAATTGAAGCATCCATCCTGGAGCAATTACCGATTCGAACGCAGCGAGCAATTCTTCCAGTTCAAGTGACCAGAACGTGGCCCAGATCCTCTTGAGATATCCCTGGCTGAAGGGAATCCGAGTCACTGCCGATGTTAATTGTGGCCCTATTGATTCTCTCCTCTTTAGCTCCGTTACCAAGGCAAATAAAATTATAGCACCGGTCGGTTAAACAAAATCCCCCTGCTTAACAATCCGTAAAATAGCGAGGAAAAAAATCACAACGGGGTTCTTTTAAAGCCGCTGCTTTATGGCTACGATACTTTTTACTGTAACCTAAATGGGAGGTAATTTAAAAGAAATTAAAATCCACACTTGCTTAATGGTAATAATCGGCCATATTATTTTTTCCAATTAATTTTTCTTTTCATCTAAAGTTTTTGAGTGAAATGAAAAATTATCCCACTCGTGAAGCTAATTTTTCATCTCAATCAAAAACCTTAGATAAAAAGAATAATAAATTTCAATTAATTAATCTTTATGTAAGGTTTTGGTTGAGATAAATAAGTCAGGTCACGAGCGGGATTCGAACCCACGACGGCTGCTCTGCAACTTGAGCTATCGTGACTTCGACCCACAAGGACACCAACTTCCCATCTCAACCTACCTTTCGAATTTTCCCTCCTTTTTGCCATTTTTCAAGTGGTTAGAGCAGCGGCGTATTGAGCCGAAGGTCGTGGGTTCGAATCCCGCTTGTGACACTGACTTTTTTATCTCAACCAATACCTTATATGAAGATTAATCGAAGTTATTGGGTCCATCGGACCACGAAATCTAATGGATAGAATAATTAATTGTGATTTTTTTAAATTAATCAACCATTATTTCAAATTATCCCCTAGTATTCTCAATAATGTTAATATGTACTAAATTCATCGATATCACTCTGTCAAATGACAACACCAGTAGTATTTTTAAAAAATTACTTATTAATTCCTAACCTGCATTGTGTTTATATTATTTTCACAACACTAACACTTTTTTTAAATTTAAATTTATTTCATGGTCGTATACTATACAAATATGTACACATGATTAATGTATCACACAGCACAATACTAGCACTAACGCCAGCACTGCACCCGCAGAACACATGCTTCGAGGAGTCGACCTTTGCTGTAACTCAATGATATATGTGATTAAGTGTGAAGGAGACCCCGAGGACACCGTCGGTTGAGGCGACGTGGCGGGTTGTCATGATGGGAATGAGTGGGCTCGACCAGTATGGTTAGGATGGTACGAAGGTGTGGAGGGTTTGGAATCTGGATCGGATTAGTTCGTTGACAAAAGGAATGTGAGGTTAGTGACATAAAGTGCTTTACTTAATTGTTCAATTATCGACCAACTTTGATTATATCTGGTTTGGGATGTTACTGGGTATGTGGTCCTTCAATGAATCGTACACTGTATACAGTTGCCACGCTTTCGGCTCTATATTTGGCCTTCCTCAGGGCAATGTACGACGTTTTAAATAATAATAATAATGTAATAACCATTTAAAAGTGAACAATTTTATAAATACACCTCTCTACACGTTTTTAACAGAAATTGTCAGGTTATAATTATAATTCAGGTCAATTACAACCTATTATTTTTTTTATTATTATTTTTATTTAGGACGTCGTACATTGCCCTGAGGAAGGCCAAATATAGAGCCGAAAGCTTGGTAACTGCATAATACAGTGTATGATTCATTGAAGAACCACATACCCAATAACATCCCAAACCAGATTATAATGTGCTTTGACAATTGTCTAAGGACTTTCGATTGGAAGGACTGGATGCGTTGGATATGGGATGGTTTGGCAGTACCACACAGTTCGACTCCGTTTGTCCATATTGATCTTAATAAAGTCTTGTACAGTGTTAGCTTAGTCTTACTTGTCTAAGTCGATTTCGGTTTAGAAAAATGCCAATAATCGATTCTATTCCACCTATAAGCAAAAGTTCTTTAAAATAATGCCTAATCTTACAATGTGACAATTTATTAACATACGGAGGGAAATAATTAATATATATTATCTACAGTTCTTTTTCTTGCATATAGATCAAAGTCAAACCTGACTTGAAAAATACTAATAATCAATATTATTCCAAATCCAAGCAAAAGGTCTTTAAAAAAATAATGGTAAAATCTTGTAATTTCTCAATTTACTAATGCACCAATCTTAAATTATTCATAACGATGTCATAATTGCTCAAGTATTTAGAGCAGCGGCGTATTGAGCCGAAGGTCGTTGGTTCGAATCCCGCTCGTGACACTAATTTTTCATCTCAACCAAAAACGTTAGATAAAAAGAAGAGTTAATCGGAATTATTATTCATAACGCTTTACATTTCAATAAAAACAGATTATTCAAATATGAACATACCGAACGACCTTGTCTCACGATAAACCTTGTCCATCACTTACTGTGCACGGCGCAAAATTAGAATCATGATCAACCCGTTTAATAGAACTTAACGCATAATTTATGAAAATGTATTCACGATAGGAACAACCGACTTAGTAACGAGAGGGTGAACAATTTTCTGGAGGCGATTCAGATGGCTGCACTGTCATCTCTGACCTTTTCCATTTGCAAGCGAAAATCGTACATATAGACCTTGGAACTGGTCTAACACATCAATAAAAACTATTCTAAACATATTTACATAACCTGTTTAGGATTGTATTGATCTGTTAGGTTTTTAAGTACTTAGGTCAAAAAATTGGACAGCGGGGAGTGGGGGATGTAGTGGTTTTATGTTTTAACCTAAATTGAGGCCATACTTTGACCCGAGAGGTTAATTTTTCCTTAGAGATCAGGAGAAAAGAAAGATAAACCCATGAATATTTGTAACATAAGGGCCAGGAGGTCGAGAAGTCGTCAGACAAGTAATTGCCACATTAGTACTTCTGGGTTCGAATCCCGGCATAGCCCTCGTAATTTAAATTGGAAATAATATGGAAAACGTATTAGAACGTGGGTCGCCTCATCCGCGACACTCAAAAGTTAGCTGGGCGTTAAGACCTTTATCATAGGAATTACTTTACATTATTTTTCACTCGTAAGAAGTCCATGAGCTTTACAAGTTTTATTTAGTACAATAAAACTATCGTCTCTCATTAGAGAAGAATTTGTACTGTTCCAAAACGCAGGTGTCTGGAGTGGCTTTAGTTATTTAACAGACCTGATCGATCTGAAGTAGTTGTGTACGCGCCTATCCTAGATATCTAGCGTCTTTTTGGAGACTTCATTAAAACACAAATTTGCTCAAAATGAAAACTAAATGCTTTTTATTAATAAAACTCCATTTCTAGATCCTAATTCTTTTCTATTTCTTTTCATAGTTTCACAAGACATGTAACAAGAAGAAGTATTTTTTGGACGATTATCACCGGTCATGATTTAGTTCAGCAGGTAAACCTGAATATTAAAGAATTGCCTATCAACGCATGGAACGTGATTTTGTGTCATAACTGTATGATTCAAAAATTAGAAGATGTTTCGAGAAAGATGATTTGAGGTGTTTATGATAAAAGTTACTCCTAGTTTTTTGAAAAATGCATGATCTCACGATTGGTGTGTACCAAACAGACTTAAAAAAAACTTGTTTTCCTATCTTGTAATTCAATTTGAGACATCATCCGACGTTTCTCTGCTAACGATTCCGCGGAGGGTCTCATTTTTTCCCCGGTGGATGCGAAGGAGACGTCGTGAAGTCCCCGTTATCGCATCCCGTTATCATTAGACCCGAAGGACAATTAGAGAGCGTTTCGCTTGGATCTGGGTGGCCGGTCGGACAAACCTCGGGTCACGATGATGATATGCTTATTTATCATAAGGGAAATAAGGCTCTTAATTGAATACATTTCGATCCTCTCGGATAGCTTTGAAAAATGTCCGTTAATTTTTAATCCCTTCATAGGGTGAAAGTCAAAGAACTGAATCTGTGTACGTTTACACAACTGAAAGAACAAACACGTTAATTTAGTAGCAAAAGCGAAAATCAACGATGCCATTGACGATTGGAACCCCAATAGAACTTTCAGCAAATTATGCGGCTGATTGGTCAACTTGACAGACCTCTCATATGCAAAACAGTTCATCGATGACGCGTGAAATGTGTAATCACCAGAGAAATTTAATTTCTTCAAAGTGGGAATATTTTCTCTTTTCGCCGTCCAAAAACACACGCGAAGAAAAACAAGAAAATATTATGACAAACAGAGTTTCGATTTGCGAAACCTCCTCGATAATTATCCGTTTCTAAAAAACGAAAATTGAGAAACGCGTGCTTTAGTTTTATATTTTACGAAGCCAGGGCAGACGTGTAATTGAACTTAAGTAGAACCTAAACTAGATAACAACCTATATTCATCCTCAGGAGTGTAATTTATTGGCTAAAAGTACGCCTTTCCATCCAGATTGCTCAAACGGTAAAGTTCTCTTCCGAGTCTACCGCTGTTCCATTTGTACCCTCTTGAAATCTGTGGTCCACATGTCCTCGCTTTATTAAAGACCAAATATACTACCCGTGATAAAAGATTTTTGTACTACAACTCACTATTTTTATACTCACAGAAACTATTTTCGTCATTTCAAACTCTCATTTATATCTAATATAATATTTTAATATCTTCAAATAACTTCAATGTTGTGAAATCACTGTCACTAACGTCTACATAACGACTTACGCAACCCGGTAAATCTGATGGTCTAATGGGCCAATTGTTTATAAAAATGTCCACTTTCACATTTTCTCGAGATAAAAAGATCATCCGGTCCGTTTATTGTCGCTGTAGCAGAACTAGGGAGAAATACGACCAAGGGAAAATTATGAACAATATTGAATCAAATTATACCAGGATAATTTAAATTTTTCATTTAAAATTTTCAGTTTAAAAATCCTCTACGCTCTTATTCTGTCTCGTGGTAATTGTTACCTGGAAGAAAGGGAAGCTGATTGATTAGGACACGAACTATTCTATACAATCGACTGTCAGGTTTTCCGGCCGAATGAGGTACGTATGTTCGGACACTAAGGCCCGTTAAGATTTTAATGAGCATGATGAGCGCTTCAAGAACCCTTTGAGACTTATGATCCGGTATCCATAAGGCGTTGTCACTTACTCATTGGACTTTTATTGTACTGCGGGTAATCCCCTAGTCATTTTGAAACTATCTTCTTATAATGCTCGAATATATCTACTATTACCTATAAATCTCGATTAACCTAGTAATCTCAATAATATATTTTCTAAAAAGTGTCCGTCGTACCAAATAGCTTGAACTCTAAATTAGACAAAAACTAAAGAATCAAAGAAAAATCAATTAATGTTATTACAATCCTAATAAAAACTAAATTAAATAAATTATACCTTCGAAAAAGAAATATATAATTTTATTAATAACAAAATACATCACATATAATGGTACTGACGTGTAAAAGCTGTTTTATAAATCCGAGGAAGAAAAAGTGTAACTAATGGTTCAATTTGATGTTTAACCGGTTGAAATAGTGGTTAAAATGTACTGATTACCACGGTAATTTCCTTGTGCTGTAACTACATTTTTTACATGATTTTTAAAAAATTTATTTGTTACCTATACATGATAGTATACTATACAAATATGTTCACCATGATTAATGTATCACACAGCACAACACTAACACTAATGCCAGCACTGCACTGATAGAACACATGTTTTGAGGAGCCAGCTGGCACTCATTGTGTATGATTAGGGGTCAAGGAGGTCCCGAGGCCATCGTCGGTTAAGGTGACGTGGTGGGTTGTCAGGATGGGAAGAGTGGAGAGGGCTCGAACAGTATGGTTAAGGTGGTTCGAAGGTGTGGAAGGTTTGGAATCTGGACCGGAGTAGTTCGTTGACAAAAGGAATGTTGAGGTCTTTGTGGATAGTGAGGTTAGTGACATAATAAGGTGCTCTGACAATATGTCTAAGGACTTTCAATTGGAAGGACTGGATGCGCTGGATAATGGAAGGCCCCACAGTTCCACTCCGTATGTCCATATCGGTCTTAGTAAAGTCATGTACAGTGTTAGCTTTGTCTTAATTGTCAAAGTCGTCCAAGTCTTGTATTAAGTTGCTGAGTTCTAAGTCTTGTGTGGGGATTTCAGGTCAGTCTGCTGTCGAGATATAGTCCCAGGTATTTGACTTGAGTGGAAACTGGTATCTCTTTGTTGCAGACGTACAAAACAAGGGGGGAAAGACTGCTTTTTCAGCGTAAAAGTACACAGAGTACATTTTTCTTCGTTTAGTCTTGCCCTCCATTTTTTACACCAGTCTTCGATAAGCTCAAGGTGTTCCTGAATGTTGGAGGTAGCTTGGACAGGATTCGAGTTGGAGGATAGGATTGCGGTGTCGTCCGCGTAGGTGGTGATAATAGTGTCAAGATGTATTCGTAGATCAGCAGTATAAATGATCTATAGGATATCAAGGATACTACCTTGCGGTATATCGGTATCTGTTTGACTTCCGCGAATTCATTGCCGCACTCACTCTGAAAAGCGATCAGCTAGGTAGGATTTCAATAAAAGGTAATAATGAGAAGGGAGGAAGCGCCTAAGTTTAAAAAGTATGCCTGGATGCCAGAACCTGTCCAAAGCCTGTGGTACGTCTAAGAACGCCCAGGCAATACTCCTTTTTTTCTAGGGCCCATGAGGAATTTCTTTTAAAAAATTGATACAGGTGGACAAATGGTATCAATCTACAGTCAAATTTCGAATGCAGTATAAACTTTTTAAACAATAATCCTCTTAAGCAAGGATAACACTAACTATATTTAAGGATTACTAATAAATAATTAATTTAAAAAGACAGGACAAAATGTGCATAAAAATATCCAAATTCGATCGGCAATGTGTAACAAAATCAACAAAATACTGATGAAAGACTAAACTTTTCCGTTTAATTTGAAGCAACATTGACAGATTTATAAATAGAAATTCTTAACGGAATTAAGTTTGTATTTGAATAACAAAATTATCAAATAAGAATAAAAGAAAATCCAGCCGGAAAGCCCGCAATTTTGACCGTTCCCCACATAAAAATTTTGTTTATGCCCCAGGATGGTCAGATTTTTTTTTTTTTTTTATATTGTTTGTAAATTCTCTTTGTAACGATTTTTTGCATATCATAGAGAAAACAGTTCCAAAAAAGGAACAAAAACAGCCACGTTGTTTAAGGAAAGATCAGCACTGTTGTATTGTCCTTTGTTTTGACTTTTGTTCATTGTTGAAAAAATGAAATTCTAATAAAATGTACATAAAATATACAAACATCTTTCTTCAAATTGTTGTAGCTAAAAAAAATAAATAAAGCAATAAAAAATAATATATGAGAATCCGCATAGGGAACAAACTCTAAAAAAAATCGCAATTGTCCAGAAAATGTATAAATGACGCAAACTTGATTGTTGCCACACGCCTGGATGTTTAAAAAAAATTAAATATACATGTGTACAATTTAATTAATAATTAAGCATAATTTTGAATAACTACTAAGGGGAGTCGAAGACCACAAGGTTAAGGCTTTGAAATGGCGCTTATTCTTAGCCCACATACTTACAACTTACTTGCTTCTTTTAACCTTTCTTTCTAACCTCGTAATTGAAATAAACCCCCCCCCCCAAAAAAAAAATTAATTAAAAAATAAATAATAAAAATACTGGAGCAAGATGAAACAAAGTCATATCGGGTTTTTGGGACTTTGTACTTAATTGACCTTCTTTTATCCCTGATTAAAATAACAATTACCAAACGGTATTTTGACATGACCAATTGAGTTGTCAGAAGGAAAGTTTTTTAAGAGAAAAGACGGTTTTGTTACAAAAATCATCTCCAACCACATGGCCGCATAGACAGACTGATAAGACATCCACAATCGGCTGGATATGATCTCCGTCGAAAGTGGAAGAGCAAAGAGCTGTAAATCCTCTCTTGTTTTTATTTGAAAAGGAGTTGACCGGCTTTCTATCGTGCCGGGGAGGCGGGGAGGGGCTAATTTCACTGAGCCCTTTGCAGACCCCAATAAATACCCAAGGGACGAAAGGCGCACCGAAACAATACAAATTTATACATACGTGACCGCAATAAAAAGTGTACTCACCTGAAAAAAAAAGGAAAAAATTCAGTATATTTGCACAGGAATAAAACAGACAAAAGTTAAATGCTACTTGTTACAAGAGTACGGCTTATCCAGACGTCTCTCCCTAGGACTTAACTTACCAAACGTGAAAGAGCTACCATTAAAAGAGTTAACATTAAAAACTATCTTATCAAAAATTATCAATAGGCCCAATATATTGTTAAGCCTAATCTCCTTCAACGTTAGCTCTCATAAAAGTCACTATTTTATCCCCAAATTCAAAAATAGAAACTTAAAAACTGCTAATTCTATTTCCTTTTGGTCGATCATATGAATTACAGGGACGTAATATTAAAGAAATGATGTATGTTCAAACCTCTCTCGCACTCACTGTCACTCTTTCTTTCTCTCTGTCTTTCCTCGGCTCTCTCTTTCTCTCTCTCTTCTTTCGTTCTCTCTCCCTCAAACTCTCACTCGTTCTTTTCTCTCTCTCTCTCTCATCTCTTTCATTTGCTATGGGACTATGGAAAACGAATGAGTAGAACACTCTCGGAAAATACAGAAAAACGACGAACTTAAAGACGATCGTTCCGAACGCGTCAAAGGAACCAGGATAGATTATCGTCCCTTCACTGAACTTTATATATATATATTTTTTTTTTATAATTTTATTAACTGCCAGTTCGATTATGGTTTAGGTTCAATATTCGAGGGAAAAATAGTATGGTACACAAATTTGTATTTATTTTATATTATCCAACGAAAGAATTTCTTCACAGGGCTTCAGGCCACCCATGTTTTGGGGTTGTTGTCTCGAATTCCGAAATGTGACTTTTCTTTTTAATATTATTTATAGGCGATGTTAATGTTTATGGATCTCGTCATAGTATTGTGGCTATAAAAATTTATTTTCACGCAATAAAATTTTTGCCATTTTAGTCACTCAAATTCTGTTAATATACATATAGATCAAGAGTTACCACCGGTAGTAGTGTTGATGACATTCCTATAAATGTATTTGTATGGATCGTTAACCATCCTACCTACAAGCTTAGATCTGATAAAAATTTCATTCAAAAAACTTCATCAAAAGAACGTTTTTTCTCAAAAATACACAAAACATTCGCATCGAGTTCATCGTTCTCAGGGGAAATACCATCGAAGCAAAACTTAAGGAAACGAGAAGTGGGGAAAAACAAAAGCAAAGGCGGAATTAATTCACCAGACGGCCCAGGGTCAACAACTCGCGAAGCACCGAATGAGAAAATGTACACGGTGCATCCCGAATTCGTATTCATTACGAATTTTTTTAATAAACGGGACCGCTTTTATGGATGTGCCCGAAATCATCTCCAGACGGTTCGAGTTCACTTTGGTGAAAACGGAAATGCGGTAACCGGTGGGTTAAAGTGGTCCAGAAGGGTCTTTTGTAACAAGGAACTAGTGGGACACGAATCTCCTTCAAGTTGTTGGATAACGTTAACGCTTTTAACGTTAATAACTCCGGAAGGAATGGCAATCGACTTAAATTTGTTGTAGAGCGTAACCTCTTCAACTCGTTCCTATTTTTCCCTTGCTGTCCACTGATTTGTCGACCTATGGAACAATAAAAAAATCCATTTTGTACAGACGCTAGGGCGACAATACAATACAATATACATTTTTTTCGCTTTCCAATACAATTGTCATGTTTAATTTTTTTAATTATTTATGGTATTCTGCATTATTGCACAAATTCTCAGCTTTCGTGATTAATTCTTTTGTATATTCAATTTCACATGGAAAGAAATCATCAGCCTTCTTTTATCTGTGGATGAGGGATTACATCTTCATGCACTACATTTCATTTTATTCCAGGTTCCATTTCAGTGCCACATGAATCATTTATTGATCTACTCGATAGAATGAAATCACTGAATTCCTGGAGAATGGTTTTCAGAATGTTTCAGGTCAATGAATACAATTAGTTTAAAAAATGAGATATTAACTCTCTGTTTTTAACAAATTTCACTTTTGTTTAATGTAAATATATTTTCCAGGCGAGATTCGACTTTGTTCCCTTCTACGGAGATTTTCTTTGTTTAGACGTCTTATTAGCCATTTTTATTCTTTCAACTAAGATATGTGATACAAATGAATTTGTACGATTTTTTAACTCACTCACAGGTTTTAAAGTCAAGTTTTGCTCGTTAGATTCGTGTAATTGATTTTGGTTGTTTTCAGTCAGCATATCTGTTGTGTTATGCTGAAAATGGCATTAAGCTTAAGGGCGAAACAGATTAATAGCGAGTAGGGGTGAGATTAGGGGCATCTGACATAAACGAATTTGTACTTGCTAATTTAAATTCCCGCGACAATTTCGTTTTTATATTGATAAGTTAGTCAAATGTTCCTTGTTTGGGGGAGAAAGATGTGTTAATTAATTAATAAAATAAATACGATAATGGATCGTTATTTAGGCCAATATTAATGGATTGTCAATAAAAATAGTGATTTTGCTTGTTTTTTATGTGAAAAGGGTGGAACATACTGAAAAAGAGTGGAAATGAATGAAAATCAACTTTCTTGATACATTATCTTTATATAAGGTATTGGTTGAGATCAAAGTGTCACGAGCGGGATTCGAACCCACGACGCACGGCTAAATACGCTTCATCTCAACCTTATATAAAGACTGATTAATTGAAAAACATTATTCGGTCAATTACTCTCATGGATTTAATAAGTAAAACGAAGTAGATCTCCACGAAAGCTCTCCGTGACAATATCATTTTTCGCCTAGAATCGAATACATTACACATTTGAAAAATGGCAAAAAGGAGGGAAAAATTCGAAATGTGAGGTTGAGATGGGTAGTTGGCGTCCGAGTGGATCGAAGTCTCGATAACTCAAGTGGTAGAGCAGCGGCGTATCGAGCCGAAGGTCGTGGGTTTGAATCCCCCTCGTGACACTACCTTTTCTATTTCAACCAAAACCTTATATAAAGATTAATTAATTGAAGAACGATATTCGGTCAATCGGACTCTGTAGAACAGGTTTCTCTCAAATGAGGTATTATGTTAGGAATATATTTTTAACTATTTGAATTTCCTCCCTGATTTGTATATTTATTTGTTTCAATATTTATCGTTCAAGTACTAAGTTTTACACCCAGACTCATCACTGGATGTCCAGTGTTTTCCAGATCCGGGAGGCATTTTGCCAGAAAGCACTGGGATCTGGGCCGATTGGCTGCAAGCCATTTGTCTCGTGGGCCGTTCGAGGAAATCAGATATTAGGCCGTTTCAAAATCAAACGAAACAGCTGCACGACCCTTTTGAAAGCCCTTCGACGTCTGAAGGGGGAGAAGTGTAAACACTCGTTGATGTGATATATCCGTATCATTGTGATAAACGTCGATACAATTAAAAATCCTGATGGGAAACGCCCCCGCCGATTCTGTTATCGTTGAGCTAATAATGACTTCATGGTCGAAAAATAGACCGATTATAACGACATTAAACCAATATAAAACCTGGGGTAGAAAAATGGCACATTTCGATTTTCATGGATAATTTACCTAATATTGAAAGTTTACATAAAATGCCGAAAGGCCAAAAGCCTTAACAAGAAAATAATCAGTTTTCCCTCATGACGTTCCCATTTAGAAGCTTACAGCGTGAATTAAAAAAAAGCTAAAAAATTATCTATGGACTCAAAGTTCTTATTATTGCAACAATACGACGTTACAGTCGTACTTTTTTCCGAGTTCTTTTCAAGGAAGAATGAAGAAATCGTCTCTAGTAAACGGTGTCACCCGAGAGGCCCTTATCCGGCTCGGGGCCGTTTATGCAGGCGTAGGACCGTTTAAAAAGAGGAGAACGGTGAGGGGCAAGTAGGGCAGAGAAGGGTGGCTCCTCCGTAATTACTTCATACATCCAGCTCTGAGGCCTTTCAACGACCGTTTGATGAGTTTGTAAAGAAAGCTCTTCTCCGGCTTAATAAGCTCCAATAACGATATATGTATTTACAAACTTCGGACGGACGGTAACGAGAGGCTTTTTCGTCCACAACCCAACCCGGTCGTGTCGATGGCAGGTAATTTTTCTAAACCTCTGAGATCGTGACCATGGAAAATCTCATTGTTCGTTTATTTCCAGATGGGGAGACGATGTTGCCAAAAAGCTCGGGACGAATTTGAAATCATGAAATAATATTTATTTACCGGTGATAAAAAAGATTCCTACTTCCATATGCGACGTTTTTCTCATTTTATTTGTTGTCTGAATGCGTGTGTTAGGGAGGGGTTTGATATACGTGTATCGTAGGTGTGAACAAATGGGTGCAATTTTTTATCCGTTCGTGTGAGAGAAAGAATGAGAGTATATATAGAAAGATAGATAGTAGAGAGAATAGGAGGCGCAGTAAGAAAGAGAAAGAGAAAGAGAAAGAAAGAGAGAGAGAGAGAGAGAGAGAGAGAGAGAGAGAGAGAGAATAAATCAGAGTAAGACAGGAAGTCGTGAAGTAGTGTAACAGAGAAAGAGGGAGTAGAATGAGATAAAATGACAATGAATGAGTGAAGAATGACCGAGAGAAAAAAATTAGCGAGTAAGTACAGGAGAAAGAGAAAGTTTGAGAAAGAAAAAAATGAGCGAGAGGGTGTAACAGAATGATACAGTGCGAGAAAGGAATAAGGAGAGAGAGAGAGAGAGAGAGAGAGAGAGAGAGAGTGAGTGAGTGAGTGTGTGTGTGTGTGTGTGTGTGTGTGTGTGTGTGTGTGTGTGTGTGTGTGAAAACAAGAGAAATTCGTGGGGTTGTGAAGTGTAAAACGGAAAGAGGGAAAGAGTGGAATGAGTAAAATGGGTGAGTGAGTGAGTGAGAGAAGAAAGAATGACCGAGAGAACGAGTGAGTAAGTGGGAGAAAAAAAGAGAGAATGTGAGAAAAATGAGCGAGTGAGTGTAGGAAAAAGATAGAGTGCGTGAAATAAATAAAAATAAAGAGGGTGTGTGTGAAAACCGGAGAAATTCGTGGAATTGTGAAATAGGGTAAAACGGAAAGAGGGAAAGTGGAGTGAGATAATAGATAAAATGAGTGAGTGAGAGAAGAAAGAATTACCGAGAGACCGAGTGAGGAGTGAGTAAGTGAAAGAGAAAAAAATGAGCGAGTGAATGAAAACCAGAGAAAGACACGGGGTAATGAAGGAGTACTATAAGAGGGAACGAGTTCGATGAGATAAAATTAGTGTGAAACGAAGGAATGAGCGAGTAAACGAGTGAGTGAGCGAGAGAACCAGACAAAGAGACGTGGAGTTGTGAAAGAAGTAGCAGTAAAGCAAAGAAGATGGAATGAGGAATGAGTAAGTAACAAATAAAGAGGAAGCTTGTGCAAGTGTGAGCCAGAGGTGTATGCTATGAAATTCAAGCATAACATTTTTTAAAGGAGAATACAGAACAAAAACAAATTATTAAATAGGCCTGCATGTGCCGTTAAACTCAGAAAAGGGTTCTGCATTCGAGCTACAAATATCAAAAGAGAAAGTCCACATTTCACACTTTAGTTCGGCTAAAATTAATTTTATGTAAAATCGTACCAAATGCGACTAGGATAAAATATTTCAGCCTTGTTCTTCGATACAACAGAAATTTATCAGATTTCCACAGCCATACTGTTATGTCCACAACAGTTTCAAAATGTGTGTAAATCCCGTTATCCGTTTTCACGGTCACGTCAGGATTTAGAGGAATTACCTGCCATCGATCCAGCGTTGTGGACAAAAAAGGCCTATCGTTACCAGTCGATTCAAGGGTTTGTAAATCGTTATCGAAGGTTATTAAGCCCAAAGAGCTTTCTATACAAGAACAAACGTTTTACATTTTTTTTAACATTGTTGTTTACACCTAGTCCCCCTATCCTTGTTAAGACGGTGCTATTTACCTTTCGTTACTCCTGTCTAAATTTTTGTAATCATGATGACCTTTATTTGAAAGTCTTATTCTCAATGAATAATTCAACTCAATCAATTAATTAATCTTTATGTACGGTATTGGTTGAAATGAAAAAGCGAGTGTGACGAGCGGGATTCGAACCGACGAACTTCGGCTAAATACACCGCTGCTCTACCACTTGAACTATCGTGACTTCGATACACTCGGACCCCAACTTCCCATCTCAACCTACATTTCGAATCTTCCCTCCTTTTTGGCATTTTTCAAATGTCGTGTAATCAACCAATACCTTACATAAAGAGTAATAAACTGAAAGAAGCTATTTGGTCAATCGGATCACGAAATATAATGGATTCACCTTAATTTTTATCAGATCGATTTTGAACATATTTGTCTTAAACGTGTAAAAAGTTTTATTTTACGCTTTGTATATCTAGTTGGGGCTAGAAAGTGAGCACCATCAATCCATGGATATGAACAAGGAATCATTTGTGGAAATTGAATTCGCAAACCAAGCAGGTAATTTGTTGTTTTTACTTTTCAAAGATGTTTTTATTATACTAATTAATTAGGTGCAGAAATTATTTTTTAAAATAACTGAATTAATTGCTTGGAATATTATTAACTAAAAACAAAAAGCTATAAAAGAAACTCTTTAGGAATGAGTAATCATTAGATCAGATTTTCACCTAAAACTGTAGGATAATTAACTTCATTCTATTAACTTTCAATTTGTAGTAAAACTGAATTAATACTAATAATATGTTATGTTGTTGGTGTTAATGATGACATGAGGCCATTGGGTAACTAGGTAGAACGGAAAGTTATTTTGAATAAACTGAAATTAATTAACTTTATTTTAGAACGTTAGGAGGAGGTCCTTAATCGTCATTCGAAATTGTCAAAAGCCATCGAATTTGTTCGGCCGAGGTGTTCAATAACTGCAAAACTGTCATTAAGCGAAATCGCCCCAGTGAGAGTCGTGTAACTCTATACTTTAGTGAGAGCAGATAGAGAGTAGAAACTCAATTAAATTTTACCCCGACCATAAACCCCATCGGGTGACAGTAATTTTCTCAATTTAACTAAATAAGGTGTAATTGTTTTTTGTTGTTTTTTTTTGCGATCGCGACGGCCTTCCTGAAGGCGAGAGGAAACCGTTAGTTCGCGCTGATAAATGAACGTGATGACAGCCTTGCGCGGTGAAGAGGAGGGCGAAGGTGGAAAAACAAGGAAGCATGACGTTTCGAAATTGACAAATTAATTAACACATGCCACGACATTAGCTTAAAAAGATGTACTAACAATATACACTAACAAACAACTGGCCGACTTGGCAGAGCCATGTATAATTACCACGATTTTTTAAAAGCAAAATGCCCCATTTGGATGCATCTGGGTCAAACCCAAAAAACTATGAAATGACTAATTTGTACAAACTTATCTATGAAAGAAATAATGAACTGGCACTTGGTCACCCACTGGGTCCGTCTGTACTCGATGTTACAAGTGTCGGCCACTTTTTCAATCACGAACATGGATCAGGTTATGGACTTGAAGAAAAAAGCAAATTCAGTTGTTACTGCCAAACTTTCGACCTATTTTAAGGTGAAAAACATATCTGTTCAATTTATGTGTTAAGTTCGATTTATAAAGGTCTTATTAATTTCAAAAAGATGTTTTTGATAACGAGAGAACCTCCGGGTTATGGTTGCAATACTGTCACAGTCTTTGGCAAATTGAGGTTTTCAAAGAAAAATTGAGATCGGTTGTAAAAAACCGACAATGTTTAAACACATTTAAGCGTGTTTTATAAGTTGTATAGTTATATTGATTGTTAAATAAATTGTACAAATATGTTTTTCGTAATGTGAAATTAACACAGGCCCTGATGAAGACCTTAAAATAGGTCGAAAACCTGCCAGTAAGAACTGAATTTGCTATTTTTCTTCAAGACCTTGATCCAGAATGTCGTCCGTCTATACTTGTTGGTTCAAAGCAGTCAAACACGTTCGGCTTTGCGCCATCGTCAGTGAGAAATATGGATCAATCGGTTCACCCACTAGCAGACCAAAACCACCATCAATAAGAAATGCTCTTATAGTATGAGAGATTCATCCTTACGATTTTGTCCTTTAAATAATCTAAAATCTACATCAACACAAGTTCTGATTTGTGTAGCCGTCGTTTAGAGTAAGAAATTAGCAAATCAGAATCAATACGTACAATAAGATGTTTAAGGTTTGCCATTTTGGCGGAAATTTGATATTTCTTGCTCACATCTTTAACCATTCAACTCACAAACACCGAAATTTTTACATACGAACGCAATACACTTTCACCCCGGTGAATACTCTACAAAAGCTCGCAGGAGGCTTTAGTAACTCAGACCGCAAGAACGCAAAATGAGGTGAATAATGCCATGGAGTACATACGAAAGAAACGCCGACACGGACAACCGCAAGGCTCTCACCTTTACGGGTTACTCGGTAAAAGGTCAAGCGACTGTGTGAAAAAATGGTGCTCTAAACATAAGCTAGAACATTTTTTATTTAATCTACGGGTAAGAGTTTAAAAGGAAATTCATGCGCTATAGCCTTAAAAACCGAATTGAGCGAAAAGGTGTACTGTGTATGTTTTTAAACGCAGCGATACACGGTTTTGGTTTAAAACAAAAAATTTCCTTTCTTTAGCCAATATACACTTCGTAAGTACGCACACTCTTTTGCAATTGACAAATTTACAAATCCAAGTCTAGCTAAAAAGTTAAACTGCGATCTCTTGGCAAAACGAGGTTTTTGACAAATAAGTTTTCAAAATTATCACTTGCATGACCGAATGAACGATATTTTGACGAAGTTTAATGAAGTGAAATTGTACTTATATTTCCGTTTGAAAGCCAGCCCGGCTGTATAATCTGCCTTTATCGAATCGGACGTGATCTCTCTTATTCTCAGATAAACCGACCGACACCCATTAGGATGGTGGTAATTTCTAAAAAAGACAACCAGCGTTTCTAATTTGTAACTCGTTATTGAAGTAAGTACCTCTTCCCTTTAATTTGCAGACACGTTTATTACTTTTAAACTGTGTGATAATTAATTTTTGCATTTTAGGATTTCTTATTTTCTTACTTCGAAATCTCACCCGCCAACTCGATGTTTTTCATTTTCTCCAGCTCCCTCTATCTGTCTGACTGTCTGTCTCTTTCTCTCTCCCTCACATACACATACGCACGCGCACACACAAATCGGTATCATATATGTAATATTATTAATGGAGCATGTAAATAAACATAGAAAACACCCCCCCCACACACACACACACACTCTCACTCACTCACTCACTCACTCACTCTGTCTTTCTCATTCTCTCTCAATCTATTGCTATTTCTCTCATTCTCACTCTCTTTTTCTTTCATTTTTTCTCTCTCACCCTCACTCTTTCTCCATCTCTTACTCCTCTATCTCCCTCTCTTTTTTTTTAACTTACTCACTCTCCCTCAGTCTCTCTCTCTCTCTCTCTCTCTCTCTCTCTCTCTCAATCTCTTTCTTTCTCTTTAGAAATACCTATTTTGATAATCCCGTGAGAGTACCCAGTAAAATGATCCAGTGTCAGCCAATTTTGATAAACACAACTTAATTTATCCATCACTTCACCTCTTTCATACTCTCTCTTTATCTTACAAACTTATCTCTTTCTTTCTCCCTCTCTCTCCCACTCATTTGTCCCTTTCTTCTTCTCACTCTCTCTTTCTCTTTAGAAATGCAACAAAGCGAATCAGCATACTGTGATCGGAAGAACCGAATTAATTACAAGTTTTGATAATTCCGCTAGAATGTTGATTATTACATTTTAATTTATCCATTAACTTCCCTTCGCTCTCTCTCTCTCTCTCTCTCTCTCTCGCTCTCGCTCTTTAACTATCTATCTATCTATCTCGACACGTACAGACAAGAGCTGAAAAACCAAAATAAAACAAGTAATTTCGTAATTTCACTGAATCTGAATAAAGCTTTGGTTTGCCAAGGGAGTTCCTTTCCATACGAAGCAAGTACCAATATGGTACACAATGAACCGTATTATTTTGAATGTAAGAAATCGTTATTTATAAATTGTGACCCTATTTCTTCCCAACTCTGGCAATTTACAGTGCAAGTTGGGAGATTTGTTATGTGCTGTGTGTGCAATGGTTTAAGTCAAATGTCAGTGGGTTAAAACTGGTCTAGAACTAAGTCTCATTTATCGGACGTTGCCCTGAAATCAAAACATCCGACCGATAAGTCATTTTCACTTACGAGATAATTCACGATCGTTTCAAATGTCGGCGTTAAGTTAGGAAAGATGGAATTTCGGCCAATCTCGTTTCTATCAATTTTTTACCGTGGGAGTTCATAGCTTGATCGGTGGATAATTTTGTGTGTTTACAACTCGCCCTTCGGCTTACAATAAGAGAAAGCTTATTATAATAATAATAAACTCGTGAAAACGGTGAGCAAACAAGACGTTTTTGGGAGAGTTTACAATTTTCTCGTTATTCGATCAAAAATGATTTTTTTCAATTATCATTTAATTCTGCGTCATTCTGATGGTAAAAGAAAAAGCCAGAATTTTGAATTTTCACGAAAGTGCCATGGGAAACCTTTACGACGCGCGTTTCATCCACAAGGTGTTATTAATAAAGAGTTTTTTTTTTCAATTTACAACATGTTTCTCCAGTATGTCTATCTCTTTTGTCGTTAATGCCAGAGAATTGTATTCCATTGTCGAATCACAATTCGGTAACAAGCTTTAATATTCGCTTTCACGTTAGGAAAGTCGCTGGCCCTTCTTCGGCTTCTTCTTCATTTTTTGTCCTTTTTTTCAGACAGCTCGTCGTCTCTTTTTGTCAGCCCTGTTCATCCTTTCGTAATGGGCATCTGGCTACTCACGTCCGCCACAATTTACTGTGGAAAGCCACGTGAAATCGCTTTCCTTGAAGGACGCTGAGCAGTCCTCTATTGTCAAATTATAAACGGGACATAGTCACATCACTCTATTAGATAAACTGGCATCCTTTCCGAATGCTGACAAGGGTCAAAACTTTTTTTTACTTAGAAGTTTTTTTTATGGTAATTTCCATCAAAAGGTAAATATCAACGGGTCCTCGCTACACAAAGGAATATATGAAGCATATCCATCCATCCATCGACTATGACCGCTGTGTCGGTCTGTCAGATGCGTTTCGCCATCTTCAGCGTGTCTGTTGGGGTATAGTAAAATTTTTAACTAAGACGTCACCATCACGACAGATTTGCAGGTTTTCCCCCTCACAGACCGCACAAATAATTTTCACAATTTAACACCAAAACTGTCTTCGACTGGTCGATACGAGATCCTCAAAATAGAAGATATTTTATAGGATAAACAACGGTACAGTGTTGGCGATAAACACCGACCTATCTACCCTACTTTAATCTATTTAAAGGAATAAAAAACAGTCCAACACCCACTAGAGATGGTGTTAAGGTGAAAAACCTTCGATACGAATCGATGGTGGGCGGACCAGGTTCATTTTATAATATTCCTCTAAAAAGAAATTAATTACAATTGTTTTCCCAACATCTTAGTCCTCAGAGATTCGGTCGTTCCTTTTTTTCAGGAGAAATTAGGGAATTAATTTTTGGTTTTTTAATGTTTAAACACGAGGACAAACAGCGAAAACAGGAGATCCCAAAGAAGCATCTTAGGCCCTACTCACACGGGGATACGCAGATCTCGTCTACAGCTACCTGACAACCAGGAGTCAAAGACTGGACGGCGCGAGTAGCCCATCATCGTCATACAGCTTATGTCCCAGAGTGGGCCGAAGTGCTCTTCATTGTGTCCTCCCCCTGTACACAATGTCTAGTGATTCAAGTAGTGATTAAGACATCATAATGCATTACCGGCATGATGTACATATCGAGAAAAATGAGAAAGTTGTGGGTACATCATTAAATAAATACAAATATTAGGTTATTCCTTGCTGCAAAAGAAACTGGCACAAATTTTAAATTGAACACTTTTTCATTTATAACGCGCGCAATGGTATGGAAGTAACTGATTGAAAGACCAAAGTGTGACACCTCCTAATTAAGCACGATGGGTCACTTGGTCACCGAGTATCACAGTCAATGTAAGACTTGAGCATCACCGTGTTGCATTTTGGTATCGCCTTTATTTGCCTCGAATTTAGGGCAGCACAATTTATTTTTAGTCTATCGATTGTTATATAAGGTATAAGATCGTCGAGATGCAACACATTAGGAATCAATTCGTACAAATTTAGTAGGCCGTTCAATGCGATTAAATTTTTTAAAATTATTATTATCAAACAATGTATACATATAAGTGAAGCATGTCCAGCCAGATTTAAAAGTATATCGGCTTGTTCCTTTGCATTTTGAATTTTTACAGTAGTTATTAAAGTAATACAATACTACTTCGAAAAAAAATATCCTTGTTATTCCCTGTTTCTTTTTTGAGGCAGAGCTTTTATAACGTTTATAATTAAGGTAATAAACTCCCAAGTTATGAGGATGTTGAGTCATGATTGAAGTTAAGTGAGTTTGTTTACTTATTTTTTTAATTTTTTTTTTTAACAAAGTTAATTATGTTTAAATATTTAAGGTTATTTATATTAGTTAATATTTATGTAAGGTATTCGTCGAAATGAAAAAGTTCGAACCCACAACCTTTGGCTCAATACGCCGAACAATACGCTCTAACCATTGAGCTATTGTGACCGAAATTGGTTAGAGCAGCGGCGTATTGAAACGAAGGTCGTGGGTTCGAATCCCGCTCGTGACACTAACTTTTTCATTTCGAACAATACCTTACATAAAGATTAACTAATTGAAAGATGTTATTTGGTCAATAGGACCACGAAATATAATGGAGTTCTTTATATTATTATCATGAAATATATTCCTAAGTGTACCTTTTTGTAAAGTATTTGTTTTATTTAAATGACAATTGGCCGGTACATCATAGCTTTATAGTCGGTATCGAATTAAGGATTCAAAAATGGCTTTATGTACCAAATAATGGAATCTTGGTTAAGGAAGTAACTCAGCTAGATAAATCTTTGCACTACATGCTGTTAGTTTTTTTTTTTTAATTTTAAATTGAGACAGTATCGTTCCCAAGATAAGCTTTCATCCACTATTATACCCAAATAGTTTGTACTTGAAAACCACTTTATAATTTTGGGCAGTCACATCCATCATTTTTTTTACTAATCAGGCAGTCACAAGAGTGATATATTAATTTACTGTAGGTTCTAACCGTGTGCGTATGGGGTGCCCTGAATCCCATTACCAATTTTTTTGTGTCTAAGTACTAATTCTAATTTGCCAAATTAGATAATTCGTCAAAAGGTACTTGAGCTTTGAAAACTGCCGTATCTAACTTCTTATTGGTTAGAAGAAATGTTGAGTCGTCAGCGAAGGAAAATGACAACCATTTGTATAGATGTTATAAAGTGTAGCCCCAAGAATACTCCCTTGAGGCACTCCACAATCTGCCGGACTTTTACTAGGCCCTTTCTATCTTCAAGGTAACTTTCATATTTCTGGTTGACCCAGAGCATCCAATGGTTTTTACGCTATCTAATAATTTTTTATGCCTTGGAGCTGTCAACAAAGATACTCATAGTACCCATACCTGATCTTAGAGTAAACAAAGTTGCAAAAATGCAGCAGTAGTTTCTCGAAACTTTTACCTGTTTGAAAATCATATTTTTGTTTATGGATGATTCTGTAACTATCTAAGTGCACATTTAACTTATTTGCAATGATTTTTTCTATACTTTTATCCACAAAGGAATAAATTGAAATTGGACTATAACGTCAGGTTTTTCCCCTTTTTTATGAATTCCATTTATTGGCGGAAAAATCAAGCTGCAATTCAAAAGAATTTTGATTCAAAGCGAGAAACCTTTACAAATGACATTTAGGTGTCCAAATTTTTCCTGCTTTTGGCTTAAGTTTTCATGCAATCTATTACGGAATAAATTCTTGTGTATATTTTTTCTCCAACTGATACGTAACATCATTATTGAACCAGTTTAGTGCAACAGATACGGATCTTTCAGAAATTGTGAGCGCTCTAAATGGCCCTGGGATATAATTAAATTGCCAGCCGCGTTTCTCTCTTAACGTTATAATTGCCAGAGGGTTGGAGGGTTGGGATTGTCATTACGAAAAGATTAAATACGAGCCTTGGGACAGTCCGAGAGCTGTTCGACCCGAGACCGTGACCTTACTGAAAATAGAAGCCGAGAAATAAAACTGCAACCGCTTCTGTAATAGGTGGGGGGGGGAATGTAAATCGCGACGTATGCGGAAGCGGGTCAGAGCGGACTGGAGCGTTCTGCACTTTTGCCGAAATAGCAAGGACGCCTGGCGTCCTGTTGCCAGGACGTCGATAATTCTCGACCGGCGGCCTTGCCATCGACAATCGCAATTGGTTTGAAAAACAAAAGGGGAAAAAATAAGACGAATGCAGAAATAAACGGGGCTATAAATCAGAAAACGCTTATTTACTTGATCCTACAAGGCTTTAAAAAGCTCCTAACCCGTCTTATGACCGCTTTCACTCCATCTTTTTAATGGGCACTAATCATTAAAAGCTGAGAATATTCGGCGAACTCGCTCAAAACACATCTGCGTAAAACAAAAATTTAAACATCAAATCCCCAAAATTAAAATAAAATGTACATACTTGTTACATTTATTCTTTTTGATCAAATTTAAACCAAATACGGCTATAATGATTTAGTTATAGAATCAAAGTCAAACAAAAAACCCTTCAAAATCTGTATTTATTTATAAATATTTATTTGGTATCTGCGAATCGATGAGCTATTGTTCATACGATACTTCAGAGTCTGAGCGATCATTAACTTACAAACCCTTTTTTACATTACATCCTTAATTTTTGTTGATACAATCATCAGAATATGTATCCTAAGAATTAATTACACGAGTAATTTTGTTCTTCGAGCTTCTCTCCAGAGCAATAATTTTACCTTTTTTTCCCCAGGTTAAATAAGGTTGAGATTGGAGATTTCTTCTTGGAGTCCGAATATTTTTGTTACACAAATAACTATTGAAGATGGCTAGAAACCGAAACACCGTGTTGGCTTTTTTGGGGTTAGGGAACATTCGAATATACAAGTGCCTCCAAGTTATAGGGAAGTAGGTTGTACGAAGAATATAATTAAATAGGTATTTCTAAATTTTTAAAATCGTAAATGTATAACTTTGCCCGATCCGTTTCGATTTAGCCAAATCACAACAGAAAGTACAACGAGGTTAAGCGGACCAGGTTAAACTGTCAACATAAGTCTACTAGTTTTCTCGAGGGTTGTGGAAGGTATCAAGTAAACCACGTGAAACACTACCCTGGAAAAAGACAATAGCAAAACTATAAGTAGCCGTGTTAACAGAAAATCGTGATCAATGATAGCCTGATTTCCAAACCCTTTCCGAGAGTCGCCCGACTTTTAAAAGCCGTTGCGAAAGATGAAATTCCGTGATTCTTTCCCAGCCTGGTGTCACAATCGCGATTCGTTAAGGAGGGACGGATTTTTCCGATCTGCCCTTTCGTTTATTATAAAACAATTGCGCTACAGTTTCGAAATCGAACAAATAAACCACGCGCTATGAATACTGAGCATCGATCAGGCATCGCGTGTGTCTGGTATTGTCTTCGTTTCCTGTGAGTCATTTGCATCCGCCACGTATCGCTCGTGTTTTTTTTCCCCTCCGATGCTCTAATTTATTATTCAACATAGATATATTAACACGGCCCGTACAATTTAACCGTGGGAAACTTTCGAATATCGAAGGCAGGACGGGCACTAAAAACGTACAAGAGTCAATCGCTTGCATCGTAACGATGTTTTCAGAATGTTATGAACTGATGTGATAACGTCAGCGATAACGTATCAAGAAAAACAAGAAACATATATAAATTTGGCTGGAAAATCTCTTAAATTGAATTTTTGCTAGACTGATCAGACGATATTCATCTATATAATTATTTTTGTACATGTCAAATTATTTCGGAAGACCATGTGAGAAGTTTTAAATATATATAGGTGTTAAATTTTCTTTTGTTTTTGATATTTTGGCTCTCTATTTTCCTACCGCCACTTCATTCTTGTAAAAGTTTAACAATACGAATAACTCAATCTTGAAAGACAAGTTCTACACAAGCTTGCGATCTGAAGCACCCTAAACAATTGTTTTCCATGTTAATTTAATAAACGTCGGCAAGGAGCTGGTTTAGGTATGCGAAACTAAGGAAGCCTTTGCTGAGTCCCAGGACATATGGGAGTAGAAAGTAACGAGCGGATGCTCTTGCAAGAAGCTGCTATACCGTAGATAGGACCCGAGCCCTTCTGTAACAAAGGAATCCACACAATCAATGACGATATCATACAGAAGGAGAAAAAGAACATGATGAAATAATGGAACTCACTCATTGGACACAAACAATCCAAGAACCTCCTAACAAACTTTGGAAGGAAAGAGGTAACAGTATGTATTAAACGGAGCTGGAAAAAACTGCGAATCCTTACAGGATTGTTAACAGGACACTGCAAACTAAATGGACATCTGAAGAAGATCGGCACGTGCAGATTCTGGAAAGAAGTAGAGGAGACAACAACACACCTACTGACAAGTAGTGCTACACTTGCCCGCAGGAGGAAGTGTTTTTGGACATACAACGTAACCGTAGAAGAGATTCGACCACTGAAACCGGGTCTCCACAAACCAAAGCACAGAACGGGGAATATAATAGCTCTTAAAGGGTGCAGCGAAATACGCACCACAACTCATACATCTACAAGGAGTTGGTCGTTCTGATTTTTTGGCATGCTCTCAATAATAGCTTCAAACTAGACCCCATCCAAAAAGGATATGTCAGAATGAAAGCTATAACTAGGGTCGAACAATTGCCACCATAGCATCTTTCAACTCAGACCTTCTGCTCTTTCTATCTTTTGTTTTGTTTCTGTAGTTTATTATTCAACATCACGCTACTAAAACGAGCGTTGTCTAATGGAAGTAATAAATGTGGACATTTTAGATTTTTAAACAACCGGTCATAAAACAGCTCTAATTTTTTGTCCTCCCCGGAATGAGATCAGAGCCGTAGGACGTTCACCAGGAACTATGCGGGATGGATTCCATTACCAGTTTATTCGTGGACGTACATAAATTATAGCCGGCGGGGGCTAATGCCATTGTTCCCATGCGGCACCTTTTGTCTCCGTAAGCGATCTAAAACCGGGGGAAACGCTCTGGGGGAGAATTCGGATCAAAAGAAATACGTACGTCTGGAAAAATGTTATACCATTGAAATCAACGCACTTGACCGAATTTAAGTGCGGACAACGTGATTCACCCGTCGCATTGTGAAGTGTCGGTTAAGATAAAATTACAACAAAAAAATTAGAAAACCGGAAGTTCCTGAAAAAACAAAATAATTCACAACACAAACAACATACGATAACGAAAAAATCATCTATGATCACGTTTTGTTTTCTTTTTATCATTACATTCCGAAAATCATGCTAGGCGAGATTCTAACGCAAAAATGTCTTTAGTTACCTTTTATTTATCACAATATTTTTGTGAGAAATGTTCAATAAACAAGTAAAAATGTGAGTTGGATTGATGAAAGATCCAAAATAAGCAATTTAAAGCAGCGCTTTCCATCTGCTGTGTTACCTTCATTTCTTTCAAAAACTAATTATCACATTAAATTTAATTCCAGTTGAATCTTTAAAGATTATCCTTCCAAAAAGTAGGAAAAGAACAATGATTACTTCATTAATACGGTAACTACCTTGTCTTCATGAAGGTCATATGCCAGTTTCCAACTAATGGACCTTCACACACTTTCCTTCCTTTTGGAAGATATTATCTACAGATTACGAAAATTCCTTTACAATTTAACAAAATAAATACATCTCGTTGGTGATGCCAGGTCGAAATTATGTCAGACCAAGTTTTCATCATTTCTTTATCTATGTAGACCCAAAGACAAACCAAAAGAATCAACCCTCGTGTTCAGGAAAACTTAATCATTTCTAATGGACCTTCATACATTTTCCTTCCTTTAGATATTAACAGATTGCGAAAATACCTTTACATTTTAACTAAATAAATACATGTAGTTTGTGATGCCAGGTCGAAATTATGTCAGATCATGTTTTAATCATATCTTTATCTATGTAGACCCAAGGACAAACCAAAAGAATCCTCGTGTTAAGGAAAAATTAATCACATCTGATAGCCATAAGCCACAAGTTACAGGCGTTTTAAGATAAAAACGAAGAAAATATTGAAAACATGATGCTGACGGAAGGAGTAGTTGTGAATATTAAATACAGATACTTCGTTATAATCACCTGCTTGGGAAGCAAACGGGAAAATTAATTGGTCGTCTGTATAATATAAGAATTCAATTAGGATTCTTGAGGTGTCGATTAACGCAGACGAGAAGGAATCTAAGAACGGACGATGAAACTTCGAAACTTTTTTTCATCAGAAACTGATTTATTATTTTTAAAAAGTGTCGGTTTTACAGGCGGTTGACTTTTCGTGTCGACCTACGTGCCAAACAGACTCGGTGTCGCGCGCAATGAGCCCAATTGGAGTCGAAAGGCGTTAAATGTCGCAGGGATCATTTTTTAATTGAATACCGTTACGCGTACTGGGTAGCAAGGCGGCAAACCGGTTCAAAACGAGTTTTCCTCTGGAAAAACAACCGTGGGATCCGCGTCCGTTCGAAGACCGTCGAAGTCCTAATGATGCAAGTATGCGGAAGATGTTGCGATGGTGTGAATCCATTTTTCTGTGTTCTGCGCTAATATCGCATGAGAACAAAGGTGAAAATTGGCGTTCACGGCTTTGTTTTCGGGTTCGGGACAAGGGAAAGTTTTCCAGCCGGGTAATCGTCTCTTCTAACTGACTATCGGCCGATCGGCATCGCCACAGTTGGAAGATAGCACCCAAGTTGCACAAGATACTTCCGTTACATGGTATACCACCAATCGAGTTTCAGACGGTCATAGGATTCGGTGAGAACTTCCAAATCCGATCCGTAGAGCTTAAGTAATTGCAGCCAATTAAACTGCTTATTTTACAATTGATCACAAATCAACGATTAAAATTAACGATGAAACAAATAACTTTATTCACCAAATGAAAATACATTTTCACATGATAAGATGGGAGTATAATATAAACAAAAAAAAAGTTCTTGTACATTACAAAACTAACTATTAGAGCTGATTCACTCAAATAGAAAATATTCTGTCTTCTCAGCGTAAAGCTAAAAATTGAACTGCTCCACGAGAATCAGGTCTGAACCATCGGGGGAATTAAGTCATAACCATCAATTACGCTTCCTAAACTGTTGTGGTTACCAAACAGACGGTTCACTCAGGCAAGAACAAAATAATTAAAAATTAAAAAAGGTCTTAAAAATGAGCTATCGTAGCTAATATTATCAGTGGGGAGTAATAAAGTTGGATATGTTCGCATCTAAGTTTGAAGAACCGACATGAATGGAGACAAGTTTGGTTTATTATTGTTAGTGAGGTTGAAAAGTGAGTTTGAATAGACTTCTTTGTAGAGCAAAAATCTATTTGATCTAAGGGACTGGAACGAATGGATGATTCAAAAGCCGAGCATATAGCGAACCATTTTTCATGGGTGTTAAGGAAGAAGACAAATTCAGTATTAAAATTATTAATTCAAGAAATAATACAAAAACATGTAACAATCTAATAAACCAAAATTAAATTACGTGGGATCAACAATTTCAATTAAAATTTTGGTGATACTAGTTCAAAAAATTATTTATAACCAAGGATCCGAAAAAAAGACTATTTTTTTTTTTTGGTTTTTGCCTCCGTTTTAAATCTATTACTTTTTTTTTCGTAGGGTAATAAAATATGGAGGATATGAAAATAGTATTTGGAGCTTCACACGTGATACTTTATACGTTGATATTAAAATGGGACCAACCAACTAAGTGAAATAACAAGAAACAAATTTATTTTTGTTTTCCTACTCGAAAAAACCCAGCTAACAAATTTTTGAGAATATCAAATCTCTAAATTCTCAAATTTGTTGCCCTCCATTTTTTTGGAAATGTTCAAATTTTATTCGAAAATACTGATAATTTTGGTACGAATCACAGATTAACAAGAAACTTTACAGGGGTTAGCCCGTACTGGCATAAATTTTTATTTCCGTACATAAATTAGAAGAGAGGTTGAAAATAAAATATTATGAGATGCGACATAGCTTGAAAGAAGAGACATTAATCTATCTAACTATATTTCTACTTAATAAAAAATTGCACCCAGATTGAGCCCAAAACATGAATATTTTTCTATAGGGTTAAAAATTTATATTTAAAAATTTTAAATGGTAATAAAATCGAATCTTAACTGATTATTGTTTCAATAAATTGTTTTTTGGCGTACTTTACTCCATGAATCTTTTAGTTTTTGTAACTTGTAAATTTAATACAACAATATTAGTTTCTTATTATTTATTTTAAAAAAGTGATTGATATGCAAAACCTTGAAATGCATGCAAAACAAAGCAACAAATAGAGAAATTTTAAAAAACTATTTAAATTATTCCTCTTGACTCCTATGGCCCATTGGCAAGAACTCGCCCACTCTACTAAGCTGAGTTCATAATTTCCTTACGGATAAGCCATAATTTTTAACGTTGTAAGTTTTTTTTAACCGTGTAAACCGTTTGAAATATTTTTGAAGTCTTGATGACCAGGACTATCCTTGTATGCATGTCGAAGTCACTGAGAAAAGAACATCCATTCAAATTGACCTTATCAATGATTTTTCACATAACAACAGAATTGCATTGCTTAAAATGGAAAGAAATGCGTACAAATATAAGAGAAAAAATTATTTAAAAAAATGCAATAATCAAAATAACGCCAATGTGATATCTCTCTACCAATTAATTTTACAACCGAAAATCTTTCTACAATAAATTTTCTTATTAAAAAAAAAATCAATTTCAAAATATCAGAAAATTATAAGTAACCTATAAAAGGATTTCATAAGAACACTCAATTATTTAACTTAACACAAAGAAATAACGAAGATCAACGATAATTTCCTGTTTTCCAACTTATATTACGGTAACTCATTATAAAATATAATTTTTTAAGATGATTTTATATAATTCCTTTGTTACACTGTCACGGAACTACAATTTTTATTATCTATTGTTAGAACAATTAATTAATAAATTAGAGCCTCCTTGTGTTAATTTTCAGAGACAGTATTGCAACAATATATTCTGGTCTTCTTATGATTTATATGTATAACAAATGTTAATATTATGTCCTGTTGTATAACACATTCAGGCTTGACTTTAAACTGTTTTCGGAAGTTTGAGCTTCCAAATATCCATTTAGTCCAATCAATAATCAATTTTTTACGAAGGATTTTGGTATGGAAAGGGAGACAGCCTTGCTCTTATGTCAATTTCCTTCGATGTTTTCTAGTAATCCCTAGTTTTTTTAAGCTATTGTTTTGTTTTGTTTGAAATAGATTTGAGCGATGGTTGTGGGTTAGAAGTATGGCGTAAATTGGTGAAACCGTTAGTCCATTGGTACGATGCTATCTTTAAACCTTGTCTCAATACATTTGAATACCCACCCACACGACTGCGACAATAAACAGTACGACGGACCCCGATGTGATCACCAATGACCCAACCGCCGGCAATAAATAACTAAATATAAACAATGAAATATAAATTTAAAAACACGTCGTTGAACATCGACGTACTACAATTCCTAGTGTATTTGCATATTTGAATTATTTATCCTATGGCTGCATGTTAAAGCTTGGTTTTAATTAATCTAAATTATTTGTTGTCAAATGTACGCACGGTCAATGCAAACAACATACACTCTTTCTTAACTGTTTCACCATATTGATTACAAACAAGGCAACTTTATTTTTAACAAGTATTACTTTTGGCCATGTCAAAACATCCTTTTGTAACCTCCACATGTTTTTATTTCAGAATTTTAAAAGGTGTAATTTTTTACCAGATTAGGCCATGTATTACACCATCCTTTCTGAAAATGATCTAATGGACTATTAATCAATCGAGTAGACTATAAAATGAGAATTTCTCACTTTGTGTTAGTTCGAAATTTCCAAGAGTCGTTCAGTTGTAAATTGTAAGGTAATTAGAGCAGAAAGAACCCGCATGCTGATAAAGGCTTCGAATCGTTAAAAAAGGACTTGTTATGCGCTTGTGGCAACGTTGTCTTTCACAACGGACAACTTATCGCCTCGTGAAAACAGCCAGTTGAAAATTTAAGCTTTTTTAACGATTCAAAAGATTCCAATTTATGAAAATATAAGCCACGTTGTGCGCATTTGACCACGAGACAAATTCTATATAACCTCGTAAAGAGTCCGTCAGCACTGTTCCGCATTTTATTAGGTTTAAAGAAACTTAAGTATCACTGTTAACAGTACGACTGTTGGATTAGAATATTACATTTTTTAGCATCAATTTTTATAGGCTAAACGTGTCCATAATTTATAGCAAAAATATCAATAGTGAGAAAGGCAAAAACCTGTAGTCCACGCTATTATTGGATCATCTAATTTTTTAAAAATCAAAAACCTCTTAAAAAAGCGTATGTATTTAGTGTGTGATCTCATAGATTTATAGTTTACTAATATAATCATAAAAATATACACAGTTGAACTTCGTTCATTGCAAAATATTTCATTGTTTAAACAACCAGGGTAAAAATTGACTTATTGTTGTGTAATATTGCAAAATATATTTCAACTCTAAATTTTACTGGACTGCATTATTGATGATCTTAATTGAAAATTTTATTTCGTTATTTTAAAGAATAAGGTTAAAATGAGACTTGTTTCTTGATCAACGTTATCAATACGCCTAAGGTCGTTGGTTCGAATCCCGCTCATGAAACTAATTTTTCATCTCAACCAAAAACCTTACAGAACAAGAGTAATTAATTGCAGTTATCAATGGAAAACTACTCTAAATTTATGCCCTTTTCTCCAAAACCATTAATAGATTAAAATAATGTTTTATATGTATGTTTGTGAATGTTAAATGAATAGTTGTAGCTAACAGAATTTTCCTGATGTAAACTGTGAACTGAATTTTGAAATTTGGAAAAAAGATTGTCAATTTTTTCCCACTAGACGCCTCCTTTTTTCATAAAATGTACAATATTTCCGTAGCTATAACTATTATAAAGCGACTCCTTAATGATTTAAAAAATTCAATATCAAAATCAGTTGATTTAAAAAAAAAGAGACTTTTAGGCGAGAAAACGTGATTTTTCAGATGACGCAAAACATTGAAAATGTCTCAATTCGCGGCATAAAGACAATATAGCGTTTCAATGGGGATCTTAGATGGTTTAAAATTTTGGATAAGTAATAATAAATTATTATGTTGCACTTCATCAGAAAGGGGAGTAAGAAAAACAGATAAGCTACCGAAAAAGCGCAAAAAAAAATACAAAGCCAAGAAAGTTGGAGGATATGCATTAGAAAGCTCTATATACCGCTAGAAGTTTCTGAAATCCTGGAGGATTAATAAAATTATGACTAAATAATAAACAAAACAAATTCGTTTTGTTTTATTCTTTTAATGTCTCTAAGAAATTCAAAAATATTTAAAAGACAAGAGAATACAAAAATGACGAAACTGATACTTCTGCCGAAGCTATAAATAATTAAAAATTAAATACCTTCAATAACTAAAATACCTAATAATTTAAAAAAAAATTCCAGGGCTCTATTCTATTTTTTCATACACCGTTAGATCCGGAAAAATAAAGAAATTTAAGGATTTTTTTTTAGTTTTTAGTTTTGTCTGCCTTTTAAGTAGTTATATTTCTCATTCTTTTATAAAGTTTTTGTCTCTTTCTTATCTTTACGTTTCATTTTACGTTGTTAATTCTTTTCAGGGACTAGTCTATTAACTACAATAATTACAATAAAAAAATGGATATTTTTCCTTGGATCAGAGATCTGTGATTCTTGCGTATGTCCTTACTAAATATAATTAAATTTGTCTTTTTTTTATTGTAATTCAAATATAATTCAGAAAAGTAAAATGTTCGTAAGTTATGCTGAGGGAAAAAACAATCCTTATTCCGAACAGTTATAAGGTCGAAATTCCTACGGAAAACGTCTACCTTTCGTAGCGTTACACTTGTCCAGGACGCATGAAGGACGATATTAATTGGCCTAATAACGATATAAATTACACGCTTTACCGCTAATTGCCGAGAAAAGTGAGACTTCCACTGCAGGACTTTGTTCCGATGGAAAATTAAATCCACCATGGGAACTTCAGCCTTGCGAGGGAAATCTGAATAACCAGGAGAGAGAGAAAGAATCTATGCAATCGGGCACTCCTAGCTGTTCTAATCAAAAGTAAAATGTACAAAAAAAAAAAAAAAAATGAAAATGAGAGATTATTTCAGGCATTTTTTAAATGGGGCCGAACTACATCTTCGACCGAAATAACCCATTCCAAATCTAAAATGAGACCATTTTTGTAAATAATTTGTTTATATCGTTTATTCAACACCAATAAAACTTTTTTTTTTTAAAAATGGGGTAATGAAGAAAACTGCAAAAATTTAGTTAAGTATGTAGATATTTTTTAAAATAATTAACTACCTAGTTGTTCATATTTGTTAGTCGTGTAAATCATTAGAAATAATTGCAAAGCCCTGATGAAGAAGAATATTATGAATATTCCTCCTATGCTTGACGAAGGACTTTAAACATTGTATTTTTTTTTTTAATACATTTCCTATTCTCAGGTCCAACGGTACAAAGAGCTCAAATTATTTTATGTTTTTAATCAAACATGATAAAAATGGCAATGGAACGTATTCACACAGAAATGTTAATTTTAACAAACAAATCGATGCTAATTCGAAAAATATTACAGTTCTCCCAACGTCGCCCTCATTGAGCAACGAAAAAAAAAAATATTGTGCAATTTTTCAGTTATTAAATATCAGTAGTTTTTTGTAAGTCAATTTCTTCGTCTTTGTTTCTTGTTACAAAAATTCTTTTAACCTATTTAGCTACGTCCCTCAGTCATAAAATAATTATGTTTGTATTTCTTGTATATAGTTAGAAATCTGTTGATACCACTGAAAACAACGTTAAATTTCCAATCAGATGCGATCAATACTAAAATTGTAAATGTTGATGAAATAAGCGTTTTAGAAGCGAGAACTTTGAAAAATAATTTTGTTTTAAGTTGAAAAAGTTTCTATGGTGATTCTAAACTACTATTTCCAAACCAGCAAATTTCAGAAAATGTACCTTCTTTTTTGTGGTGCAATTGTTTTTTTTTAAATTCCTTTTTCCAAAGAAATAGAAATTGATAAGGAAAGAAAAACGGTGGTTTGATGATTCGTAAGGAGGAAAGATTAATCATAATAAAAAATATAAAACTTAAGAAAATTTTGAATGAATTTGTATGCAGTCGTGCTGGTGAATCAGTAAACACTTGCACTATTTTGGTTTCGAACTCAAATTTAAATAAGTTTAATAATTTCATTCAAAATTTCTTTAAGTATTTTTTTCTTCATTCTTTGAAACCAATAATTAAAAAAGCAATTGCACCAAAAAGGATATTACACGAGTACGTTATCTGAAATTTGGTGATCTCTAGGTATGTAAATAGTAGTTTAGAATCACCATAGTAAATTTTTCAATTAAAAAATATATATATTTTTCGATGTTCTGCCTACTAAAATTCTAAAACTCTTTTGTCACCAACGTTTACAAGTTTATTATTGATCACACCTTACTGGAAATTTAACGTACTTTTCAATGGTCTTTCAACCTTTCAGTTTTGGAGTTATCATTGTTTACTTGAAGCACGGTCGTGAAATCTTAAAAAATTAAGTAATTCCGGAACTGTTGAGATTCGGACCACAGTTAAATAGGATTTTTTGTTCCATTTTGAACGTAGAATCTACTGGCAAAGTTTGTAGCACGGGTAGCCGAACACCGTGTATACATATATTTTTTAATTATTTCTCCACCACACTAACCCTGCAGTGTAGGAGTATATTTGACATGCTCCCTGTTTGATTACATGTGCCTCGTATATGTGTATTATTATTCTCGAAATTCGTATTTAACGGCTTTAATGGGTGTTTAAAACGAGCCAGAATTGTTTAAAAAAATATTTTCTGACCTACCTACTTCGCCTTTTGAAACTTTTCATATATTTATTCCCATTTAATACCATCGTGCATTTATTTTCCTTGGTGTCAAATAAAAAAAATCCACTGATATATAATTCAATGAAATACATGAATAATATTAATATAATGAAATTCATAACGAAGACATATTTTTTTAAACTAATTATACAAAACTTAACCATACGGCATGTCTCCCGGACGTACAGGTCAACTGACTTCGATTTTAAATTACGTTTTATTTTAATTATTTATTTATTTGTATTGAATAAGCGGAATAAGTCAGAAGTTGTATTGGGACATTAACCTAGATCTAAACGAGTCGGCAACTAGTAGTATCGTGTCATCTGATTCCAGTCAGGACCATCAAAGAATCAGCCCGACAGTCATACGCCAAAAGTTTTTTGAAGTTGAAAGCACTCTGAATTCGCTCAGTGTAGAACAAGTACACAAAAACTGGCATAAAATAAGAAAGGCAGAAAAGCCTATTAAAAAAAAGTTTAAATTGTTAAATTGTTTTCGACCAAGTCGAACACCCTAATTTTTTTAAATTAAAATCTTTGTTCAACGTACCTCCCTTGTCAGTTAATTAATAAAAACTATTCATTGTGCTGCAAATGTCTTTACATTGCCTTATTCTTGTTATTGTATTACTATTTTTACAGGTTTTGACTTACAAGTAACGAATATTTAGGGTTTTTTAAATTACAAAGCTTTGACCAAAAAAATTACTTTTAGTTATGCAATAAATTGGTAAATTTATATATTTCATCTTCTATATGGTACCTGTTTACATTTGATTAGGCTGTAACATATTATTACAAAATATCTCAATGGGCGTATTTTTTCAATAATAAAGATCTGCTTATAACAAATTGTATACAGTTTTTTGTTTGTTTTTTTCAAAACGAATAAATATAAAATTTGTTCAGGAATGCCATCGAAAATACATATCGAATCGTAAAAACCTAGGAGTTTTATTGTTGAATCGGAGATTTTTGACCATTTAGCCGTTTTCCTTTAACCCCCTTGGCTTCGTACCATCGTACATTTGTTTTGTTAAAAAGCATACAATTAACGAGAGTAATGTGTAAGAAATATATATGACACTATAGCACCGATGATCGTATTTTAAACTTCTAGCAGCTGATGTTTATCAAAATTTCGTATACAAGTCCTCTACATCAAATTTTTACGAGCTAATCGTCGTCGGTAAAGATCAAAAGAGGGATTAAAAGAAAGCCGGTGCTTACCTTCGGATACGAAACTTGTTGCCGCTACCGAAGACCATGATGGAGCTGAACATAACACAATGGGCCTTAGGCTCACTTTTGAAAAATTCCCACCGGACGAACACTGGCCGACACACCGCGGGTTTACATCGCGAGGGATATCGAGATTAAAAAAACGCGCCTGTCGAATCCGGCGTGTTCGTATGCTCACGGTTCGAATAGCGAAGCCCGACTGACAGGAAAGGCGAGCGAAGCCCCCACCGCGCCAAACGCCACCAGCGCCACACCAGGAAATACACTTTCTTTTCTCCCTTTATTGTCCGGGCCGATGTCGGGATGACCTCTACCTCGTGTACATAATATGTATGTTATCGTTCGCATATCGGCCGTCGCGCTCTGCAGCACCGATAAGCGTCGCCGACCGAAGCAGAATCGATAAAAGACAAAGTAAGCCTTGAATTCAAATATGGAAGTTTGACTTACAAAAAGGTTTTTTACATTATCAACAAAGCAAGCTTAAAAACCCCCCCAAAGCACTCCACGTCCTTTAATTGAACAAAATACACGGCCTGGACTGTTATCCTTGTAAACTATAAAAAAAATCCTGACATTTTAAGAAAATTATGAAGTCAAATGAGGCACATAAGCAAGAAAAAATTGCTTTAAAATGGAAAGTTACCAAGGTATAATTAGCAGAGTAGATATATCTTTATTTTATATATACAAAATGAATGCGTTAAACAAACAACCTTGGGCATATATCCGTCACTGGAGGCCTTGCGGCAGATCGAGCAAAAATAATAAAAAATAAAATTAAATCTAAACTATATGAACTATATAGTAAAATTATAATAATCATATTCGAAAACTATCGCAGTTGATCAGATCACAATATTTGCCAACCACCTTGTAAAGAATGTGCCAAATTCACCAGTTTTCAATTATGTTTTTACATCAATAAAAATTCTTTCAATTTTAATTACATTTTTGTTTGTATATGATAGGCAACAATTTAACTTAATTTTAATGATTCAAGATTTTTATTTAAGGCAAACTATCTATTGCCTTTGTTACCACAAAAAAAAATTAACCGAGCCGTTTAATTTCGTAGAAAAATCGATGATGCTATTAATCCCCCCTAAAACATCCTATTATGTATTTTAGAGTATACAGTAGTTTTATTGAGTTTTCACTTGCGAGAGACCCTCTGGAATGCAATTTTCAATTTTTTCGCAGCGGTATGAAATTTAATGATTTCGTTTAGTTTGCCTATTTGAGGTGGAAGCAATGGTACTAACTTATACCTCAGTATAACAGCCTAGCTGAGATGGTAACTTCAGGGTAAATGCCGTTCTGAAGTGGAAGCAATATTATTGACTTACACCCTAGCACAGCTGCCTAGTTGAGACGGTAACCTCAGCGTAGTTGCGTTCTGAAGTTGTAGCAGTGTTACCAACATATATCTCAGCATGGTTGATTACCCGTGCTGGAAGCAATGTAACAACTTACACCTCAACATAGCAGTCTAACTGAGATGGTAACCTCAGAGCAATTGCGCTTCTGAAGTAGAAGCAATATTTGTAACTTACACCTCAGCATAGAAGCCTAGTTGAGTTGGTAACCTCAGAGTAATTGCGCTTCTGAAGTAGAAGCAATATTTGTAACTTACACCTCAGCATAGCAGCCTAGCTGAGATGGTAACCTAAACGTAGTTGCCTTTCTGAAGTGGCAGAAGTGTTACCAACTTACACTTTAACTTAGCTGCCTAGATGAGATGGTAGCCTCAGACTAGTTGCCTTTCTAAAGTGCCAGCAGTGTTACCAACTTACATCTCAGTATGCTGCCCATCTGAGGTGGAAGCAATGTCACCAACTTACATCTCAGTATGCTGCCCATCTGAGGAGCAAGCAATGTCACCAACTTACATCTCAGTATGCTGCCCATCTGAGGTGGAAGCAATGGCACCAACTTACACCTCAGCATGGTAGATTAGCTGTGCTGAAAGCATTCCTACAACTTACACCTCAACATAGCTGCCTAGCTGAGACGGTAACTTTAGGGTAAATGTAAATACCTTTCTGAAATGGAAGGAATGTTACCTACTCACACCTTAACAGAGCTGTCTAGCTGGGATAGTTACCTCAGCTTATTTGCGCTTCTGAAATATCAGCATTGTTATTAACTTACATTTCAGCATAGAAGCCTAATTAAAATTGAAATGGTAACCTCAGTGTAGTTGCCGTTCTAAAGTAAAAGCAATTTTACTAACTTACATTCAGAATAGCAGCCTAGCTGAGATTGTAACCTCAGCGTAGTTGCCGTTCTGAGATGGAAGTAATGTCACCAACTTCCTCATACTTAGTTGCCTATCTGAATTAGTAACCTCAACATAGTACAACCTGATGTGGAAGCGATTTTACCAACTGATGCCTCAATATAGTTGACTACTATTTTATTAAACTATGTATGTAAATTCAGGAATCCTCTGGAATTAAATTTCATTGTAAAAAAGTGGATCCATCGATGATTTTCCAAATGCCTCTCCATTTGGAGATAAGAAACGAATATTTTACACTCATTTCATCGGCTTGTTAAAAATTATCAATGATAATAAGCAAAATGATAATGCAATTTTTGAGACCTCATTCAATCGAAATTTAAAAACACACTAAATACTTTATGGATAAATAAGGTTTTTTATGTTTTCTCTCTCCTGAAAAGTATAGAATTCCAAAGTTTAACATGATGCCGACCATATCATAGTACATAATTAATGTTTTTGCATGATAAATATTTTTGAAATAAGGGTAGAAAATAAATATTGGCCGTTGTAATAGACTTCTTGCAATTTAGTATAATGTTGTTGTATAGCTTGATATATTAGGTCTTTTGAAAGGAATGATTTCCAAAAATACAGAACTTTCTTCATGGGATTTTTGCAAATAAATTTTCCATTTTCCACTAAAGAAGTAGAAGTCTAGACCGTGTAAGGCACATGCGAGTGGAACGTTGTTGTTATTTGCCGCGTCACGGCATCATTGAGTCCTTGCCTTGTCATGCAGCTTTTCTTCCACGTTGAAAAGTTGTTCCTTATCAGGAATCACTTGATAACAACTTCGCCAAATGCATACAATGATCTTTAAACTGTTATTAACAAGATTATTATTAAATTAAAGGTACGAGCGACGTCGACCTTCCTACTTTGAACTTGCCAAATCACATGCGACGTACCCTATCATTAGCGCTATATTCAGATTTATTCGTTCCAATTTGCCAACAATAATATATAAATGGATGTGGCTAATAATTCAACGTCTAAAGACCTCAAGAAAGTACTTTAATACTAAATTATAAATAAACATTCGGTACGATGATGTTTGTATTGTCAAAACTGTAATATTAACTTTATGTCTCAAAAAATGTTTTTAAGAAATTGTTTCAGCTTATTATTTAAATTCTTTGGGGCAGATCCAGCACTGAAGCTGACGAGAAGCCGATACGAGATCTGACAGAAATAAAAAAGCAAGGTTGGTCTGTACAAAATAATCAGAAATGACAAAATGTCAGCTTATTGTTGAACTGAAAAAATAGTAAAGTGATCAGTGTTGATCATTTCATCACTAGATCGTGCATTCTCTGGCCGACCATTATAATTATTAACTACATTATATTTCTTGGTCCGATTGGTCAAATAACTTCTTTCAATTAATTAATCGTTATGTATGGTATTGGTTGTAATAAAAAAGTTAGTGTCACGAGCGGGATTCGAACCGACGACCTTCGGCTCAATACGCCGCTGCTCTAACTACTGGTTACGATAGCTAAAGTGCTTAGAGCAGCGGCGTATTGAGCCGAAGGTCGTGGGTTCGAATCCCGCTCGTGATACTTTTTCGTTTCAACCAATACCATACATAAAGATTAATTAATTGAAATAATTATTAACGTTATTATTCTCCATTTATAACCGCTTGTCTCAGTTTCAAAACTAAATGTTAAAAAATTGAGCCTTTTCATTCATTTTTAGCACGAGGTTAACTAATTCAAATCGGTTAGTTCAGTAAATGGTGATAAATTATCTGGCTAATCGAGAATTTTCCTCAACAAACTAATTTATACGCCCGTAAGCGTAGTTGAAAATGCAAACCAACCCAGTTTCCAAATGCTTTATAGGCCAAAGAAGGGGGAAATCTTTTCAGGAAGAAATGAAACAGATTTTCTACTTGTGGGTACGGAAATCTGGGCTACATGTACAAATACCGCCGACATGCGTATCATAACTGTACGCGACACCGCATTGAGTGGTCCGTATAAGGCGTCGGTTGCATTTACGCAGCACATCATCGAACGCTGTACAGTCAGGCCTATTTTGGAAATGTTCGGCCCAATCTGGGATGTGAAAGCTTAAAGGATAAGTTCGCTATTCAAATTTGTATATGTCCACCCACCTACCTGCACGACGAAATTATTTATATATGGGCATTTTTTCCATGTACTAACTTAATCTTCATGGTTCTTCGATTATTGAAAAAAACAAACTGAGACATTTTCTAAACATAAATAAAAATATTTTCAACGTGTAATGTTTAATGTTGTCACATATCCGGTGTGCGCGATATAATTTCATCACAGAAAACTAGTAGACTGTTAAAAGAGAGATAAGAAACTTCGTTTCGTGTAAAGAGCCATAATTTTTATTGTCGAATTAGCCCGAGATGAGGACTGATAGGCTATTAAGAGAAAAGCTCTCCACGGAGGACCAGTTCGAATTCGAAAGCTGTCCGGCCTCGCCGAAGGACATTAGCGCTCTCAGAATTTCCCCTAAAAATAAAGCGCTATAAAAATTGTGCGCCCCCGATTGTTTGATGAATTTCTGCCGCGGAATTTGCTTAAAAAAATGGTGTTGACATTTTTAAAAAGAAGAGACACCCAAATAAAGACGACTCATTAACTTACAATTTGGTTTTCAGATCGAAATCTCAAAACGGCAAACTACTCGCGAACACCTAGGAATGAAACCGTTTTAAAATCGGCCTTCTGCAGAGAAGATACAATTTCTGAAAATGATACGGTGGACAGGAAAAATTTTCTAGGCCAGGAAAGATCTTTGTTTCGCTTAATTCAAAAAACGGGGATTTTTCTTTTTTTAATTTATATTCCAAGATGCTAAATATTCTGAAAAATTTACATTCCATTTTCTTGATTAGAACTGGTGAATTGATTTATTCTCAATATAAAAAATCGAATGGGCTGAATTAATCATTGTTCCAAAAATAGCTCTTTACCGATATTATTTTGGAATGTTAATGGTTTTATTCATTTTTGTTGGGATTACACAGCCCACCCATTACCGATTGCCTAATTCGAATTACGATAGATCCAATTGCGCGGAACAACGTGCGAGAAAAGTGCTTTTCTGTGAGGAGAAAAATTACAGCTCCTAGGTTGTTTTCAAAATTTCGAAACTGTTTTGTAAATGAAACCGACTCATCCGCGTTTCGCCCTGGAAGAAATACACACCGAGGACGATTTCGAAAAAAACAAAAAAAAAACAATTACGATCTATTAAAAACCCATTGTCGACTGGGGCCGAACCGCGATGAATAGTTTAAAATAACACCCTTGAGATATCTATCTTCTGAATGTTAGGGACGTGGGGAGAATATAAATAATTAAAGGTAGAACTTTGAACAGGAATTTTTAGTTGCTTGCGTTTTAATGAAAAATGCAGGCTTTTGACCTTTAAGTTAAGGAATACATATTCAAAGTTATTTACCTGGTTTGCGTTAACTCGATCGATTCCAGGGTAGTAACTGTCCTCATGGGCATTCAGGAGGTACCGTCTTCAAAACCGTTTCGACAAGTTTTAATATTGAATTACAAATTCCATTATAAAACATTAATTGAGCAGGTCAGTCCTAAATTAAAACGTCCATATACTTTAAACTTGCATAACTTTAAACAGCCTTCTCTTCGAGATGTCAAACATGTCCAATTTCAAGGAAATAAAAATAAAAATTAAACCAGCCTCGGATCCAGTTTTGGTCCTTAATATGCAGTTTTGTACGACAAGTAATTACCAGTTGGATGAATAATTTAAATTTAATATCTTAACGTTAAGGTTTTCAAATTTTGATCAATTATAAAGTGGATATGTAAGGTATTGGTTGAAATGAAAAACCTAGTGTCACAAGCGGGATTCGAACCCACGACCTCCGGCTAAATACGCCCCTGCTCTACCAATTGAGCTATTGTGACTTTCGATCCACTGGGACACCAACCTCCCACTTCAGCCTACCTTAAGCATTTTCCCTCCTTTTTGTCATTTTTGGTAATTCGTGATTTGGGTAATTAAAATTCGAAAGGTAGGTTGGTGTCCGAGTGGATCGAAAGCCACGATAGCTCAAGTGGTAGAGCAGCGGCGTATCTAGCCGAAGGTCGTGGGTTCGAATCCCGCTCGTGAAACTAGCTTTTTCATTTCAACCAATACCTTACATAAAGATTAATTAATTGAAAGAAGTTATTTGGCCTATCGGACCACGAAATATAATGAATTTAATAAAGTGGATATTTGCTTAAAAACCGCGCCTCTGAACTTTTTAAAGAAATTTAAACAAAAATAACGCTTTACACGTACATATTTTCTCTACGTCACGGAAAAATATTAAATGATCAATGAGTAACCTGACCCGTCTCTAACCCTAATCCAAATCCTCGCCTTAACCCAACCTAACATAAATTAATACAACCCTAACGCAAAAAGTTGTGTATCCTGCCTAAAATTATATCCATAAAACTCAATAAATCAAGAAGAAACGGAGTTTTCTTGAAGATTTTCATGAGCGCGATTAAGTCGTGAAATGTCGCACATGTGCTCGCTCTGAGATAACCTCTAAGCAAGTTTGCCAATTCCTAAACTCTTTTAAATTGAGGCTTTGGTTTATGTACCAAGTGTTATTTGCTCCGAACTAAAAACAAATCAGCAAGGATAGTCAAGCCAAGAAGACAATGGCATCAAACAGTAAAACAATCCAGCAGACCAAAGGAGGAAATTTTTCAAAACAATGGAAGTATTCAAAATAGAACCAGATTGGGATAAGAAAAACCGTTGTCAAAGCAGTATTCAGGTAATCACTAAAATTTATTATGGAGTTTTGTGTGGTATGGGTGCTATTTCGGATGCAATAGCTCACTCGACATAAGTGTGTTAACCGGTAAGCAAGCACAACTATTTTCTCAACCCTTTTAAGGTTGAGGTTTGGTTTACTTACCAGGTGACTTCATAAAAAGACTTCTAACAGGGCACTTTATACATATAACATAGCAAGTTAGTATGTTTGATCATAAAAAAATTATTGTGTTTTTCTTAGTGACCTGTTGTTTCATAATTTTTTTGAAGTCGTCAAGAATGAGGTAGTTTAGAGAAACACCTTTTTCATTTTTTTGCCAACATTTGGACCTTCACTCGGGTCATCTTCAGTGCCTGAGTAAATAACAAAACATATGTTGATTTGAAAAAATATAATTTAAGATGTAAATATAAATTTTGAACCAAGTACTTCATACTCACATTAAGTGTGGTGCTATTGCTATGGCGTCATATTGGTTTTGTGTCAAACATCAGAATACAAATTCACCTTTCATAATACTTTCACACAAAACCAATACACCAAGAATAGCACCGAACTTTATGTGAGTATGAAATACTTGGTTCAAAATGTACATTTACATCTGAAATTGTATTTTTTCCAATCAACATGTGGTTTGTAATTTACCCAGGCCCTGAAGATGACCCGAGTAAAGGTCGAAATGACGACAAAAAAATGAAAAAGGTGGTTTGTTTTAAACTACCTCATTCCTGCCCGCTCCTCACGACTTCAAAAATTATTAATTTTGTCATTTTTTTTGTTTTGTTAACCTTTCTTTAAACAAAGCTTGGTGGAACAGAAGAAAACTGCTTCAGAGGTAACTAATATCCTTCAAAATTATACCGTCAGTTAAGGTAAGATCCTCCTATTTTTACATAGAGAACAAATAGATAATGATAGGCGTTTTTTAAACGCGAATGAAGAAATAGAATCCTTCCGAATTCAAATCGAAAAGTCCGTAACTTGGTAGCCCTAGGCGTTTAGGAGCAATTAAACGGTAAAAGCAGAACGGACCGGATTGATATACGTTTTTTTATAGGACCTATACATCCGGTGGGTTCGTGTGGATGAAACCAGCTGCTGCTCCCGAGATGACTTTCACTCCCTGAACCTATCATCTTTTCAAACATGAAATTATAGTTTCACAATTCCGACGTCGGTTATGTGTTTAGATTAAAAGCACAATTTTTCTTTTTATGCTCGAGTGGCACAGCGCGACCTTACCTACGTGTTTATTTCTTCGATGTGCTTGAATTTAATTTTGGAACATTACAGTGACGAAGTGATTTTCTCTAGGGAGTAAATTTCTTCTTAACCTAAACATTAAAAGAATAATTAAAATTTACGTAAAAAAGATTCCTGTTTAACAGCGGTTTTATGTTCTTAAGTCGTGAAAACCGCAAAGTTAGCTCTAGTTGCATCTTACTTATGTAAATATATCTTCATAATTTTTTTCTTCCTAGTCTGACGAGACCAATAAAATTCAACAGACTCCTACTTTTTTATACTGCTTATTGTTTTTGTTCATGGACATTTAACCTGCAATGTTACACGGTTTCTATTTTTGGTTTTTCTTCTTAACTATGTTTTTACTTTGGCGAAAGGAAAAACAAGAATATATTTGTAGTGGGTGTGCCTACAGGCGGTTTTTTCTTTAGGATTTTCATTGGACGACTCTCAGGAAGAGATTCACCGAATCTTAGGCATGTGTAATTTCCCTGGAAATACCGTATTTATGCGAGTGATTTGCTTTCGTATCGCCCAGATAACTGTCAGTATCTTAGAAAAGTGGATCCCCTATAACAATACAGTTATAAAGCAATCACGGGGAAAGCCGAATGAGATCCTAGCGTGGGCTAGGAAGAAGAAAATTCCGTGCACTTTGTATAGAAGGGTTTATTATGAAATACGACACAACGTCCTACACAATTTTGTTCCGCGTTCGACCGAAAAAAAGTTTTTAAAACCAGCAAAAAAATTTGGCTAGTATTTTCAACCCAAGCCACAACTTCAAACTGCCTATTATTGTTAAAGCGTATTCTGTCAAATTAATCCTTTTTTAATTTAAATTAACACTTTTGAATACCACATTATAGCTTTTTAATTTCAATTAAGCCCTTTTTAACTTCAAATTAACTTCTTGTAGTTTGAAATTAAACCTTTTTAACATCAAATCAACCCTTTTTAACTTCAAACCTCTTGTAATTTCAACATAACTTTTTTAACTTAAAAACTAATGATTATTTGGAGATCGTGGGATGCGGTCTGGTGTGATGTAGGTTTTAGAAAAGCATTTTCTTTATCATGCCAACGTTTCGATCTTCATTGAGATCATCTTCAGGGCCTGGGATTTATAAACATTGTTCAAATTATACAAATACATGTAGGATGTCAAAAAAGTGAAGTTATACAATGCTAGAAATTTTTGACTCAATCAAAGTATTTGTACTCACTCAAAGTTCTTGTTTTCTGGGTACAAATACTTTGAGTTTTAAATTTGTAGCGTTGTATAAATTCACTTTTTCTCAATGAACATCGAAACGTTGGCACGCTAAAATTTTTTTTTCTAAAACCTACGTCACACCAGAACGCATCTCACGATCTCCAAATAATCATTAAAAACTATTTTTAAAATTAAAATAACCCTTATAATTTTCAAATTAAACCTTTTTAATTTCAATTTAACCTTTTCTTTAAAGCATTAGCAGATGGAAGAGATTTAAAGCACCTTAGGAGATGGAAGGTAATAACAACGAGAAATAAAATTCCTGTACATTTGAGAATTTTTTGATATAGAATAATTAGGCTTTTCGAAGAATATATTAAAATTAATTACAATTAAACTGAAAAGTAAATATAAAAACAAATGTATTTTTTCACTTTGAGATTAAAAAAATACAAATAATTTCTTCATGAAATTCTGTTCTTAAAAGCAACAATTTCGAATATTTCTCAACTCAAAAAATAAATCTATTATTTTTATCTTCTATTTATAAAATTGTTAAGAAACTAATGTTCATATGAATTTTATGAATCCGATTATTATTATTTTTTTTAATTTCAACATACATTTTTATATTTAATTGTATATAATTTTTAATTTTAATTTTGTTTCCTCCACCATCCGCGACTTCCCTTGAGCATATGCCGGCGGATCGTCTTTACAGAAGAAATATATATATAAAGAGATCCAAAAGCAAGTGGATTAGTTAATTAAATTAATTATTAATTAAATTTCATGTAGTCTTCTAAGAGCCAAATTCATTTATATTAATTTTTTAAGTACACTGGAATTTTTCTTAAACATAAAACAAACAATAAGCTCTTAAATACCATACGAAATTCAATAAGGATTACAATTAAAATTTATACAAAATATCATATAAAAAAGGAAGGATTCTTAAGTTAATTTGAGATATGTGAGAAATTGTGTTTTTTAACAGCCCAACGATTTCGTATTTCAAAAAATCTCAAATTTAAAAAAAGTATTTTTTAAATTTAATTTTATATAATTTTTAATTTTAATTCTAATTAATTTACAATTGGCCTTCTAAGAGCACATTTGTTTCAAATGCAGGACTTTTATTTTACGTGCTTACATTTCGTAACATTCCCTAGTGTTTTGTATGTTAAAAAATAAGGGTTAATTCTAAGTAAAAAGGATTAATTTGAAATTAAAAAGTGTTGATTTTAAATTAAAAAAGGGTTAATTCGTTAGAAAAAATGGTTAACTTCAAATTAAAAAGAATTTGATGGAAAGAATCTATGTATCCACTTCATCTGAACTTTCAAACTATTCTTAATAATTCACAAGAATGACAAATATGAACAACTAGTTATGGTATTAAACAAGAACACTCTTAGTGACTTGAATTATTCATAATTACCAATGACCAGCTTGTGCGATTGATCTGACCGTGTAATCCTGCCTGAAAGGAGTGTCGTCATAAGAGCTGTATTTATTTATTGCTATTGCACAATTTACGGTTGAACGACCTATTAGACACGACAATATCGTTTTTAATGATAACGTCCGACAGTCCGCATTTCAAAAAGCGGCGGGGAAGCTATCAAATATATCAATCCTTTCTTAACTTGATCTGTTTTCCTTGAATTGCCAAGCATAACGTATACGAACCTGGATAAATTCACAAGACGCGTTGGGTTTTTAATTTTGCTAACAGGGTTTTTATTGTGTAATTTTCGATCATTTATAAATCCAACCGGTCGTCGACGCAAGAAGACGCAAGACGCCTGTTGACCTAATGCGGGTAAAACCGGACTAGGAAGGCATTTGGAATTTTAGCATAAACAAGTAAACGAGTAGGAATTGAATTTCCCAATGAGATATGCGAAATATTTCAATAAATCAATAAAATCAACTGTGTCTATTAATGTGTAGTGTTTGGTGACCGTTAATTAATGATTATTTGGGGATGGTGAGATGCGGTCATGTGTAATGTATGTTTAGAAAAACATTTTCTTTATTGTGCCAATGTTTCGAGCTATATTTAGATCATCTTCAGCGCCTGGGATTTACAAACATGCACGTACTTGTATAATCCAAACAATGTTTGTAAATCCCAGGCCCTGAAGATGATCTTAATAAAAGTCGAAACGGTGGCACAATAAAGAAAATGTTTTTCTAAACTAACCTCACACAAGACTGCATCTCACCATCTTCAAATGATGTCTATTAATTTCACGGTTTAAGTAATGAGGTATTGTACACTGTAATTGTTATAGTAATTTTTATTTATAAATAATATATTTGCGGAATATTTATCCCATTTTACAAATACGTTGTTTAGTGTTGTTTTTCATAATAAGTTCGCTTGTTCTTTCGTCAAGTTATTTAGTTATTATTGTGTAAAAATCGCGTGTCGGTAGGCGACTATAGTTTTCCCGAATAGTTCCCCTCGTTAATTCTCATCTGAAATGGAAAACGTTCTACTTTCCCGTTTTTATCATTTTTTCTGGTCGACTCACGGCGAGAGTGTATAAGTTATGGCCCAAAACCTGACATTTTCTTTCCGGCTATTGAAATTTACAAGCTGTCTGGAGTCATTATTTTTGAACAGTGGCAAATAACCACAATGATTGTTTAATACAAAGAAACAAATTAAAATCTTATCCAACTGTTTAAAATGCAATTTGGATCTCTCCAGTTGTTAATGTCTTAATATTTCCAGTGGAAAGCCGCTACAGAACTGACATTCAAAAAAGGACATAGTCATATGTCCATGCAAAAAATGGATGCCCAAGCCTCCTATAAGCATTACATGAGTCGAGTAAATTCAGTACACAATGAAGTTAATACATCTGATCAAGAAACTTTGTTTACTGTAATGTTTAGTAAGTGGCGCATAAGAAGGAATAAGAAGCTCGTAAAAACGTAGTTTTCGAGAAAAACGCCCCAAAAAAAAAGAGAAAAAAAATCAAAAATTTTTAATTGTCTTTTTTATGAGTTGTTTTTATTATTTTTTTATCATTTTTATTTTATTTTTATGATCCTCGGATTTTTTTCTTGCAACATTAAAACAGCTAATGCGTTTTATAGTATATGTTGCCCAATAACATTAAATAAGACATCCTCAAACTAAAAGAGAGTAGGTTTCGCATTGTGCCAGAATTTTATTTCAAAGTTTAATATGGAAGAATAATTTATTCCACATAAAATATGAAAAGTACAGTTATGTATGTAAGCAAGTGTTTCAATTTATTTTAATCAAAAGAAATCAAGCCCATGAAAAATATTTGTTTTCCAATTATGAGAATTCAAGTTCACCGAGTTGCCCAAGAAGCCCGTTCTAAATTGTGCCAACAAGAATTTTAATCGCATAAATGTGCGTTAAAGAAACCAGCTAATTAAAACACGTTGATCGCCTGTCACACAAAGCTGTTTTATAATGGAGCAACAAAGAGTGGGCAAGGCTCAGTTTCACAATGGGTGTTAATCTCTGCAATTATTCCAGCGCCTTCAAAAATTGCAACAGCGAATTCCTGAATACAAATCAATACGGTTGAATATGAATTAAGATAATAAAATTTAAAAAAAATATAAATAAATAAAAGATAATAGAAAAAAAATGAATTGCTTTTAAGTTAAGTCTATAACTGGGACCTTGAATAATTTAAGGAACATAACTAATGTGATTACCACTCTTGTCACAAAAGAGGTAAATATGTATAGTGCAAAGTGAAAGTCAATGAAAATGTAGATTGAAATCGTACAAACAGAAAAATTTTCTTATCTTATACACTATAAACTTGGCATTTATATGTGTATATTAATATAAATACAAAATGCTTTATAACATTTAAAATAACCCCTTTATAAAAAATAATTAATGTTTACACAAACGAATAATAAACTGTACTTACAGTTGAAGGGTTGTAGGAGGACAATGTGGAGGAAGAGATGGTGGTGACTTTGCGAAGAGCTCTGATGGTTTTGCTTGTGGTTCTGATGCGGGTTTCTCTGGGCTTGTTTTTTCAGGTAAATTCGGTTCGAGCGGTACAGGTTTGGACAAATGCGTATGATCTTTGCTTAATAGTTCAGAGTGTTGTTTTCCAATCGGTTCTGCATGGTGAATGCCAATCGAGTAGGACACCCTTCTTACAACATCACTCGGTGTGCGGACGAGGTTAGCCTTTCTCGACGGTGGGGATATTTTGCCGTTGTGAACTGCATTGGCTATCTTCCCGTTGACTAGCAGCTTTTGTGAAGCTGTTGTGATCCTCAGCGATTGCCTCTCTGGTGAATTCGTAATTGGTTCGTTGTGGAGATTCGCACGAATGAAATGCTCCCTGATGTTCTTGTAGGTTATTTTTTCTGCACTTGATGGGAACTTTTTCCCAATCGGTGTTTGTGGGCCTGGCTTGTTCACTTCATTATTGCTCTCTAGTATGGTCAAGTTGCTGTCTAATGATCTTGGCTGTTCACTATTTGCATGAGGTCTTTTACCCTTATTCGGTAATGGTGGAGACATCAAACCCCCTCTGTAATGGCTTTCAGAAGGAAGTTTCTTTTCAGAGCTGTATCTTCTCATGTCCATATAGTTCTTTTTTTCCCAAATCTCTAATGGTTCATTGTAGGAGTGTAACGTTTCTATCCTGCTCTCGACATATTTTTCATTAAATTTATCCATATATGAATTAAAACCATTTTTCTTTGAATGGTCATGTGAGTTGTGCCTTTTTAGCTCACTACCGTTTTCATAATATACATCATGCCTGGGGTTTTCCTGAGACTTGGAATGGACTAGGGTTGGCTTCGATTCCGATCTGGTCAGATTATCAAGACTGATTGAAGCATTCATTGCCCTGTCATACTTTCCCTTATCATTATATACAGTCAAAGGATGTAGGAGTTCTTCAACAGGTGGTGGTGGAAGAGGTTCATCTGAGTAGAAAACTTCTTCCTCTGTAACTGGTGGTGGTGATGGGGGTGGTAGGTCAGGGCTCATGGGTCTTGGAGGTGGATAGGCGACCCTTAAATGGGGTTTCTTCGGTGGTCTCGCAGGCACCCAGTCATCGACCGATATTGACGGGCCTATAATCATCGGCCCAAGTACTGCTGTTGACAAGGAACCGCAACTTGAGCTGAAAAAGCATTTATTAATTAGATTGGTTGTAAATAATCATAATTTAATTTTTTTTTTCTTTTGTAAAGTTTTCTAATTTACCTGTGCTGATGTTTAGATTCTCGCATCCCATTGCTCTCAACTTTAGAGAGATCATGATGGCTTCGTGGTATCTGCAATAAGAGAATTTTGAACAAATGTAGAGATACATTTGAAATTTGTTCAAATTTCACAAGGAATATTAAATAAAAATTTATATTAAAAAACATTTTAGAAGAAAGAACCTACATCTCTTTTCATTGCTCCAGCATAGTCAGAGGCTGAAGAGGACCTCCTACTTGTGGTTGATGGAAGAGGCTGAGGCCTTGGTGGTGGCTGAGGTGGAATACTTGGTGTGGTCAATTGTGGTTCTGACTTCCAAGCAGAATGATGCCTCTCATAGAAAGATAGGAGTGCTTTCTTTTGAATAGCCTTTAGTGAAGCGTGATCAGTCATGCCTTTCCTCTTCTCCTCTGGGCCCCTTGACTGCCTCTCTATTTCGCAGATCCTCTCTGCAACCGAGAGCTTTGGAGGTGACCGAGATGATGAATACGATTCTATCAATTGCCTAAAATAAACAAGTTACAGTTTGTTCAGTTACTTTAAATTTATTTATCACATACCTTGGTGAAGTAGGTTCATAGGTGGTAACGGGAAAGAGTCTCCGCATCTGATTGTTTATATTGTTTTGCTGTGGCCAAGGATCAAGATAGAGTACACTCTCCGAGTGGTGCCTCTGTGGCATTGGTACTCTTGCAGAGTGTGCAATGTGCTGAGTATGGCTTGTAGACACATCAGACATTGAACCATGCCATTTGAGAGTCTCACTCGAAGAACCGGAACTGGCTGAAGATTCCCTCCCTCCTCCGCTGGTCTCGACGTTCTCTCTCCGCAGCTTATCAAGAAAAGGGGTTGTTGTGGTCGAATCAGCACTTGACACATAGCTGTGGTAGCCCTCACTCTGTGCATACGATGGCTGTTGGCTATGAGACGGTGGCCTTACATCCTCATACGCTCGAGTGTATTGTTCTAACTCTGCCCTTGTCAGCGATGTCTGTGACCCATCGTATCCGCCATCAATGCTCAGCTAGAAAATTCAAAATTAACTTATATTTCCTGTTCGTACGTACGTTAAATTGTAATGATTTACCTGTGAGAGTCGAGTTTCATTGTATTTCCCAAAGTGGTCAAGATGGGAAAGATCCCTTTCAGGCGGTGATGGTATGGCGTAGTCGCTGTCACCCAGTGATTTTCCTTCTCTGTCAACTTTGGGCAAGAACTTGTCACCAGGAGGCATTTTCTCACATCGCTCCATCACAGTTTTAAGCTGAAAAACAACACAACAAAAGTAGAAATGAGTAATCAAACCAAACAAATTGGTATTTAGTTGATTCTTCCAAGGGAGACACTTTAAAAAATAATAAAGGCAGAAATTAGCAAACAAAGGAAACTTGTAGGTATATCAAAATAAAGGAAATATTGTCTCCAATTACATCAGCCCAGAGTATTAGCGATAAAAATAATCAAATACACAAAAGATTTATGATACTTACGGAAACTTAATTATTAATAAATTGGATTTAAATATTTGTTTTATTAGTACTTTTCCAAATTTGTTTAGCAAAAAGCTAGCCCTTTCACTTGAAAATGGTATCAAGCAATCAAGAAGGAAAGACCATCCCACGCATAGAATGAGTCGTAAGTTATGCGAGAGGCGTGTAAAGCCGTTTTGCAATGCATTTTAGTGCATTACCACTCGTTACGGACAAAACAAGGGCCCCCTTTTTATTCCGAGAGATAATTTTCAACTGGCGATTCGTGGACGACATCCTCTCAGAATAAAACGGGGTTCCATTTTAATAAAATTACACAACCGTACCCACGCATTACGATTCGCATAATAGTCTCTTTCCTTGCGATATTCCTCCAATACTCGGATCCTTTTTAAACAGCAATTCTTTTCAAACGGGTCGAGCTGGTAGACTGGAGAAGCAAGGTCGGGATTTTAGAGTTTGTACGGTAGAAGCTCCATTACATCGACGTTTTAGGTTTATGAGTTGTATGCCGGACAGTCATCCAGAGGCCAGTTGGTCAATTTCGTGGCGATTTCGAGCAACTTTCCCAGTGGGACATTACTAATAAGAGGTCGCCTGAAAAAGCAAGCTCAGGACTTTCAGGTTTGGTAAGGTAAAAACTCCATTACATCCCCATTGTTAGATTTATGATTCGTACCTCGGAAGGGCATCTAGGGTCAGGTTGGTCAAATTCTTGGCTATTTCGAGTAACTTTCACAGTGGGCCATAGCTAATAAGAGGTGGTATCCTGAAAATGTAACTGTGTAATGTAATTTAGGGTTGGTACGGTAGAAGGTGCATTACATCCATGTTGTCAGCTTTATGAGTCGTAGGACGGAAAGTTCATCCAGAGGCCTGTTGGTCAATTCTTTGAAGGTTTCGAGCAATAAGTGGTGGTCGCCTGAAAAAGCAACTTCAGGACTTTTAGGGTTGATAGGCAGAAGCTCAAAGTTTCAATGCGGAGCAGTTCATTGAAGATATTCGTATTAGTACCGTGATATAGGGCATGATGGGTGAGGAGTGTACTGATAAAATTAAAAGAAACGAAGCTTGGAGGGAAGCAGCATAACAGTATTTGAGAGAAAGCGCCCGTTTCCAAATTTTATAACTTTTCTTTACAGGGTTTCCTCCTTTTTTGTTTCTCTTTTTGCAGAAGAGCAAGCACAAGAACTGCTCCTGTTTACTCGGCTTCTAACATCGTAGTGTCCTCCCTCCCGTTGGGAAAAGTTGATTCCACAAGTCACCTGATGTGAAACCATCAAAAACCTTATTGGGTCGGCCTATTACGTGTTTCGATGTCAAAAGCGTTTAGGCTGTGCCACATCTTCAGTGGGGTATAATGTGATTTTGTATGACTGTTTTTCTTAATTATTTACAACACATGCAACGTGTGGTTTGAGTTGTATGGTTAGGTGTTCGACGTGGACTGCTTCTTCGTTGACGTGGCCTTGTTGTTGAAGTCCATCGTTCTCCAGTTACCTTAAATCTACAATACTCTGTTCATTTATTCGGGGAATTTTGGTATCCGTTTTCCGGGTTGTTTCAGCATTGGTTTCTAAACACATTGAATCTGACAAACATTGTCGTTTACACTTGAAACCGTTCGCAAGATCGAACTCAAAGGTCTCATTCCATTATCTGAAGGAGCAAGGCCAGCAAGGACGTCTAGATGAAAAGGACCAAATCCATTTCTGAAAGTGCGAGGTCGGGCGTTGGCTTCTTGTCGGTAGCTAAGAGCAAGTCGAAAAGATTTCTAACATGTAATTATTTAACATAAAGACTTTTTTTCTTTTTTTAATATTCGAAGTAAAACTAAATTGCATACTACGCCCAGTATCAGTCTTATATAGATTTCGTCTTTCATTTTGGACAGCAAGGACATCAAGATTCCACAATTTGTGCAATATGCGTGTAATTAATTATTCAATTGGATTTTACTTAATTTATTTAAAGCCTCATGCCTAATCTATTTATAAAAAACGTTGAAGGTCGTTCATAATGCATAATTAATTCTATGTTTTTCTATTGATATGCAATTATTGTACAGACTACATGACTTCTTTTATAATATTAGAAAGGTGTAGGTTTTTGTCTGTGTGTTTAACTTTTTTAGACAAGGTAATAACGGTAATAACTCACATTAATAATAACGCTACCGTTGGTTATGAGTTACTTAACTAGGGTGGTCATTATGTACACGTCTACACAGAAACTACAGTGTAGACACTTTTTTTCGGTGGGGAGGTTTAATTAATTACAGGTTTTATTCCTCTTACAAATCTTTACTAATGTGCTTAGTATTTACACTTTCTTAACCAGGAAGGGAATCGCGAATAAGCACTTTAGGCTCCTTGGACGTTCGGGATGAAAGATGTTCGTCTAGGGGGGGGGGATGAGATTCCAGGGTTTTATTATCATGGGGAAAAGCGATGAAAGTTTCCAGCCTGTCTGGAATTCCTAAACGCCTTCCTATGAAGAAATAAACCCAAGGTCGCCTATATTTTTCAAAAGCTTCCGTTAATCGAAAAACCATCTCTGTCAAGTCTTTGGGAACAGTAGATTCTTCTATACACACTGGCCACACTCGTTCCCGCCCTTCTGAACTCACCCCCTCATATTTCAAGTCATTTCACTTTTAACGTCAAACCTTCATTAATTAAAGTGCCAGATTTGGAAAAAAATTTGTGGCCCTATTGTTATACTAAGGGGACTCTAGTCCCAAAATTAAGTTTCTCTCTCTCTCTCTCTCTCTCTCTCTCTCTCTCTCTCTCTCTCTTTTCTCTCTCTCATGCAAATCTACCGCCTTTATTTGCTGGTACCTACAGCCTCCGGAATTCCCCTTCCTCACTGAATTCGCAGAGCCTTAACCGTTTCCACCTTTAAGTACACTGAGGATGGTTAATTTTCTGTTTCAGTACTTTTAATTTCGTCCTCCCCTTATTTAATTTAGTATAGTTCACTTATTTTTATGCCATTATATTTCTTTATTTATATATTCATTTTGAAACATACTGTGCCAAATTTTGTAGTTTTTGTTTTGCAAGAGGCCTCAAAGCCCCAGAATAAAATTTATTTTATTTATTTCAATTAATTATTCTTTTTATGTAACGTCTTGGTTGAGATGAAAAAGTTAGTGTTAGGAGCGGGATTCGAACCCACGACCTTCGACTAAATACGCTGCTGTAATCACTTAAGCTATTGTGACTTCGACCCACAAGGACACCAACTTCCCATCTCAACCTACAATCTTTCGAATTTTCCCTCTTTTTGCCATTTTTCAAACCACGAGCCGAAGGTCGTGGGTTCGAATCCCACCGCCCGCGGCACTAAATTTTTCGTTTTAACCAAGACTACATAAAATTCTTCTTCTGCGACGGGACTATTTAAAATAGTTAAGAAATGTCTTTTGAAGGATTTTGATCCGAGCTAAATAATATTTTTTGGACCGTAGAAGTTCTTGTCAACTATTTTCGCTAATTCTTTGGGTTGCATTTTACATTTTTAATAATTGAATTTTTTTGCTTAGTCACTATTGTCCTAGTTGTTGACGATATATATACAAGTCGAATAACCGACACGCCGGTTATGGGCTGCAACATTTTTTTGTCGTTGTCGACGTGTTCAACTAAGCCATTTTTGGATCTTTTGTCAATTGAAAACGCGAAATCCGGTTCGTTCCAGGATGGAGCACCGGCCCCGGGCTTATTTTCGTAGGAGGTGAAATTTCACGGCAGTCTCCCACCTGAGTCGATTGGTTCACTTCGATTGTTGTACGCGGTCGTATTAGCCTCCTCGTCGTACAATGGACCTTAATTGTACAATACAATTAGCACGTTCTCATGGGGAAAAGCGATGAAAGTTTCCAGCCGGTCTGGAATTCCTAAACCTCCCTATGGAGAAATAAACCCAAGGTCGCCTATATTTCTCAAAAAGTTCTGTTCATCGAAAATCCATCTCGGTCAAGTTTTTGGGATCAGTATATTTTCTATTTCTATTATAAGAAGAGACGGTGTTTGGTAGTATGTTGACATTGATCTCTTGTTAGATGATTGATCCTCTATGTCAACGATGTCAAGCTACCCAGTAAAATCAGGCATCAACAACCATGGATCATGAACTATTAATAAATATTTAAGCATTAAACTTCTTTTCTTTGATAATTACTCCTTATTTCTCCTTCCTCACTGTATGACCATGCTGTAGGTGGGGTCAAGGAGTCAAAGATGGTTCTCGGTGTCCCATCCTTAGATCTAGTTTTTTAATTTTTTTTCATTCATTATATTTAGTGGGCTATTGACCAAATTACTTCCTTCAATTAATTAATCTTTTTATGTAAGGTTTCGGTCGAAATGAAACAGTTAGTGCCACGAGCGGGATTCGAACCCGCGATCTTCGGCTCAATACGCCGCTGCTCTAACCGCTTTAGCTATCGTGAAGAGCTTAGAGCAGCGGATTATTGAGCAGAAGGTCGTGGGTTCGAATTTCGTTTGTGACTTTTTCAACTCAACCAAGACCTTATATAGAAAGGTCTATATAACATTCATCTTAAAGCATTCAAATTCGTTAGGGAAGAACACCTCGTTTTTTAAAGTTGAAATACATTCCATCAGGGCTAGTGCCTTAGAAAATCTTAAAAGAGATTATACTGACTAAAACATCCTCATAAGTTCGAATCCCGCTCGTGGCATTTGCTTTTTCATTTCTACCAAAACCTTACATAAAAGATGAATTAATTGAAAAAAAATTCATACTTGAACAGTAGGAATGAAATGAAATCCGGATCAAACATCCTGAACTGCTGGAATATTTCCAAAATCTAGCTGACCGCCCAACAATGTCTCACCCAAACATTGATTTGCGCAGTATGTACTAAAGTGCATGCAGTATAATTTATTGAAGCCTTATCTGCCACGTTTATTTCAGTATTGTATAGGCAGTCCCGTTTCTATGATTTATGATAGGGATGGTATTTCAGACCTAATGGCACACTGGGTCTACAGTCAGCTAAAAATTTATGAGTTGTAGGACTGTCAATAGTTGTCTAAATAAACCTGGCTTTTTTCTTTTTTTTTTACCTTTTTTTAAAATAGAAAATCAGTCCTTAGTCGAAGTATTTAGTGCAGATCCGGCATGGAATAACGAATACTTTCTAGCTATGAGAGAAGACCGTTGAGGCGGGATATTAAACGGTAGGTTAATGGGCAAAAAGGCCATTTCAGCCGATATTCGATGAACCCGATCCGAGAAAGACAGCTTTTAAGAACCGTAGAGTTTGCGGTGCGGGTCGTATTCTGTTATTTTTCTATGTAATTGCGACCCTTTTCAATTACCTGCTTCGAAAATGAATTGTTCTTCGGCTGCCGGACGGATGGCGACTCCTCTCCTCCCCAAGACAACCCCTTCTCATGCCCCTTGGCTCCCGATCGACAGCGGTCCTGGAAACATAAAAAAAATTCATTATAATCCGTAAATTCATTATAATGTTTGATTCGAGAACTAATATCTGTGGAACACCCAAAATGAATAATAAGACAAATTTTCTTGCCGAAAGTGTGAGAAAAGAAGAACCTATCACCGAATATCGATGGTTCTGCCAAGACAAGTTTTGTTTTTTAAATGTAATGATATGCTTTTTATTGCAGAATATATATAATTTATACAGAAAGAAATTATTAAAAATTCGGTTTGTTTGTCATAAGTTACAGATAAATTTGGAATATTTCATCTTTATCTTCCTCATTTTTATCAAATTTTTAAAATTGGTCAGACTGAAGAAATAATTCATAAGTTACTGTTCAATCATAGAACTATTCACTTGCGACCCTTTTTAAAAATATAGTTCCTACCCACAGTAAGTTGTTTTGCAACGATCCGGATTTCGGGCTGTTAGCTCATCATCAGGTTGTAGAACTCCTTCAACCTGATGATGAGCTAAAAGCCCGAAATCCGGATCGTTGCAAAACAACTTGCTGTGAGTAGGAACTATCTTTTAAAAAAGGATTGAACACCGCACTCACTCCACCATTCATCATTTATTTCTATTCACTTGCGATGCCATTGGTTTTTTTAGGCGGTAAGGTCTTGGAGCATTGTCTGGAAGGGTTCGGGATGAAAAGTATTGCTCTAGAGCGGGGGATAAAAGTGCAGGTCATATAGTTTATAGAGTCATATGTATAGATGGCACAAATGGAATATTTATGTTTTTTAGGTTATGGATACGAGTTATGGAGCTTCGGCAATGGTTCGCAGGATTTTAGGTTCTTAAGACGTTGAACCGCTTCTTTAACCTCCCAGTTTCATTCCGTAAGCATCGGTTATAGTATCAACGTATGTCCGAAATAATGGACATTGCTGAGATGAGAAAGGAACGTTGTTTTACCAAATTGGAAGAAAGATGCTTAGAGTGAAGGTTATTTCTTGGATTTGATTTTGTTGAAGCTGTTACTCTATTTTCTACCATTCTTTCAAACAGGAAGAGATAGTCGGTTTAAACGATAGTACTGGAGCTTTCAGAATGTCAATGAGCCTGAATTTGCAGAAAAAATGGAAGCATCAACTTATATGTGATTAGGATTGATACGAATGTCTGCAGTGATGAGGCGTTTCTTTTTTAGTGAAATTCAAAGTCAAAGGGTAGGAGCTCCAAGTAAGACTTTTGTCGACACAAAGTCCCAAATAGTGGATGGCATTGGTAACTGGAATAAGAAACAGAATTGTAGTAGATTTAAGGAGGGGTGAAACAACGGAGGGTGAAGGTTATCTGCTGAGATAAGGTTTCGTTGAATCTGATCCTCCATTTCTTGAACTTTTCTTCCAAACAGAGGATATGGCACTAGGTTTCATTTGGCCACTACTGGCCCGGACTTGCTGGAAAGATGGCGGTATTGAAAATGGAGGAGTGCGTTATCTATTGAAAGGAATGTCTGTAGTGTATACTGAAAAAAATTGGGCCCAAGACGCTTTCTTCAACACCAGCTGTTGTTCCGACACTTCTTATCTGTTATTTCTGTTTTGAGTATACATGGAACTTGAAGGTAATCGTGGATAGAAAGGGTGGATACGTGGTAAAGAGTTTGCCAATGGTTTAAAGGCCATAAATAGAGTAGGTCCGTTTTACTATACTGGAAGAGAGGTAATGCCGCGGAGGTTGAAGGTTATTTTCTGGGAGTTGTAATTTTGAATATGATTTCGACAATTCATGAACCTTTTTCCAAATCAAAGGAGTCTGCTTGAACAATGGCGGTATCGTCTGCATGCGGCAGTGTCGAGATCGATAGGAATGTCTGAAGTGTACACTGAGTAGAGAATGGAACTAAGGGCGCTTCCTTTCCGAACACCCACTTCCGCTTACTGGATGGGGGAGGAGAATGTTCTGATTCGTAATTAAACCATCGGCCAAGTAGGAATTTAGAAATAATTAGAATAACATTTTTCACTTTTTATATTTGATTATTATAGAAAAAAAATGTGGGTAGTGCTATAAATTTCAACCTGAATAAAGAGTATGAAGTTCTTGTGAAATTTAAAGACTAAGGGATGCCATAACTGTTATAACTAATAAAAATTAAAATAATAGTAAATAATCAGCAAAATAATGAATAAACCTGAAATAGATTTCTGTTTACAAAGGAAAGGTTTAAGCTCTACATTAAACAGTTTCATAATTTTTCTTCACCTTTTTCGCAGTTGACGTGGAATGTCTTTATGAAATAAATTGAAGACCGTTCACATCGAATATTCAATATCACCGTATTATCGACGTAAAGAATGCAGTGGGACCATTATAAGTCTAAGACAACAGCTGTAAGAATGCCTTTGAAGCCCATAATTAACTAGATTATTTATCAATCACCCCTTTTGGATGAAATTGGTACCCTCGGGCCAACTTTCTACGACACATCTGCATATAGAATTTATAGGCAAGAACAACTGTCGGAAATTGACCGTGACTTTTCCACCCAAAATTCAGTTGGTTGTGAAAAAAAAATACAAATGGTAAGTCTAAAAATCTGGATATTTCGGTCGGCTAGGGTCTGATGGAAGGAGAGGGATTCGTAAAATATGTTTCGAAAGGGAAGAAATTATGTCAAGCCTTGGTTACGCAAAGCGTTGTTCATTATTTTTCTGCTATGAGGGCCTTTGCGGTCTTCTGTTACGAAAACGACCCAAGTGAGAATTGGCCCTTACCGGTTAATCATTTTCCGAATTTTTACTGTTGGTTTGGTATTTTTACAACAATAAAATATTCTTGCTTTTTGCTAAGCTTAAAAGCTTAAGATCTCTTTACCTATTGGTAATTTTTGGATGATGAAAGATAGAAGACGATAGAGAAATTACACTTGAAGATAAAAAACAAAGTCGATCATTATAAATGGATTTTATCGGGAAATTAATGTGCAAGATAATTTATTTATTAGAGAAAGTACGATGCTGTTTTTACGAGAAAACATTGTTTGAAGAGCACATTGATTTTCGCTGGTATGCACCGTGAAATTTCATAGTTTGCTTGCATATAAACCGTAAGCAGTTCGATCATTAAGGATCATGTGTGAAGGCCAGACGTCCGTTTCAACCTTCATGTAAGAACGGAATGGAACTGAGTCACGATCAAGAATGGCAAGCGGTGAAAATATGTAGACCAGAGATTGTCAATAATAACAGAAAGCTAAATCTGACGTCGATTGTGCAATTGAAATGCACAGCGGTGTAATCTTTGATGGTCATCGACTACCAGTTGCGGTTTCCCCTCATGTTGATTCGTTTATCATCTTTGTAAATTACTTGTCTCATTGAGCAGACGTTACAATGGGTTATATTGATAGAAAAAGGTTCATAATTGAAACAAAAAATACTTTCGCTCTGGAGGAATTCCACCAGAGAAATAATGATACGCTGGGTAGGATGTTGAGGGATGGAACTTATTCTCGAGAAACAGAATTTATAAGGCACTTTCTCTGTTGTGTATACCAAGTAGAATGACTCCGAGTGAGAAGTCATGGAATATATTATATCATTATAACGCAGTAATGGGGCCCTGGTATAACAAACCCCTGCCTTTCACGCTAATAAATTCCATTCATTCCAATGAATCAACGTATGACACCCGATACAAATATAGAAGTCAGTTGACATTTACTCCCCCAGAGTACTCGCTATTCCTTGGAGCGGTGTAAAATAACCCCTTACTTTCACGCTAATAAATAATACCATTTTTATTCGTATCATGAATTCATTAATTTCATGGTCCGATTGACCGAATAACGTTCTTCAATTAATTAATCTTTATGTAAGATACTGGTTGAGATAAAAAAAGTCAATGCCACGAGCGGGATTCGAACCCACGACCCTCAGCTAAATACGCACCTGCTCTACCAATTGAACTACCTTGACTTCGATCCACTCGGACACCAACTCAACCCACCCTTTCGAATTTTCGCTTCTTTTTGCCATTTTTCAAATGTAGTGTAACCTATTAAATTCTCGGCGATAAATGAAATGGCAAAGGAGAGCTTTCGTGAAAATTATACTTCGTTTTTCTTATTAAGTTCATTAGAGTTCGTGGCCCGACTGGCCGAATAACGTTTTTCAATTAATTAATCTTTATGTAAGGTACTGGTTGAGATAAAAATTAATAAATGTAAGTAATTCTAGTTGACGTTGATCGACCTACGTAGTTTAAACTGATGTATTGGATCTTCTTGACCTCAGGAAGATCCAATACAACATCAGTTCAAATATAAGTAATATAAAAAATCAAATTTCAAATATTCTTCAAATATGTAAATTTATGTAATATTCGTCAAATATGCAAAAATTTGAACCGCCCTACTACGTACGTATGATTCGAATAAATGTCTCATCACCATGGTCGTAACCATTAGCAAAAAGATTATACAATTAAAATCTTATAATGAATATTAAATTTATAAAAACTAGATAAGCATATAAATTACCTTTTTTTAAATAAATACACCTTATTTTCTTCTGTACCTACTTTCAACTTTTAGGAAATTAGAAAACGCTCCGAGAAGTGTAAAATCACAACACTTTATTACCGACTGGTACGGCAATAATGAAAATAATCGGCTACGCATTTTTCAAATATAACTCACGACACAGCTTTAATTAGTAACACTGACAGTTAAGTCGTATTTCGCGTCTGAGTCTGACGGACGCGTGGGAAAGAGCCCTAGGAGGGTTACGATGAGAGTGAATGGACATCGAAGAATCTTAAGAGAGATTAAATAAAAATCGAGAAATCCCATTTTGCTAATCGCCCAATAAGATAACCCACATTTCAAAACCTTCCTCGTGAGAAGCGAAATTTTAAAACGCAAATCTGCCAGTAATGGGTCACGGTTGTTGCCTAAATGATAAATTTTATAGCATTCCTAATTTTCGAACGGTATTCCTACAATATCCTTCATGGCAAGTTTATTTTAGCGTTGGGTACGGGTACGACTGTTTTATGTAGTACTATAATTTTATATATTAATAAATTTGAAACAAAAATTATTAAATGTTCAACAGTATTTTATTGAATGAGGTCATAAAAACTGTCCATGATGTAACGTGATTTACCCTTCCAATTTTTCATCCATTACATTATTTACACTTTTTTTTCATATATTTTGTTCAAGAAAAACATCAATATAGTCACCCTACTTCTTTCCTCCTCTTGTCTTTTCTTTTTCGCATTTTATTCTTCCTAATTAATTTTTATGACACAGTAGGCAAGTTATATTAACCTCAAATTAGGCTTTGGGTTTTAAGCTAACCGATTCTCTCGTTTCTGTACCCTGTTGGCAGCATGTCTCTTCCTCAGGGCTTCGTCAGTTTTAAAATCAAGCGATATTCCTCGAGGTCATTGGAAAAGGAGCCAAATTCACGCTAATAAATTACATACGTACACTAGACTTCAATTATATTGCTTCATAGTACTCGATATTCAATTTTCAATTAATGTTAAAACACTGATATACAACACATATTTCATTTATTTTTGTAAGTGTAGTCGATATTCCTTGAGGATGGAGGGGTTGGGCTGGGCTCCTCCATTCTCGCTAATAAATACTCTTCGGAGTGATTGAGGAAGTTGCCCTTTCAATCACGCTAATAAATTACATTTACACACTACATATCATTCGTAATGTCACACAGCACTCGATAGTCCACAGGGTGATTAGGGAAAGAGCCAATCCATTCACGCTAGTAAATTAGATTCACACAAACCGGTCTTAGTTTACTTTGCTCCAAATCACTCACTATTCCATTTTCATTCAAGAAAATAAATACAGACAAATAAATTCTCGCCAATATGGGTGATTATGGAAGAAGTCCTTTCATTCACGCTAAGAAATTATATTGCCACTCCAGACTTTATTAAAACTGCCCCAGAACACTTCTAGATCCTAGGGGATCGAGAGATCTGGCCACTACATTCTTGCTAATGAATACATTCCCTCCAATATGTAACATATAGACAAATATAAACCACAAAGCTCTAAGTACAGTTAAAAATAGGACTAAATAATTTTTAGACATTCCTGAGATTTCCAGAGATATTCGGCCATTTGATCCCGCTGATGTGCGAAAATCTTTCTTTAGCTACTCAAATCTTTAAAATTTATTATTATATGCTCTATAGTGACATTTTACCTACGCAATGAGCGCGGCACCACCCCACTTAGGTCCATGTGTGATCCTGGTGTGACATATACACAACCTGGAGTGACCTATTCCCTGCTAGACTCAGTAGACAGGTTATGTACCTATGTCTTTCTTAACTTTTAAAAATTTTGATGTGTTTCTATTGATCCAGCGATTTTCCAGTCATGTTTTATCGCATTGACATCCAACCATCCAAAGGTCTTGTACAGTTCCTGAGAAATCATATATCACAGTTTGGTGTAGGAAATATAAAAGTATCAGAGGAAAGACTTAACCAAAAACATATTTCAGTTCACATTATATCTATATTCCAAAATTACCTAGCTTGGGACCTCCTATTTTAGTTACAATGTGCCAAAAGCAAAATCAAAGTATGATACAGGCAAAAAAGAACTTGATGGCCCCAAGCCTTTCTGGAGGAATATTGAAAAGTTAGCGAGTTGAATTGATCATATTTTTAAAAAAAGATTTTCAGAATAATATTGGAATATATTTGGGAAGAAGCGGAAAGTGGAATATTCTCGGTTCCAGGGTAAGTCCTCCTTTGTTCCACTGCCAAGGATATCGGTAGCTGGTTAATTGTCGTGGATATTGTCTCCGGGACGACCTTGTGATTGGTTTTAGTCCTTTATTGTTTCATGTCTTACAATAGGGCACCATGTCTTATTGCATTCCGGCCGACTCGCACTTCTGAAGATCTGAAAGATACGAGACTGGTTCCTGCATCGCCAACGTCGACTCCCAAGTCCTTACAAGGGCCAACCAAAGAACCAAAGGTTTCAATAAAAGAAAGCCCAATATTCCCCATATAGACAAGACATTCATTTATGAGGTACTGATTAAAGTTGGAGTTTATATCGACCTACAGTAATCACATTAAATTTTGAGGTTTCTTCATAAGGATATAAATCGCCGAAAAGTTGTTGAAACCTAAATGTCTACTTCATGAAGAGACCATATATTCAAAATTTAAAGTTCATAGTTATTTAAGCAAGATCGCCTATGCAAAGTTGGGCAAAAATTATGGCATGTAAGCTTACCATTTTGACAATAAAAATACAGAAATTTATAAGATCATAGGACAGGCAATCAGACCTGCGAGGTTTGACTAACAGTAAACTATTAGTAAAGACTGTTACTGTAGAACATGTCAAAAAATAACTATCGATTGTTTTAATGTAGAACAAGCTTTCAGCAAAAATGATATAATATACTTATATACCGCATATAGGGAGTCCTTTCATACGTTGGCTAAAAAAATATTCTTACTTTGAGGGAATGTATATATTAGCGTGAACGGTTTTTCATATTTTGGTGTGTTAACATCGAGGCACAGAGACACCAAAATAGTATAGGTTATTTAGTTTTTTATATATTTGTAGTGTCATGAGGGTAGTCACTGACGTAATACTAAAAACCATGTGTGAGAGAATGTATGTAGTAGCGTAATTGGTTAAATATGTATGGACAGGTCATTGGTGGAATATCGACTAACGCTCAGGCCTGTCAAAACTATTAGTTTAACTAGGACACTGTAATCAATTTTTTTATTGGCGTGAATGAAAGAAGGACGTCAAGGTGAAAAACACCCGGCAGCCATGCCAAACTGGCCCATCTTAGCAGTACATCGAGACGAATTGAGTCCTCCCAAACGTACTGTAGGTTATTCTTTAATAGCATGAACGGGTATTTTTATTGATTTTAATCGATATGATTAAATCGATGATCGGAAGGACTAAACGTTAAAGATATGGGCTAAAAAAGGGAGACAGACAAAATATGAGGAGGCAATAGCCCTTAGCTAGCTATATAAAAATCCTTGTCCCATCAATTTTCACGCAAATGTAATTTATTACAATATATATAAAAGTTATTTTACCGGGGGCGAGGTGTTGATGATGTACTGGGAGGACGTTTTGGCCGTTCCTCCTGTCATGGCAGGTCCTCTTGCTTTCCTTCCTGCCCCATCCTCCTTCTCGCCGCAGCACCTGAAACACATCATAAACGTCAGTGTGGAGTCCTTAAAGCCCCGGTCGGCCATTACAACGCATCCTTAAGTCAAGATTCACACGCCGTAAAACGTGTGTGGTCCGCAGACGTGCCCAGGTGTAATAAACGCTCGCCTGGGTAGGACGTGCCATATGGCAGGTATTTACATTGCAAATCAGCTAATTAGGTTCAACGCGGTTACATATCTAACCTTCTGCGAGCGCAGCAAGTACAGCCACGACAAGGATGCTCGCGTACGATAAATCTCGCTGGAAAGAGGAAAACGGAAGAAGGCGGACGTCCTTCGGTTAATCTTGGCAAATCGTGTTTGTTTTTACTTTGTATTATACCTTTCAACATGATTAAGCCAGAAACATAATTGGCGGCCATAATTCACTTTATAAAATTTAAATACAACGAATCTTTCTGAGCGAATAATACGCGGATACTTGTAATATCGCCGGGGGGCTTCTTAAATTGATAACTCTTTTGTGTTGAGATATATTCTCATAGCCTTGTCTGAAACAAAATTATAAATCAGGTTTATCAATTATACGCGATTTTTCAGCAACGATAACCAAAGATGGGGCCACGTAATGACGAAACGCTTAAAAAAGTGGTGCTATGAAAGAGCGTTGATAAGAATCCGCACACAGACCATTGTTTATATTAAGGGCCATTGTACCAATGATGGTTTAAACTGGGTTCACTGGAACCTCGTTCATACTTTGTACCAACTTCAGAGAAGTGCCCGTTCTACTGAACCTCGCGACTTGATGAGTATAAAAAAATATGCAACAGAAAAAGGCATTGAGGAAAAAAAATACACTGAATACCCGACCGCATCTCACGAAATCTGAATAACAATACACTGAATGTTGCTATGGAAATATTTAATTCAGTACGGAGTTTTCGCTCTTTTTGCGTTGATTACATCGATTTTATGAGGTTTTCAATGTAGTTCAGCTGAATATTTTCAGAATTCTTAATTCCTGCAAATTCTCTGGGATCACTGGGCAACTTTTTACCCTCTTTGACAACTCGTCCCAAATGTGTTCGATAGGGATTAAGTCGGGAATAGATGCTGGCCAGTTCAAACATTTTTTTCTTTTGACCTTAGCTTTCGCTATTAGTCAACTGCTCTTTCGTATCCTCGTATCCTCCATATCCTTACTGACCCCAACCCGAACACACCAGGTCGTCTATGCAGGTAGATAAGGATGTCAGTGGAGACATACAAAAGACGCTTAACATAATAAACTATTATACTGTGAGAATGTAATATATACGTCTTTCCGGTTAAATTAATATATTACATTTATAAATGAAACTTAAGATTGCTTTATAAATTTCAATATTTTGTGAGTATAATAACATTTTATAATTAAACGGTTTTTCAATCGACTGCATTTGATATAATGCATTAAATAAATTCCCTCGTTCATTTGCAAAACTGGAACCGATCATTATGACGCGTTCCAGGTCATCAACCACATTACAAGTTTCGCAGAGGTCAGTCTGTCATTGGGCGATTTTTTAGGATTATACCACATATGTCGAGATTAGTTCGGATCCGAAAAATAGTAGGGCAGTCTCTTTTGGTAAATTACCGCCTTTATACCATGGATTTTTGTTTAAACGGGGGTTGATAGAATGGTAGAATTTTGCTGCCGGGTTGATCCAGTGTAGATACCGTTCAAAAAGGATTTCCGACTGAAAATATCTCTTGGCGTCGGGTATTTTCGATGGTTTCTCGGTGTAGTGCCTCTTTTGCCAATCTATCAACAGTTCCATTATGCCGAATTCCGGAGTACCTTTTAACCCAGATAAAGTAAACCTAAAAAGTTCTTCATTTTTCCAATTGGCTTAGACGTTCAATTATGTGAATCAGGAGATGATTTGAGATTTTCGAGAAGCGGAAATTTTGTATGGATTGCAATGCACTTCTAGAAGCTGAGAGATTTGCAACATTGGCTATTTCGTGTTCACTATTGAGAATATAATCTAATGCTTTAAGTATCCCGTCCAAACATTGAATTGATGTCCGTTCCGCGTAGTCACCAACGATCCTAGCAGTGTGGAGCCTTCCAATTGTCACGCATAAAAATAAAACCGTCGCCAATTAGTGGCAACAACTTCAATATATTGGGCAGCCGTGAAGGATCCATCTATGAAGATCAAGTTTGTACGAACTTCCATAGAAATGCCTGCCCAAACCATAGCACCACCACCTCCATAGCTTCTCCGAGGTAAAACTGTTGCACGGATATGTTTTACTCCAAACCCTCTCTCGGTCGTCAGATCTTAAAACAAAACCTTGACCCATCCGAAAACAAGAATGTAGTCCAATCCTTGCTACGTGATTTCTTGCGAAACTTAACAGAGCTGTTCTACGCCTTGTCAGAAGTTCTGGACCAGTGGCAGGTCTTTTCGCGCGTTATCCGGCTTCTGAAAGTCTTCGCTTTAAGTGCGTAAACTGGCATTAGCATTTCTAACTTGTTAAAGTCGTTGCTTGATCTCAACATTGGTAGAATGCTGATTACGGAGTACATTCGAAACAACGAAAATCTTTCTGAGATGTGACCTGCCTTCATGAGTAACCTCCGTATCTTGGTAGCGCGAAGACCCTTCGTACAGTTGTCCTGGGAAATGTTAAACACCCTGACCACATAAGCTCGAGTTGTGATGATGATTCCATGCTATGATTCTAGCTGAACCACTCAAACAAATTTGATACTTAAAAATCGCAAAATTTAGTCTTAACTTGGTCAGAGATGATTTAAAATGCAAAACGGAATTTTTTAAATTGAACTCGGTTCAGTACTAAACCGAGTTTAAAGTAACTTATTGTATCGGCCCGTAAAAGGTGGACATTGCGAGGCGTTCAAAGAATTAGCTCATCAAAATGTGATTTGTAGGTTTTTTCGCTTTCGCAAACCCCTTCAATTTGAACTTCAATTAAAGTAAAAGTTAAATCTGTACCAAATTAGACTATTCGCTTCGATTGGGTTAGTCGAGCTAAAATTTATTGCCTATCGAACATTAATGTTAAGCCGGCTAAATGAATAATTGCTTCGGCAACGTAAATTGCGCTAACTCGATCATGACTGTTGTCGAGATCGCTTCGTGGATCGTCACAGTGCACAGCGCCAAGGTTGGCACCAATGGAACGCTGATAAATCTTAGATCTTTCCATTTATGAGAATGGTCGTGCGGACCGTGTCGCAATTTGTCCTTTTCCACGCTTTTCCTCCGGGTCACAACGTTAAACGGTCAAAACGGATTAATTATACCTGACATCTGGCCTGGCCTCTTAAGGCGGTACCAGACTCGTTTGTCACGTCCGTTTCCATTACCGGATTCTTCTGGTAATTTTCCATGATGATTTCAATATTATTTTTGAAGTAGTTGGATCTATTCTACCGTATAACAAATAATATTTACTAATAGAATTGAAATTAAAGGATCTGGCTCCTTTTTATCGTCGATTCCTTGCCCAAAAAATTGGGTCCTCCGGGACGGATTATTGGAATATTACAACAAAAGTGCGGTGAGAATTAATGAATAATGTTTAATTTTTAGTGAAATAATTTGGTCTAATTTAACGTAATCTTTCATCCCAAAACTTTTTCGTTTATTCCAGTGACGAGGAGTGGGAGAACAGAAGAGAGCGAGTGAGTGAGAGAGAGGGAGAGAGAGAGTGTAAGTGAGAGAAAATAGATGAATGGTAAAGGGTATGAAGAAGAACGTCAGAGTAATGTATTATATAAAAGGAAATGACATCTGTGCGAGACATCGAGCGATAGGGGGGAAAATAAAGACAGGGTAAGATAGTAAATAAAAAAATGATATGTCAGAAAAAACTGTGACAAACCTAGGATAAGCACCAACAAGTAAATAGATTAAGTGATAGAGAAGAAAGAAAGAAAGATGCGAAAGAAAAAAGGAAGGAAGGGAAAGAGGGAGGGAGAGCGAGGGAGAGAGAGAGGGAGAGGGAGAGAGAGAGATTAGTTAAACTGATACATTATCACATTAGTAGGTCCGTCTATTCTCTCAGGATCATTCTTCGGATCTTTTAATCAGACAGCAAATTTTCTTTGGCATTCTTGCAATTCTGAATGTTGTATTACCGTACCTTTGAAATTTAGAAAAAAATTGACAGAACTCTAGGTACTTCTGCGAAGGATTTAGAAGGAGAGTGGTGCAGGATGGACTGCTCCTGGCCTAAGCTGATTTGAATGTTACATATTTTTTAAAAATAATTTGAATTACGTAAACTCCCTGAATGGTTAGGCATTTAAATTTGTATCTAGGAATTTAGTCAAGATTACAGTATTATTAAGAAGAATGCTTCCCGGCAAATTGAAGCAAATTGGTTAGGTATATGTGTTACAATTCGAGGAGTAAAATATAGAATCAGAGGTAGTTAGCTAGGCCTACAAAGAAACGAAGATATTAAATGTGCCATAATTATATTCATGTGAGCAAGAAGTAAACAGTCCAAAAAGCTAAGTAAATTAGCATAATTCCTATCATACAGGACGTCCAACTACCCTTGGATGGTTAGTTAAGTGTTACTGGCGAGGGGTCAGAACCAGTTTCCAATTATTTTACCATATAATTCAATTAAAAAATCATGGCCTATGCCGGGATTCGAACCCAAAACCGCTGGCTTGACAAATGTAAGTCGGACGCTCTGAGCACTCAGAAACGGACTATTCACGATAAATTTATTTTATTAGCAAGATTTCTGGGACTATAGAACAGGATTCTTTTTCGATAAGGCAAAATTAGTTTTGCGAATCGAACACGATTCGATTATGATTTATTACTTATAGCATACGTTCTCGTCCTTTGTAATTGGCAGTTTTAAGTTTAAATTAATTAATAACAAAACCGATTGTGCACGATCTGCCTGGCCGTGGCGAAAACCGGTTTCGAGAGGCATTTGAACGTTTGTTAATCCAGGAGACTGTCCAAATTGTATTTGAAATTCAAATCCCAAATCCGTGGAGGGTTCGGCCCCAAGAGATTTATAACTGAATTAGTCTTTGTTGGCCTCGCGTCCAGAGAGCACTTTAGCTAAATTCATTGCTTTTTTGAATTCCTTATTTGAAATAATCGCCAGTGCCACGCCTGAACAATTAATCTCGTTTAGGCACTAACTATTCGTGTGGGAATTAAAAAACCAATTCACGAGCTATTAAATCAATTCTAAATTTTTAGACCTCACACATTCCCCCTTAAGCGTTCCTGTCTTTTAACAGGTCATGAACAATTCGCAATATAAATTCAACTTGTGGGCAAAAATTGATATTTTGAAGCGGAGCAGAAGATGAAACCTATCGAAGATTTTATAAACGTGCAATCGTATCTGAATCTCGAAGTTGGGATTGTCTGGTTTAAATTAATTCCCAATCGGAACTATTATCTTTCAATAGAAGGCCTTCAAAAAGACTGAAGAATACTTAATACAATCTTCTCTTCCGGGTTGGTTTTGACAGTCAGCTTGCAGCACTTATAATGGTACAAATTTATTTCAAAAAATTCTTTGCCGAATCTTAGCTCTTGACTATTGTTCGAAAGTGGTTGCCATAATTGATATGATTAGAAGTCGGAAATCATAATCTGCCGACGATGAAATTAATTCTTATTCTAAAGAGTTAAAATTAAATCTTCTTTTTTCATGGAAGGATTTAAAAAGGAATCGAATTTTTCTGAGCAGGAATCCAAATCTACGGTCTACAGGTAGAATTCCGTCAAATTCGTCTTTCTTATGTTTCCTGTTTAATATAAATCTATTTCTACCTGTTGGAATGATTAAGTGAACGCGATAATGTAAAATTCTAATCAGATCTGATAATCTTCTAAAGAAAATTCCAATAGACCTAGCTTCTCCAAGAATGTAAGTTTGAATTTGAAGAATTGGTCGTGGAATCTTGCCGTTCTAACAGGTAAAATAGGTAAACTCTTAAATGTGAACCCCATCTCCGCTAGGAATTTATTTAATCGATAGAACCCCTGATCAAATCTTCACTGATGGCAAACATTTTAATCGAGTGCGATTATGAAGAATTGCTTTTCATTGGGAATTTAACCTTTGTTTGGCGAACTTCGTGATAGAAATAGCGTCCAAAGGTATTTAATGCAAACAACTGGTGGACTTTTTTAAAAATAAATAATTTATTTGTATTCAGTATAAATCAAAATGCATAGTACAAATAGGTGTATATTTTTTTCTGATCGCAACACTGGCACTCAATGAGGGAAAGTAGGGCGAGGAGTTCTTGAGGATTGTTGCAGATCAACAGCTTGCATCTTTTTGCAGCGGGATCGGACAAAATCGGATCAGTTGACAAAATGTGTATTGTGGATAGTGAGGTTTGTAAAGATAATTCTGTCTGAGGACTTTTTATTAGAAGGATTGAATACGCTGGATGTACAGTTTCACTCTTTATGCCCAGAATAGTTGCATTCATTTCTTGTGCAGTTGGTTAAATTTGGCTGTCAATTTAGATTTCGGTCCTAAAAGTTAAGTCGGCTCTTAAGAGGCGATGAGAAATCAAGTCAGCCTGCTGTCAAGCAAGCTGTCTTAGGTATATAATTTGGTTAGCAGTTTATAGCTACTTGTTGAAATACATTGGAGGTGTAGGACCCGTCCTCCTCTTTAGGCACCAGTCTTTGATAAACACCACGTTTTTTTGGACGTTGAAGGTTGCTTGGATAGGATTCGGGATTATGTGTTGTGGGGATATTACCTCAGTTTGTTATCTATGTATAGTCCTAAATACCTAATTGAGTGAAAGTCGGTAGCACCTTATTGTTGAAGTACAGTAGAGGGCTAGATCTTATCCTCTTCTTTCGGCACGTGTTTGTTAAACTCCAGGTCTTTTTGGACATTGGAAGTTGCTTGGATAAGATTCGGGATAGCACAGATTGTATTTGTTGTGGAGATATCACTTCAGTTTGCTATCTATGTATAGTCCTAAATACCTAATTGAGAGAAAGTCGGTAGCACCTTATTGTTGAAGTACAGTAGAGGGTTAGACCTTGTCCTCCTCTTTTGTCCCCAGTCTCTGATAAACTCTAGGTCTTTTTGGACGTTGGAGGTTGCTTGGATACGATTCGGGATAGCAGAAATTGTATTTGTTGTGGATATATCACTTCAGTTTGCTATCTATGTATAGTCCTAAATACCAAATTGAGTGAAAGTCGGTAGCACCTTAATGTTAAAGTACAGTAGAGGGTTTGACCTTGATTGGATAGTGTCCTCCTCTTTTGGCACCAATGTTTAATAAACTCAAGGTGTTTTGGATGTTAAAGTTTGATTGGATAGGATTTCCGTTTAGTAGGAATTGCCTTTAAGCAATAGGATCACGTTTATCTTCTGTCTATATACAGTCTCAAGTATCGGACTTAAGTGGAAGTGGTAATGCCTTGTACCGTTGATGTTCAGTGAACGATGTAAGATCATGTCCTCCACTTTTGCACCAGTAAAACTCAAGGTATTTTTGGACGTTTCAGTTAGTATTTCAGGAAACCCAGCATGCCGAAGAATCGTAATATAATCTGCATTCCCCTAAGAAAATTAAGTGATTATGTGAAATGTGATAATGGAAAATTACCGATCAAATCTGCACCTGTGGAAAAGATTTTAATAAAGTGCGGTTTTGAATAATTGGTAATCGAATCTCCTCCACTGTCGAGGAATTTCATAAGCGATTTTGCAAACTATCTACCCCGATGGTTATTTGATAAAAAAATTATATCATTATCGGCATAAAAGGTGTAAACCGTTATCAGCCGTTGGCATCGGAAAACAACAATACAATACAATAAAATTAAAATCGATAAGAACGATACACAAATTACCCCTTTGGCCATTTGGACAAACTGAGGTCGCGGGTGGAGTACCCAGTTGCATTCCAGTTCCATATCTGTTGCGAAAGTCGGCTTGCAACGAGTGTCCGGGTTTAAGGGAGGAAAATGTCGACTGAAGCTGTTATTAAGGCTCCACGACAGCTAGAACTAGGAAATGAAAATCCGACCCTGGCTCCAGTGAACTTTATCGCCTGTAATTTTCTAAGTACTCGCCCCGTTGCAAGTCTAGATAGATCAAGGCCAGCCGGACTTTACGGTCGGGTAATACCGCGAATGCAACTAAATCTTGCTTTCACAATCTGTGCGTTGACTTCGACCCTCGACATGAATCTGAAAACAACTGAACGGTGCTTTCCGTCTCAATAGGAGGATGTTAAAAAGAAAACCGATGTGTTTCATAAGGACGATTAACCATTTTAAGGGTAGTGAAAAGACTTTACATTACCGTGAAGAGAAAATATTACGGCAAAGACCTAACCAGAAAAACGGCTAAAAGTGTAATCCAAAAATGTTGAACGTTTCATCGAAGCGTTTCCTCACTTGTACAGAAAAAATGCTTACAAAGTACTAAGACAGAATCATATCAACGAAGTGTCACCCAATCAATTGTCGAAAATCATAACACATACTTATATCAAACTCTAGTCTAACACACAAAAAAGCTGGTGGATAGGAGTGTCGGGGTATATATAATTCTTTATATTTAGTGGTCTGTTGGCCAAATTACTTCTTTCAATTAATTAATCTTTTTATGTGAGGTTTTGGTTGAAATGAAAAAGTTAGTGTCACGAGCGGGATTCGAACCCACGACCTTCGGCTAGATACGCCGCTGCTCTACCCTTAAGCTATCGTGACATCGATCCACTCGACACCAACTCCCCACTTCAACCTACAACCTTTCGAAAATGGCAAAAAGGAGGGAAAATTCGGTTGAGATGGGAAGTTGGTGTCCTAGTGGATCGAAGACAAAGCGGCGTATTTAGCCGATTATAGTGGGTTCGAATCCTACTCGTAGCACGAACTTTTTCATTTCAACCAAAACCTTACATAAAAGATATATATAATGTAAAATGTGCTTGGTTTTTTCTCATTTGGTATAGTCGCGTCGTAATTTTACTTAAAAAAACAACCATATCATATTCAAATTTCCAATTTATCCTCTAGAAGACTCTCAGCGTTGGACACCATGACAAGGAGAAGCAATTTACAAATAAGTAATTGAGACCAATTATTAATACTTAAGTATTAATTTTCACATTAAAAATCAGTGATGTTGTAAATATCATTTTGACAACAGTAGCTCCTGTAGTTTGGTCGTCTGGTATGCCTATCCTCCCTGTTTTGGGTTGACACACAAACCACAAATTCGACATGTTTGGCAGACCAAATGGCTCAAAAAGTATATGTCATTATAAAGAAGATAAAAGCCTGGAAAAGAAGAATAATATAGCAATATTTTGTACGTTTCGTTTTCCTAGGCTTGTTTAACAATTAAAGTTGCTTTCACAAATCGACTTCTGTGCCCTTGTATCAATCAAAAGCTGGTTAGTCCGAGTCGAAAGCGTTCATTATCAAAAAGACAAAAAGTCACCCGGCCGTCGTTTCTTGTTTACTGTGACCTACGGCCATCCATTGTCCGCTGGTTAATTTTTAAAGACGCCGGCGTGTCCGGAATCAATGACGAATGAAACAAACCCACGTCCTATTCAATACAGAGATTAATCGAGCCTTCGAGAGGCGTGTGCTTTCTCTAAAAGGCCATTATTTTACTCGTTTTATTCCGATCGTAAAGTGAACAGGACCTGTTGTCTGTAACGAACTGAATTCATTACCCATTTGAAGATGAAGAAAGCCCTAATTTCTCCCGTCCTAATGACCAGCGTATCCTTGATCAAATTACAATCCCAAGAGTACAAACTCCAGATTAATTATCAGTGTAAAAGTTTAAAGGTCAACAATCAGGGAAAGCTTGGGAATAGTGCGAAGAACTGCTAATTTATTTTAATTAAAATAATAATTCAATTTTTTCGGCAAAAAATTAATTGTTAACCTCAGATTTCAAAGTAATAAGACTGAAAGTCTTTATAAAATATTCGTATCTAACAACTATTCCAGGTTTATTGTTTTCCATTATAAGACACATAACATGGCAAATAAATTATTTTGACGATAATGATCTTTGCAAATTATTATTGGGATCGTATAAATTAGACGATGTTATTAATGAAACGTTATAATTATTGATGCAATTCATTGGCTATATATAGAGAGCGCATAGGATTTGCACTTGATATTAGCATATCTTAAGTACGGCAGCGAGTATCTGGGTTTTGTGTCCCTAGCATTTGTTTAGAGTGAATGTACTTATTAGCGTGAAGTGTGAGAGGGCCGAGGGCGGAATAATGAGTGCCCCATCGACTCTCAATTAGGTTAGATTATAGGCGTATTCAAGATGTTTGTAAGATGTTAACTCGTGTTAACTCGAATGGACAAATGTCCAGTAAGATCGTGAACGCCCCCTTCTTTTTTTAGCATATTAAACGTTAATTTTTCCGCAATGTTGCGCGTGCCGATTGGTAGAACGAAAAATAAAGTTATAACAGTCTTTGAAGGATTTTTGTTGTTTGTTTTGGTTGTCTTTTGTGTTAAGTTGTAAGATGCCAGAAATTAATAAAAAAGTAAAATTAATCACCTCTTTCATTCAAACTGCTATCTATGCACTCGAAAAGTACTAACAAATGACTCGCTTCAATTCGTGCCGACATACCTAACCTCTAACTGCCTACAACTTTATAGGATAGGGGATGTATCTATTATGAAGTAGAGTATAAGGACAGGTACGAAATTAACAAAAGAAATGTATTGGTCTGATTTAATTAATGCTATTTAAGAATAAAAATACGTGTAAACAAAAAACAGCTGTTAATTCATGGCTGTCATGTTGGTTACCTACGCCCTAACGGATAGCAATGTACCTAACATCTAACATTGGCCCTGACCTGTTAGATCAAGTAATGTTAACTAACCGATTCTTACAAGTCTACGTCATCATTTTTCTCGATCTAACAGGACTTAACAGAGTTAACACAAAGATCATGAATACCCCTTAATATGTGTAGAGGATGCTGGAGAAATGTCGAACCCTCCACCATTCTAAATTAAGCGAGTGGTATGTAAATAGAAAATAATGTACTTAAAAATTAGTGAATGGTTTCGGATCTAGGAATGCATGCCTTTGGTGTTGAAAACACCAACTGTTGATAGCCCCTGGAGCCCAACTTCAGCGGCTGGACGGATAAGACCTACCATTTATTTTCATTTTACCACTAATTGATCTCTCGATCCTGTGTGCTTATTTACTAATAATAATTATCGTTATGTAACTAGTGAAAGTTGTTTAACTTAATTAAAATTTGTCGGTTTATGATTAAAATCAGATTTAGAGATTTTTAAAAGTGTATGATCAAAACAAAAGATTCTTACGATCAAAATATATATTCAAGAATGTTTTCTAAATAATATAAGTTAATATTATTGATAATATAAGTTGTGTGTTTTTTAAAAACTTTTCCATGTGGCATTTTTATATTTTTTTGTTTTATTTTATCATTAAATTTGTTATAAGTTTCGGACTTTTACAGCCATCAACACAATATTTTTAAATAAGATACTGATGACTGATGGGTGTATATTCCCAAAACATAAAAAAAATAATGTAAATGTAAACCAAAAGTTAATTAAAACAAGCCGCACGAGTAGAACAACCCACAAATTATAAATATAAAAATGATAATATCCATGGTTCACAACAAAAGTTGATAATGTAATATTTTAATCAGCTTACTTTTAAAGTATTATCCCGTTAATCCTAATGTTGTTTTTCTCCTGTTACTCTTTAACAGCACATTCCATCCACAAATAACATCTGCGTTTTTTTTGGACATCCTCCTCTTCCGTATTCCCTTCCTGCTTTTACCGTTTCTCCGCTCGAAGGAACACCAACATCTGGCGGTTCAGACAATTAGAGCATCACAGCAAATCGTGAACCGGGATCCGCTTTATTAAACTTCTTATTTTCCATTGTTTTCTAAATAGGTTTCAGCTGTGCGTCCCACGAATAGAGAGAGATTTGCAGTGGGAAAAAGGTCAAAACTTGTTCAACTAATTCGTAATCGTTCAAGACGAAAAGTAAACCTAGGTTATTTTTTTAAACATACATCACAATTCTTAAGTAATAACAGCGAGTAGTTTTCGCATTTTCAAGTTTTAATATTCCCAACAAAGCCTATTTCCAAAATTTAACCAAAATTGATTAGGATATTATAAACTTAAATATTCTCTCCTTCTTCCTTTCCTCATCCAAACAAAGTATAAACTTGTAATAATGCATTTTCAAGCTTTTTCAAAATTCTTTAGGTATGTATGAATCTTGCTTTTAATTAAAAAAAAAAAAAAACTATGTGTATCGATTAAATAGATCTACAAAGTCCGGGCCTATGAATAAATCCCAAAACGTTTTCGTTTGATCTAAATTTAAACCCAAAGGCGTTAAACTATTTGAAATCCAATAAAAAAGGTTTTTAATTTTTTTTTAACTTCAATTCTATTCATTGAAATTGCATTTTGATACGCATATATCTTCCATGAAAGTCTATACTTTCTTAATAAAGGAGAAACTTTAAAATTTAACCGTAGTTCAATAATTTTCAAGCCATTTTGTTGAATGAAGATATGATGTTCGTTGATTAGAGAGGTGAAAAAAAGACTAAATGCTGGGTTCACCGAGCTTTCGGCACTTTATAGTGCATCATCAGGGCTTTCCCAAGGGTAAAGAAAACTATTAACATGGAAAACTTTTGTACAAGCGTTTTGGATTTGAGGTTATGGAGAATATGGCCGGCATAATACATTTTTGACGGTGAAAACAGATATCCCGCTAAAATAAGAAAAATCCATATGACTAGAGGTTCAACTATTTTTTTGTTCTGACCATGACCATAGCAGTCCAACCGGAGGCGACGGGATCCTTTGTACATAGTTTCTGTAACCAGCTGTAATTTTAGTTTTAAATACATTCTCTGTGACCACAAACTTGCCTGTAAGAAATTGCAAGTCAGAACAAAAAAAAAAAAAAATAGTTGGACTTTTAGTCATATGGGTTTTAGCGAGATATCTGTTTTCACTGACAAAAATGTATTATGCTGGTTGCATGTGCTCCATAACCTTAAACCCAAAACGCTTGTACAATAGTCGTTTTGTTGTTCAAATACAAGTTTAAAATTGGCCATTTTTCGAAAGCATTTGGTGAAAATTAATTTGGTCTTTTGCAACCAATCTTTTTTCCCTCAATAAACTGCGAATTCGTACCTAATGATTTATAAAAATATTTCATTATTTATTATATAAATATTGAAAAATGGCAAGGTGTGAAGTTGGTGTCCGAGTGGATCGAAATCACGATAGCTCAAGGGGTAGAGCAACGGTGTATTTAGCCGAAGGTCGTGGGTTCGAATCCCGTTCGTGGCACTGACTTCTTTATCTCAACCAATACCTTACATAAAGATTAATTGAAAAAAAGAAAAAAAGACGAAAAAAATCTAATGGGTCTATGAAATTGTTGATTCGTTAATTTTTTAGCAACAATCGACACTTGAGCCAAAATTGTACACCTGTTATATAAATAAAACATTTTATTTCTCTACTGCTGGGTAATTTTTTAAACAGTGCACAGTACAATTATTCGCCTATTATTGCTCTACAAAACGAAAAAATGAATTACTTCAAAATACTAAACAGATTTGGAAAAAATATGAGAAATTTTTCAGGAGAATCGATGTTCTGATTTAATTCGGATTTTTGCCAATCCCAACTCACACCAAAAAAGCTTTATACATAGATTCCTCTTGAGCGAGGGAGTTGATATATTAAAATAAATTAGACTAAAGTCGGGAAAGTAGTTATTGTCGTAGAATGAACAAAAACGATAGTGTCGTAGCTCTGAAAAACGTATATTAAGCACTTCTAAAGTTTGAATTCTTTTTTTTTTTTTAAATGCATTGTTGTAACAAAAATACTGTGGCTACCCCGTTAATCCCCGCTTGGCTACTAACCGGATTATAAGTTGTAAGATCAGTTTATATTAGTCTATACAGCAGTGATCGGTAAAATACAGTTTTCTACTTAAGCGTGCCGGACAAAAAATACAAAAACAAACCGGTTACAGTTATCTAACAGTCAACAGATCGCCAAGTAAACAGTAGACGTATTCACGATCTTTCTGTTAACCCAGTTAAGTCTGTTAGGTCCTGTTATATCGAGAAAAATGTTAACTAGCCGATTCGTACAAGTCTACGTTTTCATTTTTCTCGATATAACAGGACCTAACAGACTTAACTGGGTTAAAAATGATAACGTAGACTTGTACGAATCGGCTAGTTAACATTGCTCCATCAAACAGGCCAGAGCCAATGTTAGGTGTTAGGTCGAAAATGTAGTCACATTGCTATCCGTTAGGGCGTAGGTAACCAACATGGCAGCCACGAATTTAACAGCTGTTTTTTGTTTACACGTATTTTTATTCTCAAATACGCATTAATTAAATCAGATTAACACATTTGTTTTGCTAAATTCTGACCTGTCCTTATACTCTAATTCATAATAGACACATCCCATATCCTATAAATTGTAGGCTGTTAGACGTTAGGATACAAGTTAGGTATGCCGACACGAATTGAAGCGTGTCATTAGTTAGTACTTTTCAAGTGCATAGTTAGCATTTTGAATGAAAGTGATGATTAATTTTTCCTTTTTATTAACTTCTGGCATCTTAAAATTTAACACAAAAGAAAACCAAAACAAACAACAACAAGCCTTCCAGGTCTGTTATAGCTTTATTTTTGGTTCTACCATTCGCCACGCACAGCATTGCGGAAAAATTAACGTTTAACATGTTAAGAAAAGAAGGGGCGTGCACGATCTTACTGGACATTTCTCTATTCGAGTTAACACCAGTTAACATATTACAAACATCGTGAATACCCGTAATATCAAAGGGTATGATTGATAAGGTTACAGTAATAATTTTACGAAACAATTCTATCTATTTCAAGGTCATTGACATATGTGATATGTTGATAAATAAGCATCAAGTCAACAAAAAGCACGCAAGACTGCATACTACCGGGTAATAAATACCTTAGGCCTATTTTTTTGAGACCTGTTCAAACCTGATGTAAACAATCGTCATAAGACCACTTTTGTCTTATATAATTTATCAAGGTATAAGAATACATTGCCTGCAAACAATAATATTAAGAATTTATAAGGCAGTGGCTATGCAAGCACGATTGTCCTTCCTTCGGTCTAACATCCCCGATAGATTATGCAGATTAAATTCCACCGTTCTAAGGACTCCCGCGCTGAGTTAACATATCTGATCTTCACATACATAGAGTAATGAACATGCAAGAATGTTTTTGTTAGTGAGTCAAAGTAGCTGTAATATACTGCAGGGGACGGAGACGTGGGTGGTCACGCAGGCATAGACGGGTCAAAAGCGCTCTATATAATTAAACCAGACACTCTTGTTCACATCTGTATTTTATTTCCTCTTATTCTTCTTCTTTCATTTTTTTAAAAATAAAAAATGTTTTTAGGGTGTAACTAGAACACTATTATAAATATAGTGTCTCCCAGGGCCTAATCTTTAGCTCATTTCTCCGGAGTCTTAATTTCACTAGTTCAACTTTCTTTGACAATTAGGCGATTCTCCAGTTTTAGAAAAACCACCTCTCACATTCTAGAGGTTGGTTCTACAAATAAATGAAAAACTCATCTAATACAAAAGCGTTAAATTATTTTCCCGATAAATTTACTGTTAAAAATACTCAACAAAGCTAACACAATTATATTTTTAACACTAAATTTATAATTTTGTAAAAAGAAAAATATACGCTCAAAATCACCTACAATAATGAAATTTGTGCAAAACAAAGTTCATGAACATTATAGAACATTTCAATTAATTATATTTTTTTGTGTAAGGTCTTGGTTGAAATGAAAAAGCTAGTTTCACGATCGGGATTCGAACCCACGACCTTCGGCTCAATACGCCACTGCTCTAACCACATGAGCTATCGTGACTTCAGCTCACGTGGTTAGAGCAGCGGCGTATTGAGCCGAAGGTCGTGGGTTCGAATCCCGATCGTGACATTAGCTTTTTCATTTCAACCAAGACCTTACATAAAAAGATTAATTAATTGAAAGAAGTAATTTGGTCAATCAGATCACTAATGTAATGGATTTAGTAATTAATAATGGAATTACTAAATATAATGGGTTTAGTAATTATTAATAGAATTACTAAATTTTAATTGATTGTAAATGAATAATAGCAGCACCACTGAACGACCTTCTTAGGTGAAAGTCAATTGTTCTCAAAATGACCCTTTTCACACCCTGTTTTGTAACAAAATGCAAATGTAAAATGTTATAAGCACAAGTCATAGTTAATAATTTTCTTTAGATCAATCGTTAATAAAGCAAATTTATTTTAAAATTACATTGCGGTTTGGCATTATGTTATGGAATATATTTGCAAAATTCATCAGTATGTTTCATATGTGTCTCAATTGTTTAATAAAACAAAACGTACTGTATTGTTATACTTTTTATATTATTGGAAGATGAAGCGAAAGAAAGAAGGAAATTAATTTGATCAAAGACATGAAAGCTGTCAACATCGATCGCTCTGCTGTCGGCGACTGCCGCGTACGGGAGTTAGCTCATTTTCCAGCATGGAACAAGAAAAAACACTACACAAGCGGAAACTGTGCCAGCTCACGATTCATCAAAGGAGGGAAAAATTTCAGGTCAAGCCCATTTTAAAAATCATCATTCGGCCGTGACCGTTCGGAAAGGCGAGCAATCTCAAAGATATGCAGCCATTAGACAGAGGTCGTGATGTTGCATTTCAATAAAAATGCCAGGACAATGATGTGTTGCGGGAAACGGTACAGGCCCGTCCTCCCCCCGGCTCGACGGACGGACGGACCGGTAATCGTCTTTCTTATTGGTCGCACCGTCATTAAAACAGCGGAGGTACCGACTGGGAAAGATTGGCCTTTTTTGGTTAACAATAATCTCTTTGTCGGCGGTGCGTTGACCGGCCTTCCCACTCCATTCGGCCAGGATGGCCCCAAGGGAAAAATTGAATCTACCGTTTTGACAGGAAACTATAAAGACGTCGTTTATCTCGATGTCCAATGATGGATAGTTTGATGGTAGTTGCGAGGAAAGGCAGGGAAAGAGTATTGACAGTGTACGATCTCGCTGAGCCCTGTAACCAACTCAAACTTGCGATCTTGCGAGATAGTTTCACCATCATATATCACGACTAACGCTAATAAATATTTATGATTTGATTATCATTACTCTCACGTCACACTTTTCTCAATATTAGTCTGTACAGTGTAAAGGTTAGTCAAATGCCTTTTTCGTTTAGATTTGTCATCCCTTTAAAATTAGTCAAATTTTCTTATATTTAGAGTCTTCCTTATACACAATAGGGGTATTCACATGAACGCCCCCTTCTTTTGTTAAACGTTAATTTTTCCGAAATGCTGCGCGTGACGAATGGTAGAACCAAAAATAAAGCTATAACAGACCTTGACGGCTTGTTGTTGTTTGTTTTGGTTTTCTTGTGTGTTAAATTTGTACTCGCTTCGGCGGTACATAAATTAAAAAAAAAAATAGTAAGATGCCAGAAGTTAATCAAAAAGGAAAATTAATCATCTCTTTCATTCAAAATGCTAACTATGCACTCGAAAAGTACTAACTAATGACACGCTTCATTCATGCCGACATACCTAACTTGTATCCTAACGTCTAACTGCCTAAAACTTTATAGGATATAGGATGTATCTATTATGAACGAGAGTATAAGGACAGGTCAGAATTTAGCAAAACAAATGTATTTGTCTGATTTAAATAATACGTATTTCAGAATAAAAATAAGTGTAAACAAACAACAGCTGTTAAATTCATGGATGCCATGTTGTTACCTACGCCCTAACGGATAGCAATGTGACTACATTTTCGAACTAATCAAGCAATGTTAACTAGCCGATTCTTATAAGTCTACGTCATCATTTTTCTCGTTCTACCAGAATTTAACAGAGTTAACAGGGTTAACACAAAGATCGTGAATACCCCTACTGTATATTGCTTTGTACTATGGAGAGCTTTAACTACACCACCTGCCTATCTGAATCCTTGAAGTCCAAATTAAATCAAATTTTCAATCAGAATTCCCGATTAGATATCTAAGACTTAATTGGAGGGTCCACTAGAGGTTTTCAGAGCTAGCAATAATATGAGAATCCAAATTCAAATTTCATTGTCCGACCCCCAGTCCTCGCGGTTTGCGCTGGAAGGACAAAGGGCTGAAACAGCGTTAATGACGTCCGGCTCGCATGGCTAAGCCCTTTGTCATGATAAGTAATTCATTAAAGAACAACGGTATCCTCTAAATACGTCTTTTCCCGCTTTATCCTCCCACCGATTGTGTCTGTGAGACAGTTGGTCCAATAAAAAGATTCTTTAAGAGGGCTCAGACTAACTACTTTTAACTAGACGTCTGTCGATTTTTTTTTATCCGCCGCCTTTTGAAAGTAGAAACGAGTCCTAGTCTAGAATGACGTTCGCCGGGCTGCGTTATTTCGACGTTGGTCGCAACGTCCACCGAGGGAGCTGACAGTAAAACGGTACAGTGCCATGATTTCATCCGGTGCACTCTCATATCTCATCATTATGTCATTGATTAATAACGAATTAAATGTAGATTGACTTCGTTTAACTTCTGAAGATAAACCTATTAAGCATCAATTCTCGGAAATAAATGACCAAGATAAGTCATAATACTCCTGAGATATTCCAATTTTGAACCTTTTCTTCTAAGCCTTTTTACAAAAAAAGTGCTACGGCTCAAAGGAGGAGCAAGCAGACAAAATGGCCAGACGAGGATCTGCAATACCATATTTATGCCAAAAACCATCTTCGGTAACAAAATCAACACAGTCTCCTTCCTCTCGGAATGAGTCCAGGAAAAACAATACGGGAAGTGTATGAATTCCAGAGGTGGCCATACACATTACATTCATGGTTAACAACCCTCACCAAAACGGACCAAACACATTGCAACAGTTAAAAAGAGTACAACTACCATAGCAAGTGAAACCTCCAAAACCTGGGTCAACATAACCTACAGTATACAAACGAGGTCAAGGGAAAAGCAGGCAAACTGGCTAGAGGAGGATTTCCAACACTAGATACTGGCCTAAAACCTATAGTTTGGCAACATGATAAAACGTAGAATCCTCATCTCAGAATAGGTCCACAAAAACAGAACAAGAAACGGACGAAATCCAAGAGGTGGCTGACACTCACGGATTAAGAATCCTTACCTAAACGAGCAAACACATTGCTACAGTAAAAGAAAGTTATGATAGATCTTAAGAGTTAAGTACCAGTCACTGGCATCTAGGAAACACCCACACCCCCAACACGAGTATTTCCATGATAACCCCATTTATAGGCTGAGCACTAGGGAGGAAGAACCCGCCAACTATCAACTTCTAATGCAAAGCATCCGTTCAACGAAGAAAACCTAGGAAACGAATTATGTCCTCTTAAAAGAAGAATCGACTCAATTGAAGCGAACTAAAGAATTATGAAAGTTACAATAAGACTGAAGGCTGGAGTGCTTGGCTAATACAAAAAACTTTCAATTCATAGTATTTTCTTATCATCATCATGATAATCAAATGTAAGACATTGTACACAACTGTAATGTAGAATGGATGCGTGGTAGACTCAATAAACTAAAAATCTTAAATTCATTATAGTATAATTTATTACTTAACTACTACTAATAAGGTAGTCCTGATCGAGAGGATGTATCATGCGAAAGATTGTCCAAGGAATTAAGTGTTTGTCTTTCTTTCAAATTCGCCTTCTCCTTGATTTTTTGTACACACTTATAATATTAAGGATGATATCAATCACAACAAGTTAATTTCGAAAGGTTATTCACCCTGCAAGCTTCAAGAAGGGAAATATTATAGTTCAATTTATATTAGTTGTGACACAATGCCGAAACACGTTTGAAAGACAAAAAAAGTGAGGACAGACAGACCAGAATGATAGGCAATGACATAAGAGAGTGATTACAGGTTCATATAATTATATAGTCAAAAATGGTCTTAACTCTTACAGAAAGGCTTCGTTTGTGTTACCACATTCCTTAAAATGTCAACCACAGGAGGTGTAATGATTTTTTTTATATAGATAAATTATATCAGTTAAAACCCCAAATTGGATGTAAGCGAGACAATGTTTCGTAAGGGAGTGTGGGAAGTGATGCATCGGCCGAGATGAGTAAGTTCGGGGAGAATTACATCCTGAGAACCCCGTAACCCGACGCCTTTATTGAGCAATTCCGATTTCTCAGAGCGAGGAGCGCATTATTTACGAAATGGAACAATGTCGAACTAGGAAGGCCTCGGATGGCATCCGCCTAATGGACGGGGACTTAACACTTGTTCTTTCGGATGTCGCGATTGCGACTGTGAAGACGGCGTGACGGCTTCCTCGCCGCAAATCACTCCAATTATCGCTTATCTGGTCGGGAAACCTAGTTTTCGCCGATAAAAACCTCCACGGGGTAGGCACTTAAGCAAATGAGCCGTGAGATGAATACTCCCCCTTTGTTAAAAATACTTTTAACACTAATACGAATGAGAAAGAATGCCGTTGGCGTCCATTCTATTTCTGAAACTAGGAAGAAACTGGTTTTGATGGTTAACCAAAAAAACCTTCTATTCTTATTTTATTAGAAAAACATACTACAACAGGCATTTCACAAAAGATCGTATTTCAGCCACAATTTGTCAAATGTTTTGCTTAATTCAGCTTGTCTTCCAAGACACAAAAGCATCTCTACTATCTTGAAAGAAAAACTTGACATTCCACTACCTATCTTCAGAAGTTCTATCTGAAAACATTAATTCCTTATTTGACTATTTTTTATTTATATAATTGTTTCTATGAACGATACTCTGTTTATCTACATTCCCATCTTACATTCTCATGTGCTTTGCTAATAATCCTACAAAAAAATCGTGCATAACATTACTGCAGCGTTTTAGTTCGTAAGTTTCTGCGGCAAACCTTCAAAATTATCAAGTCGTTTCTTAATGTTCAGTAATGCTGGGTTATTGGATAGTGAAAGCAAGGATTCGTATGCTACAAATTGTAGATTTTCTGATGGAAATGGTCTTCAAATGCCACAGCACGTATTCATCTTCAATTTAGTTAATTAGTACACGATTTCCCAGAGACACAGACTAAACCAGTCGATGTCTGAACAAATTTCTTCCAAAATGCAGAAGACGAATTTAAAGGGAGGATCACTAAAAAATAATGAAAATTGAAAGATCAACGATAAACCATTAATCCGGGGTACTGTGGTTGAACTTGTAGCAGACGACCTAACTTGTACCCTAACGTCTAACAGCCTACAACTTTATAGGTTAGGAGATTTATCTATTATGTATGAGAGTATAAGTACAGGTCAGAAATTAACAAAAGAAATGCATTGGTCTGATTTAATTAATGCGTACATGAGTATAAAAATACATGTAAACAAAAAACAGCTGTTAAATCATGGCTGCCATGTTGGTTACCTACGCCCGAACGGATAGCAACGTGACTACAATTTCGGCCTAACATCTAACACCATGGCCTGTTAGACGGAACAATGTTAACTAGTCGATTCTTATAAGTCTACGTCTTCATTTTTTTCGATCTAACAGGACCTAACCTTTAATGGCGGTTGAAAAATCAACTACAGTCTGTAAATTCCTGCAGATAGTATTTTTTCGTTTATTTTTAGTCTAAAACTGAATCAATTTATACAGTAAGCACATAGGTAACAAAAAAATAAGTGACGTGTTAAGCATGAATATGAACGACTCATTGGCCAACCCCTAGGCAGCGTCTACTACCCGATAGATGCCTTTATGAGCACAGTTTGTCGTGAGATTAGCGACACCTCATTCGCCTAGTTGGAATGCTAAGATAATTTAGAGTATATTTTTAGGCATCGTATGACTAAAAAGGAATTCAAAGGTTTGGGAGAAGAGTCCGGTTAATAAGAAAGAAAGGCGGTAGGTAAATCGGCGATCGTACAGAAAATATTTGTACACAGGGCTAGTATAACATTTTAATTTGTAAGCCGTACATTTCCAGTGTAAGTCCATTTGGAAGTTAGAAGAGCTGTGTGAAGTACTTTTTTGCTAATAGTCTTGAACTTAATAATCAAGATATACTATGTCTAGCTGAATTTCCTTCGAAATTGTTTACTTGAATTTTCTAGCATTTTTTGGTTACCTTGTACCTTGTATTTCAATTCCCATATAATACAATTTGATTGAGTTAAAAGGGGTATTTTTCGTTTGAGGATGAAGGTCGCATATTTCGTTTCAATTATTTTTATTCTCCATTAACGGTTCTGAGGTGCGAAGTTGGTCTTTGAGGGTTCGAAATGCAATGACAGAGTTAAGGTTTAAGTTGAGGGAAGACTGCTGGTATGTGCTGCAAAAGGACCTAGGATGCACCCTTGATGAACCCTAGAGAGGAGAGAAGGTGAGATTTTAGGATGAGGTTGTAAGTACTGGAAAAGAAGGATTTGTTTCAAACCCTGGTACCAGATGTTATCAAATTCCTAGGAGCCGTCTAGAAAAAATCGAGGATAGAATTGAATCGATCAAACGTTAAAATCCAAGCTGGAAGAGGAAAGAATTTGGAAATTCTAATTTATCTAATTTATTATTGTTTGAAAAATAAAACAACTATTATACGAAAATGTTATATATTAACTTGTATTAATTAACTATTAAATAGTATTAATAAAAACTAATTGTTAAACTTTAACTTAGCATTATTGTTTAACTTAGCAATAAAAGAAGATTGGACCAAACCGAGGAAGGGAATTTGATACAACAGAAGGTGATTTATTTCCTTTCAATCTTTCTTGTACAATATTATCTTGAATATCTTAATTAAATATAATAATAAATTAATTAACAACAATTGATTTCTGTCCTTTTCCTGATTTTACAAGTGTGTACGGTTAAAAATATTTCTTGAATACACCTAACCTTTGAAAGATGATTTATTTTATCCGTTAACTTTTCGAAATTTGTTTACGAGTTTTATAAATTTGTTCTAGATAATTTGATCCATTCTGGGATAGAAATAAACTGTCCGTTAGTTTGAAAACTATTTTCACGAAAGATTGGAGTATAACTTTTTCGCCAACCGTGTCTAACCGATTTTCTACAGTGATGAAATCTCAGTTTAGAATCCTTTGAGTTATGGTGTTTATAATTGGCTCTTTTAATTGTTTAAAGACGGCTTTACGCGTGTGGTCGCCACGATGGAAAGATTATTCGACAGTGTTGATAAGAGAATGTGGAGAATACGTGTAATTCCGGAGAATAAAAAGAAAAAGTATGAAGGACGGTAATTTCTAACTCGGTACTGTCATCCTTCTCTCGTTAATTCAACATTTAATTATTGGAAGGCTGTACTTTCTTCCAGCTTTTGTTTTATGCGATCTCCGGTAGAAAAGAACAATAACATGTACCCAAGAACTTCGTAAGTTCTGTCGAGAGGAGGAAACCGCATATGTTGCACACAAGGTAGAAAGTAGCAAATTAAGCAAATAAAACTGAGGAGCCACTATCAATAAGATATGGAAGCTGATAAAAAACCTGAAGTTAGATTTGTAAGATATAAATCATATTTTGAAGAGCAAACATGGTCCTTCGCAGTGCATAAAACTCTCCAGAAAAAAATGTAACCTACTTCGTGTTTGGTGGCTCGGGGGTCAGACCTTGGTCTTATCCGTACAACCGTTTTAGGTTAGGTTCAAGGCGCATTTGACAAGATCATTCCAGCCCACAAATGAACAAATGCAGTTTTAATCTAAAGACACTCGATCACTCACTTTTAAATAAACGTTTTTTCTCACTCACACACCTTTAACTCAAGTATGATGAATTAGATGGCTCGTACAATGCCTGGTGTGATTAAAGGAAACACAGCCGATACAACCAACGCTATACGACGCTACCCGACGCAAATCGAAAGTCCAATTTTCCATAAGGTTGTCTTACCCCGTGCACATCTGCCCAATGCTACGCGACGCTACCCTACTCTACGCTCTGTGATCCCCACTGTCCAGATTTTCGTCCAGTAGCATCGTCGAAGATAAAAAAACCGGACACTCATATTTTTATTTCAAACTATATGTATTATTGCCGTTATATTAATTACAACATACTTATTTTAATATAAACCAAATTAAGCGAGATCAAAAATGCATGTTTTTATTTTACAAAATTAATTAACAGTTTGGCAGAAAATTTATCAAAACACCGGAATAACTTTATTTAAAACAATTAACCTAATACCAAACAATTTATTAGATGGTTGTGCTCATGAAATTTAACTAACAATTTATTTCATGGTTTTGCTCATAAAATTATACCATTTTCGTCGAGTAGCGTCAGACAGGACAGCCATATTTTTGTAGTTTATTTCAAACTATGTACATGTAATTTTGTTTTTATATTAATAACAACATTCTTATTTTATTATTAACGATATCAAAAATTCATGAGTTTTTATAAAAATTATTTAATTATGAGAGTTAGGCAGAAGATTTATCAAAACACCTTTGTTTAAAACAATTAAATTTAACTAATAATTTATTACATGGTTTTGCTCAAAATAATTCATTAAGAACGAAGGACGCGTTGCGATTGTGATACACGTTGTGTGACTATTCGGGCCGTGCGCTAGACGTCGCATAGATGTGCACACCCAACCAAAACGAGACAAGGCGACGGGTAGCGTTGCATCGGGTAAGTGTGTTCCCCGCTTAAGGGTCGTTGGGTACTTGATATTCCGCCATCGACACTCTTCGACGACGCATATATTCACGCATATAAATACATTCTCAGGGAACAAATATAACATCTATCACCAAGTTTAGTATAAACTATAGTAGATTAACTATTACCTTCGATAAACAAAATACTATATATACAGAATTATCCAAGCTTTTTCCAGTTTAGGACTCCTTTCACCATCCAATCTGAATGGGGTAATCAAAGATTCGCTGCCGAGCTCATGCATAATTGTTATATTGGGCGGTATTTCTACTTGCTCCCTATGTGGAGCCAAGGAATGTCACCCTTCAATTGTGTGAGACACATTGAACAATCCTTCTCTGCATGCCGGGCACATTCATTATAATGTATTATAATAAAATGTGAGGACTTCACTAATATGGATGATATAAAGCTGAAAACGCGTTTAGAATATCTTCGACACGTATTCTATTTCTAAATAAATAATGATAAATTATTAAAATACTTTGGTGGAAGACGCGCATGATTTCCATAAGTCGAAAACATATGAAAGCAATAAAGCAAAAGATTTACAATCGGACGTAAGAGATAAGAGCCGGAAGATTGGGTGTGATCCGACCTGTCAGAAGAAAGCGCCGGCGCCCGACTAATAACGTATAACAAGAAAGAATGCGCGAAGGAAGATAAATAATTCCTAATGTAAACAAATTGAGATAAGAGACTGTTTATGGAATATTTGCATCGCAATTGCTCGAGGACGTGCCGTCTCGGGACAATTTGTTAGCCGGCAAACGGCGTCGTTATGAATAATTGATGGCCACTTTTGTACCGTACTCGAAGGCATTTAGAAGTTATTAAAATATTGGTGGTGGCTGAGTTATCGCCAAACTAGAACATTCGACCATTTTCAATTGACATTTGATTTAGGGGTCCTGACAAGTTGGGAGGGTTGTTTTAATTAGGAGCGATAAGTAGAAATGCGTTGTAAAAGTATTTTTTGTAATTTGCACCCTACACATACTGTACATATTTTTTCACAGCACTATTGCTAATGCCAACGCTGCATCTGGAAGACACATGCCATGAGAAACTAGCAAATGCTGACACCAAAGCAAGGAGGTATGTAGACTACATAGAAAGGGCTCGAGCTGTATGGTTACGATCGAGAGGTTAAAAAAGTTGAAACTTTTGGAATTGGGAACGGATCAGTTCATTGACACGGAATGTTGACACCATTGTTGGTAGTGAGTTTAGTGACGTAGTAACGAACTTTGTAAATTTGTCTGAGGACTTGATTGGAAGGATTTGATACGATGGATGTTAGACAGAACGGCACAGTTCTATCCGTATACCAAATTCTTCACGGTAAAATCTTGTATAAGGATAGTTTGTTCTTTGTATGTTGTCTTTTAAGTTTTGGGGATTTGGGTCTAGGTATAGTCCTAAAGATTTGACTTGAATGGGAGTCGGTACCTCATGGTGTTGACGTACAGTGGAGGGCAAGACTGTTACACAACAAGACGTACACTGAGTACATTAGTCTTTTCCTCCACTTTTTGCACCCAACTTCGATAAGCTCAAGCTGTTCTTGGATGTTGGAAGTAGCTTGGATAGGAATGGAGTTAGAGCACAAAATTGCAGTATCGTCCGCGTAGGAGGTGAAGATGGTATTATGGTTTATAGGTAGTTCCGTTCAAAAATGAAGGGATATTGTCATTCATTCTTATACTTTTAATTTTAATTAAATTAACCGGCATATTGTTTTTAGTTGGACAAATGAAATAGACAATACAAACCAAAAACAAACAAATGTTAATCCTCATTTTTAATAACGGATTTATTTAAGAATAGATTACATGAATATTACTCATTTAGTAATCAAACACTTTTTCTCTATTTTAATCCAGCTGTATTCTCTTTAACCATGGAACCATCTTGAATCAGAAGATCCTAATATTATTGTGTGAACGAGTCATCGAGGTCACCAGCAAGTGAATATCGCAGAGGGAGTTGGAGTTTAGCCTGATTCCGAGAGACTGGAAGTGCTAATAGGAGGCCTGGTAGCGGATCTCAGCGCGTTAGGACGCCATGGACAAAATATTCTCATAGCTGCAAGACGGAACCCTTTCCATAGTGCCCGCCAGGGGCATTCATGCTAAATGAAGTACAAGATGCTTTTAGCAAGGCCTTTAGGGCAAATGATCGCTTGTGGAAAGTTAGTCTCACGTCGTATGCCCATTTGAGAGACCTTCAGCAACAGCCCGCCACCATCAACTCAGGAAAATATGGTTCAGCGAGTACCTAGTGTAATGCTATTATGTTTACTGATGAGTCATGTTTCTGTCTGCATAGTGACAGCGGGCGCCGAAGTCTACCGAGAACAGGGGATGCGTACAATGAATGCCCTTGTTCGTGCTCTGTTCAGTGCAGTTCGGAGGAGGCGGTGTTATGGTCTGGACTGGGATTTACACTGGAGAACGAACCGGACGCCATATTGTCAAAGGCGACCTCACCGCAGTCCGTTATGCCCAAGAAATTATCGAAGAATACATCCCTCGAACCAGGGATCTCATTGGCAGGGAATTTCGATTACTGGATGACAATGCCAGACCTCATAGAAACAGAGTTGTTCATCAATGTTTAGAAAACCTGGGAATTTCCCATCTACCCTTCCCCACATTGTCTCCAGACTTCAATCCCTTTCAGCATATGTGGGATGCGTTGCAGAGAAGACTTTTCGATCTCATTCATCAACCAGTTGACCTGCAACATCTATGGAGTGAAATTCCTTATGAAATTAGTGACAACCTTATTAACAGTATGCCTAACAGATGCACAGAAGTTTTAGCCTACAGAGAACATTATACACGGTATTAATTGTTTAAAAAAACTATTGTATCCAAAAAAACAAACTTATAGAACTAAAACCTTTTATTTTGTTATTTTTCAAAATCCCTTAATAATTTTCTTTTAGTAAAAAATAAAATAATTTCTAATAAAATTTAATGTTTATTAATTTATATTAAAAATGCTAGGAAAAATAAATACTACAAAATTGGCACTATCTCTTTTCATTTTGAGCAATTTATTAGCTGAAGAATCAAGAAAGCTTGATTGGCAAGTTAAATGGCTAAAGTAGGTAAAAGGTGAACCCATTTTTCAATTATCTATAACCAATGCAAGACTAAATGTGTCAATATTTCATAATTAGATTTACTTTATATCTTAATTCTTAATAATCATTATAATCACTGTTGTTATGGAAGAAAGTAGTTGCTAATTGACTTAAATGTACATTTAGATAAGTACAAGTATATTTAAGTTAGTGGTAAAAAGGCAAAGGAAGTACAAAATTGCTCACAAAATAGAATTTTCTTTTTAAAGGTGTAAGTTTAAGTTTCACTTAGTTTCCAGTTTGTATTTTTCTGTCGTGAAAAGAAAAGTCATAAACGAGTACACCCAGAAGTCCCGTTAAAACTCGCGGTGTGAAAACAAGAGAGTCGTTAAAACAAACAAGACATCATGAGTGAGCATGATTCGCCCTTCAGTTTTTCTCGGTTAATAAGTGGACGCGAGCGGATTTTTTTTTTCCAACACCGTACACGTTCTCGGGGGCTCATCAAGGGCAAGTTTGACACCGCGGCACTCAGAAAGAAGACGCACGGATGAAGACGGCATTTGTGTCATTCCGCTTCGTTTTCCATTTCGTCATCGCCGTGTAAACGTAAAAAAAGGAAAGAAAAAAAGGCCTAGTTTGAAGAACGGAGGCGATCCGACTTGCTGGATGCGATGCTAGCACTGTGATTATCTTGAAATGGAACCGTTACCATTAGAGATTATCTCGGCCTTGCGGAATTACGAATTATGTAAAATGTCGGATAAGAAACGGATTTTCACACTAAGCAATTCAAACGATCTGGGAAATTATGTACACAGTAAACATCACTGAAAATCGGATCTCACATCTTATCGATGAGGATCGTACTTTAAGCAAAAATTATTTTCAGATACAGAAGATCAGCGTTTATTTTTATAAAGCGTGTTCGATCGAAACAGGGAATAAAAATATAATTTGTAAAATTTGATGCAGTGGTTTGAGAATTGCAGAAGAACTGTGCGCGTTTCAGTCTGGTGTACTTACTTTTGTGTTGGTAGATGGTTAGGAACATATTTGTTTACTGCTATTTTGTTATGGATGTTTCTCAAGGCTCAATTTAGAGCTTTTGCTCCTGTTGTTATCTGTACAGCTTATCCGGAGCAAAATCACCAAGTTTAATATCCAAATAATCGATCCAAATTTTTCATCTGCATCATAAACAGTTATCCACGTTAAAAATACTTTAGTAAGAAATTTCCTTATTATAATGGCAATTCAGCCGGTTTGGGTTGCAGTATAAACGCCTCGGCGGAAGCGCATAGACTGGCTTACCAGGCGATGAACCGGTTTTCGGACTCCCAGGTCTTGAGAACGGGGAATTTCGAATTTAAATTTACGACCAGGGCCAAACGCAGGATTTGTTTCGGTTTAAATCGGTTGATTGCGGCCCTCTTTATTCAAACCCTATGCCCGGCTCTTTGTGCCAGAATAACGGTAGACGAGCCGTGGGAGTTAACTGCGATAGGATTGTTACTTGAATTGAGTGCAACAGGAATAAAATGACAAAATGTCGATTGTCATTGGGTGGTCAAATTTGAGGTAAGAGGTTTCCTTAGACGATACATTTCTGATACCTCCGCGGAAAAATATTGCTCTCCGCCAAATCTCTCTGTTTGATGCGCTTTGGTTCAACGCCATCTCGTGTAAACCAGTTCTTCGGAATGCGACTAACTTATTAACACAGCATCATCATATCCTAATAATAATGATTTTCAGCTATTCATAACACTTATTCATAATCGGGTCGTTACTGTTAAACGAAACAGTTAGCGCCAATATTTGGAAGGCCAGAGTTCATAGGACGACGAGAGATCAATTATATGTCAAAAAGAGACTTCCTTGGGGTTGGGTGGTGTGCGTGCACTTGATCAAGCTGCACAGCAACGTACTACCAATTTTAAACCAAAATATAACACCTTAGTAATATATCCATTTAAGAAGAAGTAGAAAATAAAAAATTTTCCGTGCCTTAAAGCCAATACAACTACATAATAAAACCGCGTGTAGATTTGTGCTCAACACAAATAAAATGACAATTACAATTATTAGCTGTACTGAGAAAAAGTAAAGACACCTTGATACGGTAAAGTACTACAGCATAAGAAATAAGCAAATTAAAAAGTAAAACAATGGTGACTTATATAACATTTGAGGTAATACCACATCCCTGATCCAGTTGTTCAATTAACAATTGTTCATCGATCACTACGCCATTCTTACTGAATTATATAATAATATAATTAATGATTATTTTGGTATCAAGGTACTTTTTAAATCAGGTGATCAACTACCCACAGAGAGGCTTATAAACGTAATGGTAGATTTGAAATGATTTATTCTGAGCATGCTGGTATTTAATACAGAACATTTTTCGAAAGGTGAATAAAAAATTATTTCGATCAGAAATATTTTTTTAGTGTAGTATTTATTAATGTTCGTTAATTTTGGCTTCGCTACATCAAACTCTACTGCTTCTCGCTCCATTTTGATACAAAAACTGTGTGGTCTGCGTGACGACCAGTTTGGTCCTTTCCGAACGTTTTCGTCTGCGTATCGTTGCTTTGGTCTGTTAGACAGACTATTTTTTACTGCTCGTCATTATCCGTGGTGTGTTTCAACTGTAGTTGGCGAGAAGTAGAAACTTACCCGGCAAGGCAAAACTGCCAGGCGGACCAAAATTGTCCGAAATGACGTAACTACTAATTCCCTAATTTCGTGGTCCGCTTGACCAATGAATACATTACAATTAATGAAGGTTTTTAGTGAAAAAAAGCTAATGGCACGAGATAGCTCAAGTGGTAGAGCAGCGGCGTATCTAGCCGAAGATCGTGGGTTCGAATCCCGCTCGTGCCATTAGCTTTTTTCATCTCAACTAAAAACCTTAATTAATTGTAATGTATTAATTGGTCAAGCGGACCACGAAATTAGTGAATTTAATGATTAAAATGAAGTACACTTCACTAAAGCTCTCCGTGGCCATTTCAATTGTCGTCGAGAATCCAATCCGATTACACGACATTTGAAAAATGGCAAAAAGGAGGAAAACTCATAAGGTGGGGTTGAGATAGGAAGTTGATGTCCGAGTGGATCGAGGTCACGATAGCTCAAGTGGTAGTGCAGCGGTGTATCTAGCCGAAGATCGTGGGTTCGAATCTCGCTCGTGCCATTAGCTTTTTTTCATCCCAACTAAAAACCTTAATTAATTGTAACTACTAATCCTTATCCTTCTTTTTCAAAACTTGTAGACTATTTTTCAACTATACATGTGTAAATATCCTGTCTTATGGTTCTGAAAGTCTAATCCGAATAGAGCTCGGTCCAAATCGTTTCTGATTACTCTAATGTACTCTATGAGCTGTCAAAAAATGATTTGTAATGAACTAATTGAAAGAAATGGTTAGGACACGTTAATTAAACATTAAATTAAGGGGAGGTGAGCACGGTTTATATTATTGCTGACCAATTATTGTTGAGCTGATGGGAGCTTTAATATATATAGGACGAGGACATAAAAACACTACTTAGGAGGTTTAAAATTTATTAGAATAGGTGCAAGAGGTTTGAGCGATCGAGACACATCTGGGTCAACGAAGGGGCTCAAGGGAAAATTAGACCATATCAACCTGGGGACAGATCATTTCCATATTTAATATTTCATCCCTCGTTACGAAGCAGGAAAAAGCCGTGTCCGTTGTCTGAGGGTAATCGCATTAAGAAGCCGGGTAACACGATTACCATTGAAAAGAGATTCGTGTAGAGCCTTTACAGAGACTTTGGGAGCCATGGGGGGGGGAACGCTGGCCTCTTCCAGATTCCAACTTTTGTCCGGACATTATTTTATCCCTGGATTACGATTACAGAAGCCTAATGGACCCATATTGATGGTAGGTGACAGCTGTACTCCGGTACCACGTGGGTAGACCTCTATATTATCTTTTTCGGATTCCGTTTCACCTACGACAGCTGTGATGCCAAGAAATTTAATTATTAGTTAACCCTAACGCACAAAGCCTACTCAATATTATAAAACAGGATAATCAAGACGAAAACTCACCCCCACCACCTTGAAAGATCACTCAGACATAGTACCTAAAAAAGTGAAAACCAATTATACAATCAAACAGGCAGAACAGAAATGGCATACATGTCAATATGAGCTGCTTAGTGACTCACCTTAATTTATAACATACTAATAACCTTTTTTGTATAACTCATGATTTAGAGTTTATTTACATATTATATAATTTGTACTTATATATGACATTATATTATAAAAATGACATTACATCACATGGACAAATTGATTCTAAATTCGTTGACAACCTACAAGAAGGAAACTGCAGTCAATAATGCTAATGAAATCTCTCAGTTTTCAAATACCACCTCTTTGGCAACTGATTTGGGGGAAAGTTTTATGCTTATTGGCTCTGCTCGTAGCACTTTGATAGCATGTAATGACAAGAAACGTATGATCTATAGTATGATAGTTCAGGCTCTTCAGAGTTCATTAACAAATCTGGGAAGCATGAATGCTCAGCTTCAAAGTGGCCAAAAAATGTTACCTAAAATCCAACTATTGTAAATAATGAATTACCACATTTAAATTTTATGCGAAAAAAGAAGATTGCTTAATTAAATCTGAGCATTCGTAGTGTTTTGCTCGTTTTTCTCTTCATGGTATGAGCAAAGTAGTACCAATTTCAGAATGATTTTAGTTTTCAATTTTAGAAGTATCAACCACTCATTCAGAAAAAAAGCAAATTCATTTCTTTCTGCCAAGCTTTCGACTATTTAAAGGTCATCATCAAGGCGTATATTAATTTCACATTATGAAAAAACTACAAATTCAATTGTACAAATATGTTTGTCGTAACGGATATTATGCTTGTTTGTTAGGTTTGTACGTTGTATATTAGTATCACAAAGAAATTAATGCCCTTACAGTCAACCATTATTGTTAGAGCTAAAAAACTAATTTAAATTACTGAGAGCCGATGTATGCAAGAATTCAAAAAGCGGTAACTTTTGAGGGGTAGTACAGCCGGATTTTTGTAGTTTTGTGTTTCGCTTAAATCTTGGACAAACGAAAGATAACAGTGATGGATCATTACAGTTTTTATTGTCAACAACCGTAGTGGCATCTACTTAATACATAAATAAAAAAAATTAAACTATTAAACTTCCATCGGTCTCTCTGATGTGAAATTAACACAGGCACTGATGACCTTAAAAATAGATCGAAAGCTTGACATTAACCACTGAATTTGCTTTTTTCTTCAAGACTATACCTTGATCCAGAGTGTTATTCATTTTAGTTTCATTTCTTTTATTTTAATTATAATCTTTTTATGTAAGGTATTGGTTGAAATGAAAAAGGTAGTGTCACGAGCAGGATTCGAATTTTTCATTTAAACCAATACCACCACCTGATACCTAGAAACTTTCGAATTTTCCCTCCTTTTGCCATTTTTCAGAAAGGTAAGAGCAGCGGAGTATTGAGCCGAAGTTCATGGGTTTGAATCCCACTCGTGACATTAACTTTTTCATTTCAACCAATTCCTTACATAAAAAGATTAACTAATTGAAAGAAGTTATTTGGCCAATTGGACCAATAAAATGGATTTAATTGTAATATTGTTTTTTGATATTCTTTAACAATGTTGTATTTCAAATTATACATAATTTTATAGTTTCAATGATTTTTTGAATGCTTTAATTACATTATGTTTAATAATCAATAAAACCTTTATTTCATTAATTAATTTATTTTAAATAACTAATTAGCCTTAACTCCAGGAGAAAAGCATATTAGTGAAGGCCAAAAGTAATCTTAGGAAAACTTACTATGGGTTTTATGTTCGTTTCTTAAGTTTGTATGCTGTCTGTTTCTATCACAAAAAAATTACTCTTACAGTCAGTCAATCATGATTTCCATTACCGTTTGAGCAAACAAACCAACTTAAATGAATGAAATATATACAAGAAAAGTGTCACAGCTCAAAAAGAGGTAGTTTTTGGAGATTGTTTAGCTTAAGTCTTGAACAAATAATAGACAATATTGATGAATCATGACAGTGTTTATTGCCAACAAACGTAATGGCATTTACTTAATATATAAGTCTAAAAAGTAAACTTCCATCTGTCTCTCCTGTAAAATTTTCTTTTGTTGAGTGTGACTTTTTCTTGTGGGCGTGCGTTATCTCCAGCTTCCGTACACTTACCGGCCTAAGCTTTTCCTGATGATTGACATAAAAGTAAATCACGATCAGTTGACCATGAATTTCCATGGAGTCTGGAGTAGTACGGCTTTTTGACCTTTTCCAGGCGCTCCACGCGCGACGTGACTCGACTTAGCCGTTAACCGAGGCGGATGTCTGTGTTCTTCCCTACTTCATAATTCTGAGCATCAGCGACTGCGAGTTTCCTTAACGTTCGCAATCATTACTTCACTAAGTATAAATATTCTTGGATAATGATCTTTACGGATGTATTAAGTCTATCCAAATCCGGGTCGGCCTTCATTGGTTATGAAAGTTTGAGAAACGCTTACTTTTTTCTTACAAATTTAAGGTTATTTTATCTTTAATAATATTGAGGTAATATACGATTTGACTGGATTTAATAACATTTTAACCGAAAAGGCCGCGACACAAAGTTCACGCATTTTCAGAGTGGCCGAGTTATTACAAAACTTGAGAAACTTCGTACACTCCATTCACCGAACCCTCTTGCTTGCGTGTAAAGACAACCTTCTGAGTTTTCACCGTCCCTTTGAAAGTCTTTTGATCGTATTTAAAGACCGATTTCGAAACGGCGAATGGACCCGTCGCTCAAACTGTACTCGCCCAGGGCTGACCTTTCCGCGAGGCACGCAATTCTTACAGATCATTTGTCCAAAACACGGCCCACGTGGCGATTTAACGAACCGGTTGCCTCTATTTTGCATAAAAAGCCCAATTGAATGTTTTAACGAAAAGCGGAGTCAAAAAACACGTACATTGTCTGGATTCACGCCGAAAAAAAAAGCATGGGACACCTTGGATAAATCACATCCAACTGAAATTGGAAGGACGAAAAGAACCTGTAATCACCTCCGGATGGGTCCGTGGAGTAATTGGACTTTCCTATCATCTCCGCCCTCAAGAACGACCATCGGTTTTTCTTCGAAACAATTTTATAGCAGATAATAAAAAGAAATCCATCTTGAGAACAGATCAAGTCCGATTAACTTTTAAAAAAACAATTTTGGCCTAGGGGTATCGGACCCCTTGGTCCTTTGACATCAAGACACTACGCGTGCGCAGTTATCCCGTATTTCGACTGTCCCATAGTTCGTTGTTTAGTAGTTACAATCGATTTAAAATGCCAAAAGTGAAATCGAACACAAAGACCTTGAGACTATCTGAGTTAGTTTCAGAACGAGACATTTAAAAGCGATTTCAAACGTATTCTCTTCTACGAAATCATTTGTGGGCCAGTCTATTCCTTTTTTCGACATCTTTAAGGCTGTTTTGCCCTGATGATGACCTTAAAGACCTGTTTTAAGGTAATCATCAGGGCATAACCGTCTTAAAGATGTCTACAAATAATTATGCCAGCATAACTATAAGTATGCTAATAACAGATTATTTCTATCTGAAAATGTTAACATATTTCCAGGCTTTAAGTAATTATATACAATTGGATAAACATTGCACTAATTCCTTTCAATTAATTAATCTTTATGTAAGACATTGGTTGAAATGAAAAAGTTAGTGTCACGTGCGGAATTCGAACCCACGACCTTCGGCTACATACGCCGCTGCTCTAGCACTTGAGCTATCGGACCACGAAATTGCTCTAATTCTTATAAAAGCTTGGCAGATAACAATCGAATATATTTTTTCATCCAAACCATACAGAGATACTAAAGGAAAGAACAATTTTGGGTCTATCTAGTCTCGGTTTTATCCTGAAGGCGAATCTCACGGCTGAAGTTGAACGTCGAAGCAACTTTTGATTGGCAGGCCATAGAATTTTCTTTCTTATACGGTTCTAACCTTCCTAATTTTGTTTTAGAAACTTTATTCAGGAGTTTGACGATAGATTTCTTCCTTGATGTCGGAAAATGAGAGGAGAATAAGAAAATGGACAAAACGGGCATTAAACTTATGTGGGGATGCTGGAAACATTGAGGTACTTGGGATGACTTATGAAGAGAGAGTTCCGTAGAAGATTCCACTTGGTTTATGCGTTGGGGGCAGAAGGTAAGGCGTCATGGAAATAACGATATTAAGAATAAAAATCTGTAATTACTTTAGACTAACATCATTGATTTATTAGGATCTGAACTGGACTACATGACCACAGAATTTAGGTATATCACATTGCCAATCGTTTTTACATTATTTTGTACAAATTAAAGCATAGTTTAAAATTGAGGGCTGAAAGAGAATTTTTCGATATTGTTACCGTTCGAACTCGACAAAAAGCTTTTTTCAGGTCCTTTTGACTTGTTAACACCACGATTGTATAATGAAAGATCTTTCACGTACCTGTGAGTTATCGGGTCGATTTATCAGCGTGCTTCGATTGTACTGGCGATGTTCGTTTTTTGTGTTTTGTCCAGGGGGGCGATTTCCGATGGAATGCCCATTAGTTTCGTCACCTGTCACCGGGTGGATGGTTAAACAGTGAAAGTTACGGTCAAATCCGGCGTTAGTCACCACCGGGTCCGCCGGGGTTCGTCGGTTGCGCAACCGAAATGGATCCTTTAAGTTTCACCGGGTTCGGGACGCGGTAAATCTCGAGGTTCCGGATTAAAGTACAGTTTTTCAATATTCCGATGACAACCTGGCACGCACGGACACGGAATCCGGCCAACGGATCTCGGCTGAATAATTTCCCGGTGACAGACTGCAATTTCAGAAGCCGTCAAAGCGGTTTTCGGCCCCTTTCATTTCGATTCACCGGCTCCGATGAGGGCCAGTCGCTCCTTGAAAGGAGAATTGAATTTGAACTCCCAAAATACCCAACAATCTTAAATATTTTTCAATTGTAAAAATTGTTCATCTTAGTGAGATTTCCAAATTAAAACCTCCATAAATAATAATCAATATATACACACACCCCACCACATTTTATAATTGTTTTAATTAAAATGGTAAAAAGAAAAAACACACAGGTCGTTCATTGAATTTTCCAGTCTCTTTGAAATTTTCTCATATTTCCTGATATAGGATAGCCAAATAAGACGTCATTTACTGTATATTTACCTAATTCGTAACTTTATTATGTGGAGCATAGTTTTTTTTTAGTTTTTAATTTAAAAAACGGTCCTTTAATGGGTATACAGAATGATTCAAACTGGGATCGATAGTTTTTCCTTTTTTTTTCCTTGGCTTTGCATCAATGCATCGGCCATGTGTTTTCCTTCGGCGTCGCCGCAGTCTACCGAATTTACTATGTTTCTTTCCCTACATGTTGTTGTCTTTTATATTTTGATGTCATTCTTTTTTATAAAAGTCATTAAACTTTCAAATATTGAAATATTTTTACTGTCGCTCAATATAGTTGCTATATTTGTTGGGAACGCTACTCCGTGCTTTCTTAAATTCTCATATAATTCCTCTCTACCTTTGTTTCTGCTGGGGCATGTTAATATGACATGTTCCGGGTCGGCATATGTTTCTCCGTCACGCAATTTGCGTTTTCTATGAGGGATATTTTTGCTAGATGGTGCGGAAGTTGGTTGTGGTTAAGTCTAAGTCTGATAATGGTAGTGAAAAAGTTCCTTGGTCTAGTAAGTCTGTGGAACCATGGCTTGTAAGGAATGGCGGGTTGGATTCTTGCATAGTATTTCCCTTTAATTCGTTTGGATTCGACGTATTCTTTTTGCCAATTCTGTTTGGCCATTTTATTGATATGTGCTTTGATATCGCATGTTGTTATCAATTTAAATGGACTCCCATTTTTTGCAGCATCTTTTGCCAATAGGTCTACTTCCTTGTATTTATTTATATCGTGTGCTTTGACCCATATGAAGTGAACTTCTATTTCGCTTTTCCTCAATTCGGCATATAGGGATCGATAGGTGAATCAATTGTTAAAGGTCCACATTTTGTCCTAGCGAAACTTTTAGGTCCGACACTATCAATTTTCCAAATATCAAACCAATGCGATAAAACTCTATGCTCGAGAAATACTCAAAAATGGTCTAAAACGTGCAAAGATCTATTCTCAGACGGTCAACCAACCTGCGGAGATACTAATAAATGCTATACTAAGACATGTAACTCTAAACTCACTTCTTAAAAGTATTTTACGTAAAGCTTATAGATATAATACGAAAAAATATACAATGAATTTAAAATAATGAATCTATACCAAATCTTTGTTAAATGTTCATGTTTAATCTTGTAACTAGTTACAGTCGTGGTCAAAGAAATTGTATCATTTAATAAAAAATCTATATTTTTCCAAAACGGCACATTGTTTATCAATTCTGATGGTTTTAACAGATGTTGTGAAATGAAAAACCATCATCAATAACATGTAAGACAAATTCTAATATTGGATCCACCTTTGGCCTTTATCACTGAAGCAATTCTTGTTGGCATCGAGTAAACCAAATTTTTAATGATTTCGTCCTGATCTCTTGATTCCATGTCTTTTTCATCGGTTGCTTCTGCTCAACTTTAGTTTTACGCTTGGCTGCATTAATTTTTTTCTTCATGACCATCCACAAGTTCTCGATGGGGTTTAAATCGGGACTGTTACCTGACCATGGCAATGCTGAGATCCCATTTTCCGTTAAAAACTGCTTTACCTACACAAAAATATGAGCATAAATAAAATAAACAGTACAAAGCACAAAGAGGGTTACATTTTAAAACCAATGACTTTGCTCTGTGATATGGAGCAGAATCATCTTGGAAAATGAAGTCATCACAGTGTGTAAGGTGGTTTCTATTTGAGGGGATAAAACTCTCTTCCAAAAGTTTTATGTACTTTTATGCATTAACATAGCCATCTATAACGTTAATGTGGCCAAGCCCAAAGTAGGAAAAACATTCCCAGATCATTACACTTGCCGCATGTTTCACTGTTTTCAAGGTGCAGGATTCGTAAAATCTTTCGTGTGTATGACGTATTACAAAAGGAGTTCCATCAGAGCTAAAGATGTTAAATTTGCTTTTATCAGAAAACAACACTTTTCTCCAGTCTTCTAATGTCCATTTTTCATACTGTTTCGACCATTTTAGTCGTGATTCCTTCATTTTTTATTGAGAAATGGTTTTTTGGCTGGTGTTTTGCCCATAAACCCCTTTCTCTCAACCGTCGGCCGACGTTTCTCTACTTATACTAACTAAATTCCTATCTGCTAGATCTCATGATATTTCCTTGGCAGTTTTGAATCGATCTTCTATCGACAATCGCATCATCATCCGGTCCAATCTCTCATTTGTTTTTCTTTTCCTCTCAGTACCTTTTTTCCGCTCTAGGCTATCCTGAGAAAGATTGCGGATTGGTGACACTTTATCCTCTTCGCAATTTCTCGTGAAGAAAATCCCACCTCAGCTAGAGTTACAATTCGCATTTTTTCAGTAACAGAAAGCTGCTTAAAATTCGACATTTTGAGCAAATAAAATTGTTTTATTATATCGTCTCAGTGATTAAAACCAAACTAAGTGCCATTGTTTGAGTTTGCTCTAATCCTTACAAGCAAACATAAATAATACCGTTGAATTATAACATCATTTTGAATTAAAACTAAAAAAAAATAGGTGATGAAGCAATTCGAACAAAACACAGCAAAAAACAAACAATAAATCTGTGAATATAACACAAGACACAATTCATTGGCTAACTCACATTTTTCCAATGTAGAGACTGCACAATATCATAATTTTGTATTAAATATATCACTTCTTTTTTATTATTATTTTTTTTATAAAGTGTGGATCATTATTCAAAATTTCAAAAATTACGAAAAGCAATAAATTTATCATTTCAAAAATTTTAAATTGTGGTTAAGGTATTTTAAAGCCAAGATTTAATTATGGTTGGTTTCTTCCTGCTACACGTTTATTCTGTATCATGTTTGTTTATTTGTTTGTTTTTCATTATGCGTTGATAACGATATATTCCGTTTATTCCTCTGATGGTCTCCAAAAACTCCTGCTGTCTAGTACAAGCTTTGCTTTTTCACAGCAGGCAGGGATGTACCAAAATATTATTTTTTGTTGTAAATTTGTATGAAATGTACATTCATGCAAATAAAGATTTATAATTATTAGTTGAACTTGTTCCTTATTGGTTCAAGTTGGTTACTTCTCTCTGAAAACTTTCAATTACTGTCGAAAACAGCGAAGTTAGGCAGACCAAGACTGATTATATTGTTCTGTAATATTATTAATGTATAAATTATAATTAACAAAACTGATTTTCAAATTAATTTGCATTTTAGTATAGATTTTGTGAAATTTGTACTATTTAATGTCCTTTTTTAGGTAGTTAGATATTTTATTACTTCATTAAATCTTTAAGAATGTAGCGTTATTTGGACGAGCAACTGTTATTCAAGAAAGTAGAATAGGTAAAGTGATTGTTATGCGTCTTTCTAAAATAATGCGTAAATAATCCGAAAAACAAATTTAGGCAAAAACTCTTCTTTGAAGTATAACAGTTGAAAGGACAATGATTAAAGCCTTTAGACAGAGATCTGCAAGTATAATTAAGGACCTTGATATCTAAGAGAGCTATTTGCTCAGAAAAGCAACAGACATCGTGCAATTTTATGAAAAAAATCTCTTTGATTTCATTTCACACCACGTGTATGGAATCAATAGCATTACGAAAACACCACCGCAACCGCTTTCGACACGACTGCGCTTGACAAAGGTCGCAACTGCGGTCGCAGGTTTTAAACGTGGTTTTTATTTTTTTCCTTTATTTCATAACTGTTCCTTTATAACTCGTCTGAGTACGTTTTGTAAAAGGCTTTCGCTTACTTAACAAATTATTCGTGATCAATCTCACACTTCTGAAGGTTAATCTAAGAAGGGCTGTCGGGGTCCGCATCACCAGTAAATCTGGGTTGAATTGAAGGGATCTGAATGGAGGCAGCAAATGCACATCCATCAGATAAAACTTAGGCAAAGTTAAATAGGAGTAGCTTCTACCTCTTTTTCAGGATATCACGATGGCAGGATATCGTAAAGTTGAAAAAAAAGAAACTGCTTGAGTGATAATGCGCATGAAGATTAAACAGGAAGAAGTGCTGATACCATCAAATTCGCCTAAAGACTTTATATAGAATATGTAGTTGTAATAAAAAACTCTAATGAGTCCGGTAAACCAAAATCATGGCCCAATACTTGATCAAGGAAAAGGTTTCTTACTAAAACCATTTTAAAGTCCTGGGTTTAAACCCAGCGAGTCGGAAATACAGCACAAATTCATATATGTGGTGCATCCAAAATAGAAATGCAAGTAAAAAGCGTTGGAAAGGAAACATACAAGAACAATATCAAAAAGATCGACAATAGACGAGAGAATGTGATGAGGCTTAGAGAGAAAATACTTCAAACATTTATTCAATAACGCTTAATTTTTATCAATCGATTAATCTCCGATATTATAATAATTAGCACTTTGAAACTTGCATTTTCGAACAAGCATTGAAAAAAATTAGGTTAATCAACCAGTTTTAGAATATACAACAGAAATAAAAATTGTAATAAAGACATCCAAAGTAAATCAAATCCTACGCTTCTTGAAACATTACGACATTAAAACGTTGAATTTTCTATTAAAAAAATAATGAAAGTAAAAAAAAGACTTTAATACAAAATTGAACTAATTTTTTTCTCCAAAAATTAAATCAAATCATCAAAAGAAGACAAGCCCGACATTGTTTCTGTAAGATTTTACTGCTCTCAACAGATCATCCTGCATCTCTCCTCTCTAAGTCGTGCTTTGTTGTGACCGGTACGGAATAGACTTAATTATCAGTTCTCCCTTATGTAGAGGTTCAATCTGAGCTTGTATTTTCATATGTTCAATTTTGCACCAAAAAGTCATTTTTGTTTGCTTTGTATTACTTTTATTATTTTTAAAAAATAAAAGTTTCACCATCTTAATTAAAATTTTTTTAAAACTGTTTGTAACCACAAAATCCATTTTTTAGCAATTCAACATTATTTTTGCATCGGTAACAGCTGAATTATGATAAATTAAGTACACGTGTTTAAAGCTCATTAGGAGGGGCAACTTTTCTGTATGCACCAATCTATCAAAAATTTTTACTTAATATTTAGACAACAAAAATAGAACACTAAAATTTCATGTTCAAGCCGATCTTGCCCTTATAATCACAGTTACATACACCTACATAGGTGTAGAAAACATAAGAGTATACAAACAAAACAAAGATAATTTTTCACAGTGAGGGTATTGGAACGACTCAATTTCTCCCATGAAGACGTCATTCGAGACGTCCCTTGTAATAAAATGAATTTATTAACATTAACAAGTTGAAAATTGAGTTATATTGAGAACAATTATAATAATTTATAAATTAGTTCCCTTACAACTTAAAAAAATATGTTCAAGCTTTTATTAAGATCTAGTTTTATAACATCCTTGAATATCTTAAAACCCTTAAACACCGTATTTGGAACTTGTCTGAAACGAGAATCGTGGGAATACATCGTTAAGGAAGAGCGGTGAAAATATTTTCAAGTGTATGACGAGACGATTTGTCCCATCCTTTATTTACATCGACGGATTTTCCGGCCAGGAAGTGATAATCGAAACTAGTCGGAACAGTTCGAGAAAGTTTTGTAACTGTCCGGTCGCGTTCCTTGGTCGTCTTTGGCCTGCCCTCGATCTTAAGAGCTGTAATTATCGGCCAACCTGGGTTAGAGCTACATCGTCCACCTGGATGACCCTTTTACCTCGAATAGAAATATCCCTGGTGAGTCTGTGATCGAGAAAGCAACTGCGACGAGGAGCTTGAGATCTGGGAAACTGGTTCACAATGAGAACGTTTTGACCGAAGAATCAATAAATTACAAAAAGTTAGCTCATTGTGGTAAAACTGAATTGGTACTTTAAGAAAATAAAATATAAAAATAAGCTCGAACTGCTTAAGTGAAAAAGGTTAACGAAAGATTATTGTGAATGGCTAGCAGTGAGGCTGATAGTGGTACAGTGTTTCTAACATCATAGTTAGCAAGTTGAGAGTTATTCCTTGAAAGTTTGCGGGGTGATAAACCCTATAGATTAATCGTTCTTAGATATTTTTATGTGTCTGATCTGTTTTGATCTATCAGTCCAGTTTAGGCTTTTTGTCACATTCGGCAGTTGATCAGAGATAAGTTGAGACAATTGTGCTGCTCATGCACATATCCTTTTTAGGGTTCCAAGTGCCTGGAGAAACGACAACCAACAAATAAAAAACAAATAGACCAATGAAAATGGCGAAAAGCTTAAACCGCGTGGATAGGAACACCCAAAATAGTGAAAGTACGTTATTGGAGGTTACAATTTTATAACACTCGTTGCACGTGGGAGGCAATTCACGCGTACATTTTTAATATAAAAAACACGTTTATTTTCTGCCCTTAAAGGCAAAACATTCAATCATGATTTACAACACTACCAGATCTAACCTAACCTAACCCTAACCTAAAACCCGTACTCCTTAATGCGAAATTAATGAAACAAAAATGTAGAAGCATTTTATTGTATTGGAAAAATGTACAGTTTTATATAGAGAAAAAGGTATCCCTAGATCGAGCCAACAGCGGATTCTAATAGGTCGCAAAGGTCACAGTGTTAACATCGTGGTTCCGTTCTATGGTTTTTCTGGTTGGTACGTAATTCCAGGTTGTTCGTTAATTTAAAATTTGAACTTTGGAGGAGTAAGTGGATGCAGAGGAATGCAGGGAGACGGCCCGGCTCGGAAGTGACTCACTTGCCATTTGCATTAATTCACCAGCGAGTAAAATAGCGAAGAGGTGCGCGCGGTACGACTGGTAGAGTAAAATATTTCTTTTAAGTTTTGAAAGTTTTCATCGTTTAAATTCGATGAACGAGATATTTAAATAAATAATAATTTCTCACTTTCCGTAATCCATTGCCATTCCCTGTACGTCATCAATAAAGCACTAGCGACTTCCACTAAAGTCAGATAGTAATGACTATAATTAGACAGCAGACCAACCTGGAATTCAGTTCCAAGGATAAGTATGAACAAGTTGAGGACCAGAATGTCTTTTGACCATCAAAATCCAACCGAACACAACCTCAAATAATATATCCGACATTTTAAAAGTCCTCGTACACGTTGTCAAAGCTCTTTGCTACGTCCTAACCTAACTACAAAGACCTCAATCATCTTTTGTCAACGAACTGATCAGATTCTATTTCCCAAAGTTCTACACGAAGCTTTCGATGCCCGAGAATAGCAAATTCGCATTAAGCGACGACGTGTATCTTCCGGGTGCAGTCCTCTATTGTGATACTTGTAATACGTAAAGTACATAGTTCTTTAGTGATTACAAAACAGATAAAATATACTGTAACGTATCATCTCATGCGTTGAAACACGTCAATTTCTATGAATCACGTCATTTATACACCAAGCTCGCTATAACGGGCATTTCAAATTTTGTAATAGTAGTATTCTTTTTCTCTCCAGTGCTGGTCTTCTTATCCGAAAGAGAAAGATAATAGGCAATCTTTCCAGGTGAAAAATTACAAAACCTCCTCGTTTCGATCTTTCGCTGATCAAAAACTGACAGAAAGAATCAAGCCTGGCCAGATAATACTTATATGTACAATAACAAATACCAATCACCTGAAAAAAAATTCTGTTCTAATATATTTAAACCAAATTGCAATTATGATCAAGTAGAAATCTCATAAATACATTCAAACCGCAGCAATTTAAAAATAGAATTAAAGTGGAATTATTTATACTAATATATTCAAGTCTGCCTACAGGGAAATTCCAATTTTTCATTTAAAAAAAAAACCACGTAAGAATCTTTCGGATTTTCCAATATTTGATTTGTAGCAGAAATAACAAATGTGTTAGGAATCGTCATATTTGCGGTCGCTCTTAGATGGGCTAATTTAATCAATAAATTCTTTAATTGAAGGGATAAGCTAAATAACCATTTTCAAATAGATGAATATATACGTAGTTCTTAGTTAGTAGAAAGGTCTTTGTTGAGATGAAAAAGTTAGTATCACGAGCGGGATTCGAACACACGTCCTTCGGCTCAATACGCCGCTGCTCTAACCAGTTTAGGCTATCGTGAAGTGATTAGAGCGGTGGCGTATTGAACCGAAGGTCGTGGGTTCGAATCCCGCTCGTGACACTAACATTTTCATCTCAACCAAGACCTTACATAAAAAGGGTCTATATAAAATTCATCTTGAAGCATTCAAACTCATTAGGGAAGTACACCTCGTCTTTTTAAGCTGAAATACATTCCATCAGGGCCTTATAAGATCTTAAAATAGGTTACACTGACAAAAACATCATCATAAAATCTGATAGTCAAGCGGCTATTAAAGCATTAGCATGTAAAATAATCATATCAAAATAAGCAGGCCATTGCATCTAAAATCTCAAAAACCTGAGGAAACACGACAATCTGATAATATTTTGGGCCTTAGAAAACAAAGGAATTTTAGGTAAAAGGGCAAAGAAAACTGGCCTGAAGAGGATCTGCAAGATAGTAAATAGGCTTGAAACCTATTTTTGGGATTACAAAAACAAACATCGTCTATGAAAGATATCCAAAAAACACAAATCGGAAGTAGATAAACTCTTGGTGGTCTAGAACACAGTAAGTTTATGTGAAAACTCACTGAGCGAGAGAAGACTAGACACAGTGGAGGTCATCGGCATCTCAGACGACATCGATACAACATGGATATATTCAAATATCCCTATTTGTAAATTGTACAATGAGGAGGAAAAAATAGCCATATTATCTTCGAATGTGAAGCAACCGCTCAATGGAGACATAACCGGGGGTACAAAGAAAATCCTGGGAAATGAATTGTAGCATCGACAGTCAATGACCTAGCACTCCTTAGGCGAAGGATGGAGTCGATTGCTCTGAACTAAGGAACCGGCAAAGTACAAGCCAGAAGGCTGCTTGGTAAACAAAAAAACCCGACTTCCTTGTGTCCATAATCATCAGCGTAAACTGTTGCTTAATAAACGCGTGGATATTTTAATCCAGTAAATCAAAAGTTTTCTAAACTTTTGGGACGTGTTTATTTAAATAAAAATAAAGTCGTGAGGCGTCCTCCTGCGATCTGCGGGGTAACGAACTGGTAATTTGATCGTTTGGGTTGGTCTGTCTGACGGGGTTCTCGCCAGCCTCAATATTGCGTCTGACCCGAGAAGCCGAAACGCGTCTGACAAACCAAACCAGTGAGTATAGGCGGACCAAAATGATCGACTACGATCACATTACTAAAATCAAAAGTTCAACTAATTTTTTTTACTATCAGCAAGTATTTCTGCATTAAGCACAGCCTCGATGATCTTACGTCAATTTATGGCCAATAAATTCGAATTTTATAATATCAACCAATTCACATAAAATTTACGTTTTCTCAAGGTAAACATTGATAATTATTAATCCACTTATACAACTTTACACTAAATTAAAATTAAATGAATAACGTAACAAAAACATAATAAAATACAAATGTTATATCCCGAAATCTTAGGAAACAGGAATGTACACGGAAATAAAAGCCCTTCTTTCGGGGTTACCGGAGGTAGGAAAAAAGGTAAAGGTTGATTAGTAAAAGAATGTATGAAATCCAAATCATAATGATGTGATCATGGTGAAATGATTCAAATTATTGACGTTCTATTTTTGCACATTTTTCCCTACGTGCAACTAATTTTTTAATTCTAGAGCCGTATTCTTGAGTGTTCAAAAGTCAGAAAATGCTGTTTAGATCCGCGAATCACTTTCAATAGTTATTCCTTTGATGAAGTTTGCCAAATTTCTAAACAGATGCAAATCTGTTGGAGTCAAGTCTGGTCATGAGACCTAAGACGTTGTAAACGAACTTGGTAGTACAAATTAAAAGAACATTAATTTATTCACAGGCTGCCTTGAAATATGAAGTCAATTCCAATCCTAGGCAAGAAGGAATAGTTAATCCCAGCCAAAGACAACATACGCTTATCATAGATTTTTTGGGTTAATATTTGATTTTGGCATCTGTCCTCGCCTTTACTCGATACCTTTTACCTGATTATCACCGATTATAGTACAGAATCAATTTTTATTAAACTTTCTAGAAAAGTCTCGGATTTTTACCTAGGACCGAATGTGTGTCTAGACCGAATACAATATTCACACAAGGCAGAATAACTTGAAAACAATTTGGATCATGTGTGTTTGGCTGAATTAATGTTGAAGAATATAGGAATGTCAAGAATAAATGTATAACTGCATACAAATTTTGAATGGCAAAAGGCAAGAAGTAGAAATGCTAATTATGTGGGGATGAGTCAGTGGTGCAATTAGACCATAATGGACAATAATAGAGTTACGACCGCGTAACAATCGAGTGTGGAATTAGGGAGGCCGGTGGAGCTCCTCCGGAAGGCCCCGGGTTCGACAAACTGGAGACGGTGAACCCTGCCAAGGCCCCGACAATTAGGGACGGCACCGACTGTGACACCCTGTAAATCCTCGTTTACACAAATCCGTGCCCCGGGCGTCACGTTTCTCATCTCATCTGGATCAGACGTGGGAAAAATGGAGGCAAGAGGATCACGATCTCGCGGAAATAAGCGCCCTATGGGGAAAAAAACTGTTACGTCGCGTGTTTCAATTTAGGACGAAGCAAACGTCTATTAAGTGAACTGCGTAAAACTTTGGATGGACGTTAATATCACAACCTGGTTTAATGGAAACATCATACACCGTTAGTTCAAACGTCAAACTACGACCACAACCATCCATTGTAAAAAAATCCACATCCACCAATTATAGTGAACACATCGATTATCGACGGAATCATACAGAGTGTAATCAATCAATAACGATCGCAAATATCAAAGTTGGAATTACTCAATTTGGCCTGTCCGTGATAGTGAAAATATCGAATATCGACTACAATCATCGACGGTGGAATTATTTATCTTCGGCCATAACCATTGGTCATGTACAAGTCAAAAACATACTGCAACATTCAATGATTTCATCACTGATATCAACGGTTAAGTAATAGATTTACGACCTCACCATCTATTGTAAAAATATCGATGTTAAAACATCGGATATCGACTGAAACCATCGATAAATATCAGCGATTATATACATAACAGACTAAATAACTTCAACCAACGATGCTGAGATCGTTGATTTCATCGGTCTAGGACATGGACCATCGATGGTGAAAACCACGAACAATGTTTTCAACCACCGAATATGAAAGGATCGAATATCGATCTCAACCATCAATGGTGCAAACATTGGCATCAACCATCGATGATAAAATCATCAATACAAGAGTTAAGTAATCGAACACGACCTCAACGATCGATTGTAAAAGCACATATGGTGAAAACGTCGATTATCGACTGAACCCCGGATGGTGAAAATCGATATTAACAATCGATAGTGAAATTTTCGTCACAATTTTACCAGGTGAAAACGATAACTATTGACAGATATCAACTGTTAAATAAATAACAAACATCGACGTGCAAAATATCGAAGATGAAATTTAGATCGATAGTGAAATCGATCTCAATCATCGATGTTGAAATCATGGCTATCAACATCATCGAACTACGACCTCAACCATTGTAAAAATATCGATGTTGGAAAGCTCGAAGATAGACTACAACCATCGTAGGAGGAATATCGTCATCATTGATAGGAACAACATTAACAATCGACGGTAACCATCGATGGTGATATCATCGATATTGACGATTATGAAATCGAACTACGACCCGAATCCTCGATAATTCAAATCTCGAATATCGACTGCAATCGGTCTGTACGATCACAAACCAACGTGCACTCCATTAAAAACTTTTCATTAAAAAAAAACAAGAACTGACGAACACAGTAACAGACCAGAACAAACAACTAACTCAAACTTATTTTATGGACGAAAATTACAGAGACGAGAAAATACCGGCTCACCCTTTCCACTTTTCCACAAACTTATAAATGGAACTTGACTAAAAAATATAACAATAATCACTTTCATTATAATGAAGCATTACTTAGCAATGGGGTTTTGAATGTACATTAGATTTCTGGTTGATATTTGTGGCGTGATGAACATGTAGTTCATAATTCATACGCTCAATATTTGCAAGAAAGAAATTTCCCTAGCAACAATAAGAAAAAACAAGAATCGGCAAACGTGAGAAACAGAATTGTAGGAAGTTTCGGACCAATGATTTGAATCTGTCATGGATCACTCGTCGGAAGGAAAGGACAAAAGAGGCACTTGCTGAAGGAGGGACCGTCAGGTCCGACGTAATGGCTTGTGTAGAAGTGTTTAGCGTTACCGTGTACGTAAATGCCCATCATTATCGCATCTCGCCTTCTTCCAACATCCGAGTCCTTCATTATATCCTTCCTTAGGCTTGAAGACGAAGAAAACCGTTTAGCCTGTCATTCCATCACAGCATTATCTGGTTTCCACTTTGTACTCTGGGAGTTTTTCCTCCTTTTTTTATACCTTAGGGCTTTTTAATACACCATTTTTTCGCCGTCGTTAGTTACGACCGTATTTAAATTTGGTACGGAGAGTTTGTTTATAAGAAACTGCCTTGATGAGATCATACCTTAATGCAAAACTGTAATTATTCCCGCATGTTGCCCCTATTAAATTCATCCGCCTGGTTCGTTTAAGGCTCATCATTTTTCTTCAAAAACAGACCCGCCCCTCTGCCAAAGTAAAATTACGAACACGGGTTCGTTTCTATTATCGGAAATCGGTCGAAACATCGCGTTTTCGCAATGGGATAAAATGTCAGATCGCTTAATTCTGCGACAAGGCAAAGGGCTTTTGGAACGTTTCCATCATTCGCCCAGTCCTTGACTCCTATTATTCCCGAAGGAAAGAAAGAATGCCGTAAAGGATTGTGCAACTCGGGGAATGTGTCTCCAGATTAGTTATCCCGGTTCTTCTTGTCTTTTATGCCCCTTTGCGTCCACATTCCGGCTGGTTTATGCCTCATGATGAGGTCATTTCCTCAGGGTCCATGACACTACGAGAAGCCCGCCGATATTTTTAGCCGGAAGCTTCTGACCCTGTATTAAATTCTAAACTACATTGTAGGTTTAAACCGTTGTAAATTTATGATTCAAAGCTTTAGAAAGACCGTTAAATATAAAATGTTTGATATCCTTATGTATCCGCCATGTATCCAAAGGCGAAGTACTGTTTACGAATAAACCAACTCGGAACTTAAGAAATGTTAAGGTTAATCCGGTAAAGTACTTGTCAATAAGTTAAACAAATTTATTATCTACTTTTGCCTTTAAACATTTTCAAATTGCTTAATGACATTTTTTTGTGAGAAAATTAATAAACAAGACAAATTGAGGCTTGTTCGTTGTTTTACCTAGTAAAGATATGAAAGTATGTTCAATGTTTGGTATATACAACTATTTATTGATTTAAAATTATTATTTAGATTATTACTTTTTTACAAATATAAGTTTGACCACTTCATCTTTATTTATTTCATGGACGAAAGACATTAATGAAATTGTATGAATGATGAAAGGAAGTTATTAATAAAAACAAGACGTAGCGGCTTCATTATTGGCCATGTTGTTAAAAATGAATTAAGATTTTAATAAAAATATATTCCGGACGATTCAAAACGACAGGTTCGGCGGATCAACCCAGTTCATAAATCAAGATCAACATGCAGAAACTCGTCTGGGAAAAATTAATAAAATTTAATTAATCATTATATTCCTGAAAGAGGAAACGCATAGAAACTATTCAAAACTTTCTTTCACTTAATTAAAAAGCTCATGGAAAAAGGCCTGATGAACAAATTTAGTACTTAGAGTACTTTTTTTATTTAATATTGTATGTTGGATTAAAAAAAAATACCCTAGGTACCAAATTGCCATATTTTCCCCCTACAGAATTAAAATTTCCAATCGGATTTTGCATTTCAGAACTTTCTGAACAATTTTATTATCTTCCTCATTGTCCTTAATATGTACTCCTCCAAAATAAAAATTTTGCGTTTCGGACTTTTCTGAACATATTTGGTTCCGTATCGGTCCGTCAATTTTCGTCAATTCTTTATAATCGGCAAAACTTCAAAACCATGAGATCAATTGGTATGAAATTTTCAGGGATTATGCGGTTTGTTTTCTAGCTTATCCGCCTTGAATTGTATAGGATTAATGTATGTGACTGCTCATGTAAAAATGTAAGGAAGCTATACTGCCCACCCACTTGACAGACGTTTTTTTTTCGTGGAAAATTTAATTTAAATTTGTACATATATTATATATATATGATAAGACCTGCTGACAACAAATAATAAATTTAATATATTAATCTCGAATAGGGCAAATAAATTAGGAGCAGATTATCTCACAAGAAAATATGAAGAGTTCGAAGGTAAATAAGATTATCTATACATTGGGTTGGAATGTAAAAAAGGAAAAAACATACTAAGTAAGTCAGGACAAATATTATTATTTGTAAAATTTCTCTTTTTTTTAGTGTTTATTTAAATAAGATTCTTTTGAATTGGAGTTGAATGTGCATTCTACAGGTTACTATTCGCTTAAAAATGGTATTTGGTTATTTTGTAAAAAAATATTTTTTATTTTCACAAGATACATTTCTTTTATACACCGTAAGAGTTTATTTAAACAACTTAACTTATGATTTTCTTGGGAATCTTGGGAAAAAGGTTCTCTTCCAGCAAAGCATTTTGGAATGGAACGTAGCCATACCACAAGGCGACATTCTTGATTGCAACTTGGAGGAATGTTAATGAATCGGACCTTTCGCCACGTCGAGTCCGTTGAACGTACGTGTTACACGTAAAATTTAATTTTGAAATTTGAAAAGAATCAATATAAGAACATTTAATCAATTGTCATGTATAAACACATTTCAGTGATACATTTAAACATACTAGTGTAAAATAATTTAAAAACCTTACTATACAAGACGTCAAGATCAAACGATCAACATACCTGAAACAAAAAATCACATTTAAGATTAAAATAAAAACAGTAAAATATTAAATGCATAAAAATCCAAGAATCATAATCATAAAAGTCTCAAAAAGGTTTCCTTATCTTCAATTGAAAAGTACGGACATTTTTTTCAAAAAATTATTTAAAAAAAATTATTTAACAGTAATTACGTATTACCAACAGGTTTAGATGTACATAGGTTTATTGTATTTATTGAGCCAGTGTTAGTAATCGTTTATTGATTTATTCGTTTTCATCAATTCCAATACACAACCGGGACGAAATATATGAAAATTTAGCTTTCATTCTAAATTAAAAATTAAAGAGTAAGAGAAGTAAATAAATATTAAATTTAAAAAACAAAAAATGAATGCACTTGGAAGTCAGGTCCGATGGTCGGGGAAGTCCTCTCCCAACTTTCTACTTCTGTTTTTATACGTGTTCCGCTAATTATTTCCCGCATTTTTCAAAATTTAAATTATATTTTTATTACCTTATATTTTTCAAAACTTGTTTGCTCTATTTATAATTTTTTTTAAATATTTGAGATCGCAGTAGCCGAGCGGTTATCCAGTCCGATTAGATTTGCCACGCTAGTGGTTCTGAGTTCGAATCCCTCCAAAGCCCTCGCTTTTTAAATGATCAAAATATCAAAAAATTATTGTTCTGCCACCTGATCCGAGATACTAAGCGTGTAATCGGATTTTAAACCCTCCTTTATGACAGTTAGTGTGCAAATAAATAAAATTAAAAGAAGATTGTATTTTATCCAGGCAAAAAAAAATCAACTGAATGCTGAAGTTACGAAAAATGCAAATTCTTTAAAGTTCGAGTATTGTAATTGAAAGTGACAAAAAAACCTTTTATAGAGGTAATCTGCAAGTATAATTAGGCTAAAGGATATTCACTACTTGGTTTGTTAAAAGGTGCTTATGTTAAATGAAACAAGTCAACAAACCTTTTGAGATCGTTTGGTAACAAAAACTTTAACTTTTAGGAAATATACGCGTTATTTTTATTTATTCATAAAGATTATAGTGTGTGATAAGACAGGAAATAATTGACGGATGGTTAAAGGTTTGAATGTAGAAGTAGAAAGTGTTTTGCTACACTCTAGCTATTTATATTGTGTTTGTTTGTAAATTGTGAAATGTCCAAGTTGAGCGAAATTTTCATTATGAAGGACGATAGTTGTCATAAATGTGGATCCTTGTGATGCTTAGTTCCGCCCCAGTTCCCATGACGGCCCCCAGAAACATATGAAGGCGCAATCCGCTCACTTTCACACGTTCTCGTGGAAAATGATGCCGATCCTCCCAACGTATGTTATGAATATTACGGACCGTCAATTAAACCCTGTTGGGAAATTTGTCCTATTACGTGATTTTCTTTTCTGGAAAGAACACCGGCATCTAAAAAACTTTCGTACAAAAACAGATGTTCCAAGCGGTACATATTATCTGAAAGATATTTAGAATAATGCAATTCTAAGAGTTTAAAACTACCTTTCGCATTAAAATTCCCAGCTTATTAAAATCCCATTACTAATACGAAGCATATGGAAAATTTATGACCATGCTATGACCCATAAATTTCCAGATATCATGACTTAATTAATGATATATTACTTCTTCTAAAGTGGTATCGAATCCTACCCCTATAAATAGAGGAGAAAACATAATTGCCTATTCTGACTTTCAAATATATAGTGTGACATTGCATTTAAAAAAATTAATATTACAATAGCCCGAGTCTGAAACGAGTTTGTCCTTCTAGGTAATGCAAATTCACTCATTAATTCACTATTAATTTAATCGTTCTCTCATAAAATTATCCTGTTTTCTTTATAATAGTAACAACTGAAATATACCCCCAATTATTATGTAATTGAACATAAAATTAAACTTTTTAAATACATGCATACCTATTGATTTATTAACACAGGTAGGTGTACGAATTTATTTTTACCAGATCTTTGCAAATATTTGTTTTATAAAATACTATCTTCTACTGGACCCAATGAAATGATGTGATCAAAAATACCCTTAGTCGACTCAATCAATGCTGATTAAACATGAAATTTAAAAGTAGTAAAAAGTTAAATTAAAAAAAATTATAAATAAAATTTTACAAGAAAGATATATTACATAATTATGTATGCCAATAGATCGTCTGAAAAATGAACAATGAAGAAGAAACTTCCACGCTTTACATACTGGATAAATAGTGATTAAATAAATGTATAAAAGCTAATAAAAATATGTAAATAATAATTAATATGAAATAAAATTGAAATAATTTATTACTACCTTAATATTATATGACCTTTCTTCTATTGTGATCTACTTTTTGGCTTGGGAGGTCAACATTGAATTGAGATAAAGTGCACGTAAAATTGACAAAACAAGATTGCCTAGGAAAACATGTATGATGAATTTTCCTGATATTTGGTAATTATTAAGATAACGAAAGTTCTAAAGAATTTTGCACAGGGAGAAGGCTGTGACCTTTTCAGGTTGGTAGGGACCACCTCAGGGATCTTTAACCGAATTCGGCCATAGTTTTTAAAGAAATTATAGCCGATTCAAGTCCAGTTGGTAGGAACGGCTTTAATTAGCCCATAATTGAGATGTAATGGACTGCAAAACTATTAGGCCTGGGTTTCCTGACCTCGGTCGTTGGACCAGATCGGGATGGAAAGGATGCCGTTTCCAGTCGGTCGTCAATTTTAACCACGGGGGGTTGGCCGCCCCAGACGAAGATATTGCTGCCGTCGAAATAAAAATATACTATCCTTATTGTGGAGGGTAAAATATCCTCAGGTCTTTGCCGAGTTACTGCTATGTTTAACAATACCTCCATCTTTAACTTTCGAGGTTAAAAAATAAATTTTTTCTCTCAGATAGTGATGACTTCACGATTTTTTAGGCTCATTTTGGTATACTCTATTAGATATTTTGGTAAGCTAGATGATGTGTGTTTTTCTTTTGGCGGGAACCATGTTACGAATAGATGCGAAAGGATGAGAAAGAAGAAAGAAGAGAGAGAGAGAGGGAGAGAGGGAAAAGAAATAATAAGATAAGGGTGATAGTACAAATAGGGTAAAAAAAGAGAAAGTGACGATGTGGTAAGAAACAAACGGAAAAGAGAGAAAGATTGAACGGTAGAGAGAGAGTGAGAGAGAGAGAGAGAGTGAGAGAGAGAGAGAGTGAGAGAGAGTGAAAATGAGAGAGAAAGTGAGAGAGTGAGAGTGAGTTAAAGTGAGAGAGAAAGTTAGAGTGAGAGAGAGAGTGAGAGTGAGAGAAAGAGAGAGAAAGAGGGAGAGAGAGAGAGATAGAGATAGAGAGAGATAGAGAGAAAGAGAGAGAGAGAAAAGAAATCAGTAGTAGTACAAATAGGGTAAAAAAAGAGAAAGTGACGATGTGGTAAGAAACAAATGGACAAGAGAGAAAGATTGAACTGTGTGTGAGAGAGAGAGAGAGAGAGAGAGAGAGAGAGAGAGAGAGTGAGAGAGAGTGAAAATGAGAGAGAAAGTGAGAGAGTGAGAGTGAGTTAAAGTGAGAGAGAAAGTTAGAGTGAGAGAGAGAGTGAGAGTGAGAGAAAGAGAGAGAAAGAGGGAGAGAGAGAGAGATAGAGATAGTGTGAGAGAGAGAGAGAGAGAGAGAGAGAAAGAGAGAGAGAAAGAGAGAGAGAATAGAGAGGAGAGAGACAGTGAGGAAGAGAGGGAGGGATAGTGAAGGAGAAGGAGAAGAAACTGTGTGTGGGTGTGTGTGTGGAGGAGGAAAAGAAAGTGAGTAAAAAAGTTAAAGTAAAATCAGTGAAATGTGTTTCTACGGTAATTGCGATATTTGCTGTACCATTATCATCCATACAAAGCTTTTCGAAGGACATCTATTAAAAATTACGTATTAGCAAATTAGCGTATTAAACCAACAACCCCAGGCGTCACTAAACGCAGTCGCGGTAATGGGCGAACCGAAGACCATCAATTTGAACAAATTGCCGACAAAAGTTCAACAACTCGAAGACCACCCGGTAGCTTTACATTTTATAAGACTCAAGACGACACCCAAAAAAAAACAAAACTCTGTCTCAAGGCTTAAATATTTCTCATTTATAAAAAGTTTAATCTGGCTGTTTTTGGGCAGGAACTTTATATATATATATATATATATTTTACAATATGTCTATAACATTTCATCTAGGGATGCTTGTCTGCCAACTCTCCAGAACAATAAAATAGTCAAGAAAGATGTCAAAAGATATTTTTCTTTCAGGAGATTGGGGATGAGGTCAGGAATCTACTGAATCTACTGAAAGAAAAATATTTAAACTGAGAAAGCTGATTAATCACCAAAGAAAATGTGATGTCAAAAGAGCTTAAGTTTTCTAATATACTTCACGCTAAGCCCATCCAGCCACTTTGTTTACAGAAATAATTGCGAATAAACTCCATGACAATCGAATAATTAAAGTACGGTAGAGAATTGTGCATTTTTATGCAATTGGGCAAAAAAGATTATTGATATAGAAATCATTTGAAGCCATTTGGGCAACACAAATGATGCTTTTTTTTTGCAAGATTTGGTAATAATTGTTGTTTTTTTAACTTCATGAAATTATATTTCCTTAATAGAAAATAGTTTTTAATTGAATATACTGATAGAATGTTCTGTAAGACATTATCGTATAGTAGCAAATGAAAAATAGGAAGAAAGAGGGTAAATTTTTTAGAACAATTTATCTCCATTTTACTTCTAGAGGAAACTTCCAACTTATCGTCAAGTAGTGATAAATGATTTTTTTTAAATTATAACTAGTTCAAGTGGTAGAGCAGCGGCGTATTTGGCCGAAGGTCGAGGGTTCGAATCCCGCTTGTGATACTGACTTTTTTATCTCAACCAAAAAAAACCTTAATTAATTATAACTAGTGTTTTCAACAGTATTTGGAAATTGTGTGGGCATGGATACGAGTAAATTAGTAATTCTGAATGTACATCTAACATCAATCGTTTTCACTTCTCCTTTCAAGATTGCTGGAAAAATTCGATAATGGTCAGTTTGTTCTTTAGGATAATAAATGATACTACTCAAAAATAAAATTTTCTTGAAGAATGACATCAGCTCTATTAGGAATAATGACGTGATCGTCAAGTATCACGCTAAATAAAATGCTTTTTTATTTTTCTAAGACCTCGAGAAAGATATATTGCCGATTGTAACAGCAGAGTACAATGGTACCAGAGCGGATTTTTTTTTTTTTTTAAATAAAAAATCATACGTGTTGGCACACAATCAGCGTGAACAAAGCTTGATTACGATCTAGGTATGATTCATCCTATACCATTTCTTGGTCGAAGTATTGTAGAAACGCGTCTCAGGGTTCAACAACTTGTTCCAATAACCGGGATCGCTTGTGGATTATATTTCAAAATAAAATGAAAAATACAATTAGAAAATAGTTTAGAAGTAAATAACAGTATATTACTTGGGACGTCGAGGCCACGATTTCCAGGATGGGGATCAGCATAAATCACTCAAGGGTTCGTTAACCCGGCTGCAATCAATTATTCGGCACAAATTGTACGTTATCGATAAGTAGGTACGACGATTCGCAATTTTACTATGGATTGAACCTTCAGAGCTCATCGGTCTACAGTCGGCCTCCAATTATTCAAGTCGTAAGTCACGGTGGGATGTATCGACCGTCAGCCGAACAGGTGTTTTATACCTACAGGTCCTAGGGCTACCATAAGTTCCGCTTTTATTGCCATTCGAGCATTTTTACATCTTCATAATTTCCATACTGAGTGGACACAACTCGCTTCTAAACATGACCATTTTGCGTGGACACTGACACTAAAATAATTTGAATAGGAAATTCCACAAAACTAAATAAGGATAAAAAAAAATAATAAGGATACATAAACAGTGGAATGTCCAGTAAGAAATATATTCTAGTTTTCTTAAAACATGACCAAGAGCAGGTAGGCCAAAATGATCGGTAACGACCAAATTATAGTTCACCACCTAACAGGCTACGTAGTGAAAACTCACAATTTCTTAAAACAGTAACGCTAATTTATCAATTTTTTAATCAATACAATTGGCATTCTTCAAGCTATTTTCCCTGTTCTTTCTGAAAAATTGCCGTTTTAGCAATGAAAAAGTGGAAGTTTGAAGTAACAAGCAGTTGCCCAAAAGTACAATTTTGTCACCGTCCCCATCATAAAGTTTAAAAAGAAAATTGTATATAGATGGATAGATAGAAATACTTTATTTACAATTTTGAGCACATCATGAAATGTATAATTTAAAGTATATAAAACATCGAATTAAATCCGTTTGTCGTCGGAAAATGTTGTAAATTGAAAAATTAAACATAAAACTCTGGATATACATGCATTAATTGTAGATCATAAAACGAATAGAAATAAATACGAAAAATCCATATAAAAGTAATGTCTTAACTCATGAAAGTAATGACAGACTATAACCAAAAATTATGTGTGTGTGTGTGTGTATATATATACACACAAAGACAATTTTTTTGTATATATAATATATACACATATGTATGTCAATGCATAGTTGTTACGAATTTATAATTTTCACATGCAACTTAAAAAATAAAAAACGCGAAGATACACGGTAGCATAAATGATAAATATGCAAAAATCTATGCCACCACCCTCATGATAAAGTGAAAAATTTAACAATCTGAAACATAAATAGTAGGCGGTTTTTTTGTATCTGTAGAGTTAAGTTTAAAAAAAGAAACAAATTACCGGATGCCTCGTTATGCTTGCGTATCCCTGACTACCTCGATTTATCCGTCATGCAGAAGTCAGTCAGTGATTTATAAGCTTCATGTTCAAATTTGTATTTTATCCTTTCAGACCACCAACACTGCCACCCCCAGTCGGAGACGTCGGCCTGAAAAAACCCGCGGTCCCTATTTTCCATAGACGGGTAGGAGTGACGCCTACCTGCCTACATAAATTTCGACCATTGTTGAATTCAATTACGTCCCAAGGAAAGGGCGACGTTTTTATACGGCTCCATCTGGCCGTTTGTTATCTAGGAATGGAGAAGGTGTCCGAGGACGCATGCGAGTAGAAGGCGACGAGAAAGCGGACACCCTTGCAAGGAAAAGGGCTGCTATACCGCTGCTAGGACCCGAGCCCTTCTTTGGATAGGAACCCACACTATCAATGAGACCTCAGACAGAAGGACAAAAAGAAAATGAAAGAACAATGGAACTCACTTATTGGACATAAACAATCCAAGAATCTCCTAACAAATTTCGTAAGGAAAGTTACAGAATGTATCAAAGGAAGCCGGAAAAAACTGCGAATCCTAACAGGATTCTTAACAGGACATATTAAGCTAAATGGATATTTAAAGAAGATTGGAATAATCCAAGACGACACATGCACATTCTGCACAGAGTCAGGGGAGACACCAACACACCTATTAATTAACTGTGGTGCTACACTTGCTCGCAGGAGGAAGTACCTTGGGATGTACAATGGGACTATAGAAGAGATTCAGCCGCTGAAACAGGGCCTATTAATCAAGTTCATTGATGAATTAGGACTCACCGGTGTGCTTTAGGCACAGAACGGGGGATACAATAACTCGTAAAGGGCACAGTATATTACACCCCGACCAATATCATCAACAGGGGCGTCGGTGGCCTCAACGTTTTAGGCGCTCATCAATGTAAGGTAAAGGTCCCGGGTTCGAATCTAGCGGCCCTGCATTCGAACCCGACATACTTATAAATGGGCTTTAAAAAAAAAATCTACATCTTTACATCTACATGGAGAAAGTAGTTGGTGTGAATAAAGGTTTGTAGATACAATTTCTACCCAATGATAATGCGCTTTTTTTGCTATGAAACACTCAGATTTTCAACTTTCATAGGAAGATACACAATTGTAGATAATATTTGAAAAATCCGTTCTATTTTTCCATAAACCTGACTGGAATTGAAGCACAACCCGAATAAATTGGCAGACAGAAGCTCGATTTTCTTTATTATTGAGTTCTTATTTGTAAAATTGCTGGTAGCTGTCGGTTTGGCGTAAGGAAGTTCCAGTTCGGCATGAAACGTGCCGTTCCAATTATGGTAAATTGCAAGTTGGGCAAAACAAGTTCCGACGGTTGGTAATTAATTCCCTAAGATGAAACCCAATCGACTTGTTCCATTAAAAGATTGTGTCTGAGAAGACTAATTGAATATGTGCGAGAATTAAAAACCAGGTTCTTTACACGACGAACCAATTATCAATACGAAAAATGTTCAGATTTGCAGTGTAATCGAAGCGCGTTTTGTAATATAAGATGTTACTAGTAAAACTTGAGGTTTTTATATTTAATGCTTTGCATTCAGATAGATAATTTGAGACGTAGTCAATCATAAAATTAATTGTCGTTAATGGTACCATTAATCATTAAAAGGAATTTATGAATATTGATATGCAGCGGTTAGCGCAGTTTGGGCAGGGCTCGGTACGGGTTCGGGTCCCGCAGGTTCGTTGACCTGAGGAGATGAGATCATGCTCACAATTTTTATAATTACACCAATTTACCACTGCATCGTTCGTATTAATAAAAGGAACCGGAGGCTGTACAACAACTTCATCCTATGTGCATCGGAGTTGCATGCAAAGCCCGAGGCTATTTTCAGCAAGTTTCGCACAAGACAAATATGAATTGGTTTTGTTTCGCTGCCGGCTGGCATAACCCGCCGACATCTCATCGGGTAAAACAAAGGGATAATTGCGCGTATTCGCCAGAAGAGCTCGAGGAAACACTTGAAATTATAATTTGGACCGGGGTTGGCCGTCAGGTCGAAACGCTCAGGCGTGATGGAATGCACCCTGATTGATCACGTGAATATCACGGATGGACCGACGGCAAAATTGAGCAGGTTGATCGAGGTTTTCCCCACAATGTTCCTTCTCCTGACAGAGAAAACGACTGTATTCTAGATTTTACAAAATTATTATATTTACAAGATAGAAAAAATAAATGGCGCATCGCTTGTAATTTTGAAGGAAAATAAATGCATTATAGTTTACAAATTGCTTTATATAGGCCAAAATAGGTCAGTACACGAAAGACCTAGTAATCAACAAACTGCAACAAAAACAACTTACATAAATATAATAATTATTAATAGCTAAATTTCATTTAGTTTTAGTGGCATCCTATTTTACATCCTAGCAGTTTTTAACATATTTACCATTAACAGGAAAAGAAACAGCGGTATCATTTTAACAGGATAAAGGAAAGTCATTGATTTTTTCCTTATCAGTTGCTCAAATATTGGAATTTTGTGTTTAAAACATAACGTGTCAACATTTGATATACAGCTCAAAGTCTATTGACATGTCATGCATGCCCTCTTGCCAATCTTTCATAGCTCTACAGCCGAAACCTGGGAACCTAGGAAGTCCCACTTCTGGTTGACCCAATTGGCAAACGCTTTTCCAACACACACACCCTTCTATTCCTCAAATGTCAATGGTTGATAAGAGTAAGAAAGCCTACGGTCCGGTGGTTGGTGTACGCTACAGCTGAAAGCAGTCAGTATCCTCAGACCCCAAGAGGTTAGCTAGCGTGGTATTACTGGAGCAATGAGAAGACCCTCACTGCCATCTGGAAGTCCTGAATCTATCACCACTACATTTTTCATCCGGGGAAAGGCTAAAGCCACAATTCGCCGGACCTGTCCCAACAGCATAAAAAAGAGCAATTAAAGCTTCGAAAGGAACTGCTAATCTCATTCAGCGGTCTGGGAGAAAGAGTTAATGCTGATTACAGCTAGTATCATACAGATGGGTCTAAGTATGGGTAAAAAAGCCGGAAATAAAAGAAGGATTAGAAATAGGCATAGTTATTTCAGGCGGAGAGGGTAGATCTATTGAATTTTGTGCGAAGTGCAAAGGGCTGGGTATTACCAAAAAAAGAATGCCTACCCAGACAGCAGGCAGAGGTGTCTACCTCATCGGTATTAAACTTCAGAGCCACTTGAGAATGCATCAACCCTATCATTCAGCAACAAAATTACCCTGGATTGAGTACCAGTGCATAAAGGGAAACAAAAAGGTCGATAAACTAACCACGTAAAGTTCGATTAGGGCGCCTATCAGCCCAGAACATTTTTCGGCCATACCACCCTAAAATTCAGATCCAACGTCCAATGGGTCAAGGATAATCAGTTCAATGATAATGTATCCAAGAACATAGGCATTAAAGAACCATCACAGAAATTAACGGCCGAATTATTAAACCTTAACCAGGTTGGGGGAAAAAAAATTAACAGCGGACCATGCTTTCTGTTGGTCAGTTGGTGGTACATATGGAAATAAACCAAGGACTAACTAATAAACCCATATGCCACTATCTTTAAGGATGAGACTGTGGCTATTAAATGCTGTGCCAGAAATCTATTTGGACAGCATTACAGGTTGACTAATTCGTCGGTTGTAACGTCCAGAGTCGTGTGGGATGTTATCAAGGCCCTGTCAGACATGGGAAAAATTACTATATAACCATTGTTTTGGTACCAAGGTATAACGGGCAAGGAAGCGAGCAATAGATAAATTGAGCAAGTAAAGTTCAACCATCCCTGAAACGTTTTGTGGCATATGCAGATTCATGGGTTACGAAGAACTACTTGGTTCAAAAGGAATGTACCCACAAACTGAGACAAACGAAAGTTCATAAAAGAACGATCGGAGAAACTAACAAAAGAACTATTAAACATGTTAAAACTGAACGCTGTAAATGCCGGAGGATACTCCTGAGTAGCAGAAACAATCTTCTGTCGGTGCGAAGGCCTTTCAGATTCCCGACTTCTGGGAGAGGAAACCAAGGCCTGAAGGATACACAGAGGAGCTCTTAAAAAGTAGATAAGGAAGAGCTGTAGACAGTACCTTAGTGAAGACATCAGCGCCATGTTTACTTAGCCAACGTTAAACTTATATAGGAAAGTACTTATAATTAGAATTGGTAGTTAAATAAGAGTCAATGCTGTCATAAAACAGGCTGAGGCTTACAAATTCGAACTGTTTCCTTTCAACTTGTACTTTCCACTGTCAATATTTGCCATTTAAAATAAAAGTATAACCTCAGACTAATTGGTTTAAATGCGCGTTTAGAAAATCAATTAACGGTGAAACATTGCCGTGTCTTTACAAAGTAGCTTAGAAATCAAAAATGAAAAGAAAAATCTTTGTGTAAATGACAAGGTCGGTGAAGTAGTCAAGGATTGCAGCTGATTTCATACGTCGTGCTTTTTTTATCTTTACATTCCTACTTTATCATAAAGATCTTTAAAAAAGGTATTGCTGAAGTGATACAAAATACATTTGAAACTTATATTCTATCATATCTAGAGATACAATCGGTATTTTTTTATGTTTCCAATCATAATCGAGGTTTGGTTAGGCAAAACAAATAAATTAAGAAAAGTGAAAGAGACTTTTGCGGATTGTTTGGAGCGGTGAAATTGCAACTGACGGTATCATGCATCATGCAAAATTCAAAATTTATTCTTTTTTAGATCGATGTGGAAAAGAGACGGTTGATACACGGAGACCGAAAGGTGAAGGGCAGCCGGGGGCGGAACCCCTGTTACGCGCTCTTGTGTAAAGGCCGAACTTTTTCAACCGAAGGCCAGTTCGTATCCCCCAGTGCTCTTCCTCTTCTCTTCTGTTTCGCTTCTTCTGCTCTTCTTCTTCCTCTTAATTGAGCCCGTTTCACGGCGAACCGACCGTCACGAATCGGATTTACGGCCGGGCCGTGTCATTGATTAAAGCCGGTCGCCGGGGCCTTGTTGCGACGACGCATTCCAGGCCCGCTCCCCCGCGAAATTCTTCCAGCCGAGGATTTTAACGGTCGAACAGGAAACGAGATAGGCCGAGGGGAGGAAAAAACGGATGGGAACGTCGCCAATGAAATTAAACCCGGCTATTTACGGCAGTAAGCACGTTTACAATGGTAAGGTGAACAATGTGTTACTTTCGAATCACTTTCAGAGAAGTTTTACGGCTCCGGTATTGGTCTAAAAGAGGGTTTCTCGAGAACGATTATTTCAATTTGCTTCTCAAGTCTTTTTAAACGACGGCTAATTGATCAAGTATAGTTTAGGACAACCCATGGGAAGTGAATCGCCCTTCATCTGTTGTGGAATAACTAACTTCCTCCTCCACCCATCATACTCGTTCTCAATTGCTATCGCCTTTAAAATCATTTTGATATATTTTTATATTACACTATAATCTATTTCGCACAGAACTGGTTCTGTAGGATCCCGACGTTTTAAATGCTTCAAATATTTCTTTTTGAAAGTTGCAAATCAAGTATCGTCATTCCTTAGGCCGTTTTAAGATTATCGTCTTTCATGTATGTTCTATTTCAAAAAGTACCTTCCCAAAACATCCTCTATCAACTCCTTTCATTTGTAAAGTTTTTATGGCGTAAATTGGGTGGCAACGGGAAAAAATAGAGGTCCAACAGAAAATCGCTTCCCTGAAAAGTTGTATTTTTTCACTTTTCTGTACGTTTTCTTCAAATATATTTATTATTTAAATTAATTATTCTTTTTATCTAAGTTCTTGGTTGAGTTGAAAAAGTTAGTTACACCGCTGCTCTGAGCAGAAGGTCGTGGGTTCGAATCCCGTTCGTGTCACCAACTTTTTCAAATCAACCAAGACCTTAGGTAAAAAGAATAATTAGTTGAAATAATTAATATGGTCAATTATGACCGCTAAACATGTATGGATTAATATAATATTTATTATATTGTTTTTATATAGTTATATATTAACAATATAACATATTTAAACGATTCTTTTTTAATATTGTAGAACAATAAAAGGAAAATAATTGTGAAGATTAATGGGTTAGAAAACATATCTAGGAATGGAGAAATTTTTTTTTTAATTTTACAATTTCATTTATTTATTTTTTTAATGAGGGTATTTCAACTACCAGGTTATATGAACCCTCGGGGTTCCGATGTGTTTGAAAAAAAGCCCATTTGTAAGCTTGTCGGGTTCGAATGCACGGCCGCTGGATTCGAACCCGGGACCTTTAACATTCAGTGATGAGCGCCGTGTCAACGCCTAAACCGTTGTAACCACCGACGCCCCCAAAAGGGAACAATTTTTTTTTAGAAATGTAGATTGAAGTAAAAGTTAACGGTTCCGTCCTTTATAATATACAAAAAATCGTTTTATAAGATCAAATAGATATGGAAAAAATGGTACATAAATGTAATATGTAATGTAATTTAGAATTTGTCGTTTGAAGCAGTATGTAAAAGGAATGCGTGTTAAAATAAAGTTCCATTGAGAAAAAGTTGAGTTACACCAAAAAATATGGAAAAACCAACTGTTCGCCTGCAAAACAGCTATCCCTTAAAAGAACAACCATCCTACAGGTGTACTAAGGTCAGACCAATTAACAATACTTCCAAACAAGGACTTTCAATAAGAGACACCATGAAGATAAAGGTGCGTATTTAACAAAATTTTATGAAATAACTAGTAAACTTTCTGGTGCATAAAACTGAGATGAATTAAAAACAGTGCTTGAGTCGAGAGGAAAAAGCACTGGCTAGGTTGTGTTAGGTCACTATAGATTTACATACAAATATCAATGTCTTTGGAAAATCTTGACATGCGGGGATATAATAACAGTGAAACGTCCTTAGGATAAGTTTTATGGAATTCTGGTTGATGGTAGAAAAAAAACATATAAAAAAAAACAACAGATAAATTAATAGACTTGTGTGATGCTGGACTATGGAATGAATTATAATTTTAGTCCGTCTCTGAATATTTGCAGGTTGTGTAAATTGGCACGGTGTTAGTTGGGTTGGGGCTTGTTGAATGGACCTCTGGATTGAACATGAAACCGTGGATCTTGGGAGGTTTGCAGATGCTGGCACACCATGCTCCTCATAACAATTCAGAGCATTTACAATGGATGTAATGAGTTTAGATTGAAAGGCTGGGAGACGTTGGATACTAGAAGGTTTCGCGCGATTTCCCAACAGTCCTATGCCATACTTCCAAATAGGTTTTAGAATCGTTCATTTTTCATCGATATCTGGATCTTATATGTTTTTCAAGCAGACCTCTAGAATACTTTCAGGTCTTGTTATTTCAGTCGCGTATGCTGAGTATATGTTAATCGTATGACTAGGTGGAGACCAAAATATCGAAGTCAGACTTGGATACAGGAACATTGTTGTGTATGGTGCGAGATTTAGTTCGAAGTGTAGGTATAGCATGGACGCATTTTAGATGATTTATCTTACATTTTCTACATCAGTCTGCTATACCCTGTCCTTGCAGATTTTCCGATGTTACTACAAGATCTGCTGTGTCATCGGTAAAAGTTTCAAGCAGTGTGGTAGGAGTAGTCATGGCATTTGTGGTATAATGAATTGGTCAAGCCCTGCGACCGGTAGTCGTAGCATTCTGGCCCTTGTCGACCCAAATGAACCGCTCGAATGGATTACGATGGTATTTGGTAGACGCTTTAACATAAACAGGACATTCTTGTGCCATATCAGAAAAGCGCCCATAAAATATTCTTTGCGGGAGTAGGATATGATGTCTAAAATTGCGGAAGTTTTTCTGAACTGTGGGATGGTGAGAAGAAAAGTAAAACTGATGATGAGGGAGAACAAACAAAGGAGATTCTCATCAAACTACTATCAATAAAGGGATGACATACAAAGAGAACAATTGTAGAAATTGGAAAAGAACTATTAGAAGAAACGTTCCGGTTTATAAATGCAAAGAGAAAGAAAGAGAATAATGAGTTTCTGAGTTTAAATGTCAGCATATATACATGTTTAGTTTTGAAGTGAAACACCACATAGTGTGTATCATCTATTTTTTTGTAAGATATTTCATTCGTTTTATTACTAAAGCGGGATCGATTTTACAAGATTTACGAATAAGAAAAACTAGTATTCTATTTAATCAAAGCGCGTAGAAAAGTAGTAAAACGATAATTATAAGGGGTAATAGTTCGGAGGCGGATACGGCGATATATCAACTTGATCGGTCCAGTTAGAAATCTCCAGGTTTTTCCATGACGGCAAATTAAATAATCGCGACCTGTTAACCGGCCGGTCGTTAACCATTTCGCTTAAAAAGAGTAATTCCATGGGCGATAAACCTCAAAGGAAAGAAATATTGAGAACTGCTCCGATTTGGATCCATAAGCAACCAACGTTCATGGTTCATGCTCAAATTTTGACCAATTTAAAATTTTTATTTAAAAAAAAGATTACAACCGGGGTGTTTACTTAAAATCAAAGCTGAGTGACGCAGAAGAAAATGACAAAATTAAAACTTTCATGGAAAATGATCCACACCAGAACACTATAGATAGCGAAGATGCTCGCCGTATCGCTGTCAAACGTGCTTTTCCATTTACAGAAACTTGACTGTGTCAGCCTTCTCGGCAGGTATCGACTTCATTACGTCACGGAAATTTAAGTGGTCGCCGTTTCTGCGATTTGCTTTCAAAATGTCAATTTAACGATATATTTATCGGGAGGCCAATGGCTGGAGAGAAAAAGTGGATTCTAAATGTTATCGGGGTGATTTATAGAAAAAAATCGATATTTTTATCGTATAAGCCAACAAAATTCTTTATTTGTAGTTTTGTAAGAGAGATTTTAAATAACGAAGTAGTGGAAAATAATTAAACAACAAAGCCATGTTGAAGATATGATACCTTATTTTAAATATCCCTAAAAGTGATAATATCAAGGGAAATATCGATAGATCATAATCTTAGAAATGTACAAACTGTTGATTGCTGTGATTTACCGTTAAGTTGGTTCACTTTCATCAAGTCAACGATCGATCACCAAAGAAGATTTAATCCGGGGGTTCACGCTTTCATCATTAGTGTATCGATTAAAATGTATCGATGTTCTTTTTTTACGAGGATGTCTCAACTACAAGGTTATACGAAACCTCGAGGTGTCGGTGTTTTTTGGAAAAAAAAACGGATTTTTAATTATGTCGGGCTTGATTGCACGGCCGCTGGATTTGAACCCGGGACCTTTACCGTTGCGGCCACGCCGGACACCCCTATATCGAAATATAGAACCAGTGTCGCCAACAAACTTCTAAGCAAAATATTGATACCAGTGAAAATGAATAATCGATACCTTAAATAAATTTCTCATTTAAAATTAATGGATGCAAATGTGTTGAAAAAATATCGATAACTTAAATCGATTTCTGTCTTATAAATATTTATCTCTAAGATCTGGCAAAAACTGCTTAACAAATGGCGTGAAGTTAATTACAATAAAAATATGGGAAATTAAGATAGGTTAGACATCAGCCCTGTTTTTCAAACACCCCATAAGGAGGGCAACGGTCTTGTCAGGTCTAAGAATAGGACAGTGTAGGCTAACCCATGGATTCCTTATAGTTAAAGAATCTCATCCAATTTATCAAAGCTGTTTGGAACGGATAACTTTAAGGACATTCTATCTGAACGTTTTCTATTTGCGACGGAGAAGAGTAGTGGTAAATCTGGTAGTTTAGGTCAAATATTGTCTGACGACAGTCACAGAATGAAGAATCAATTTGCTAGGATGACTCATCTCTTAGTTATATTACAAAAGTAGGCAAATAGTTGTTTTCAACGGTGCACACGCCACCGAGGAGGTGGTTGGATTGTCGAGAAAGGTGAGGAAGTTCCTGAAGGTACACACGGGTTTGGTTCAAACTCTCGACAGACTTGATGGACGAGGCTTTTACTAGCGTATTCCTTGTCTGCCGTCCGCGATAATTTTGTTTAATATGTAAATTGCTTAAGCGAGTGTGGTGGAATGCCTGAAAGTGTCTCCTACGCGGACTGGCTCCCGGCCCTGCTTTTCTTCTCTACCACCGTAATTATTATTTTGTTCAAGGCAAATTACGACCCATAGTGGTTGCATGCCTTTACAAACTTACAAAATAGACATATTTTAAGTTAAATGCCGATATTATTCGATTTTAAGGATAATAATATGATTCATTTTTATTAGGGCAACGATCCAACCATGAATGGTTAAATACGGAGTGATCCGATAATCATCGACGAATTACGATAAGAAATATCGTATTCGTAAGTACCATATGCATCAAGTTGAAGTGTGCAATATCCTAAAGAATGCACTATGTATGTAGTTTACTATAACTATGTATCATACAGGATGGTTTGACGTACAGCTAACCGTAGACTGTCATGGATTACAACACGTTTTACAAACCACTGCAAATTAAAATTCCATGGGCTGTGCTGGGTTTCGAACCCACGACCAGCGTGGCAATTACTGTTTTGTAGGTTTTGACCGTTTTTAAGACTGGGCCATTCCACAATCTGAAAAATAGTGTTGTATAAATCGTTAGACGAAAATAGAGCCGTAAATCCACCATGACAATTTAGTCGGTGACAGAAAAAATTGTTTCTTTAAGGCTGTCTGAGTATTTTCTCACCCACGGTATTCTCCAGACCTTCAGATTGCCAGCTGTTCCAGCCAGGGCGAATTTACTTCATTTTCCAGCCGTAAACCAAATCAAGTCGTTGGTTTTAGAATTTTATACTAAATTTCATGACATCAAGGACTTATTTGGACGATACGGTCTATAATTGATCAGACAACAAGAATTCAAGTACTGGTGAAGAAAACTTCAAGATAATTATCGTGAGAAAAAATTCCCTGCTTTAATGGATCAACAATCGGCTTATTATACATTCTTAGTACAACCCATAGATTTTTTACGCTTTTTCTGGACGTTGACCTTACATTTCTCAGCAATTCACCAGAGACGTTCTGCAAACATTCCAAAGATCCCGGCACACCGCCCATTAGGCTGATAGAAAACGAATGCACTTTTTCTTATCAAACATTGCAAAGTGAGAAGACTTTAAGAAGTGCGATAATTCGAACCGGGGATGTTAGTAAGTCGGCTTAAACGTATACATGGAAATAAATATATTTGGTCTTGGAAAATCCGATCAGCACTAAAGAAAATTATGACCGATTGCTTTAAAAAATCACAGGATTTGATGAAGTGGAACATAGGCTGTTGCCTTTGTCAGAAGAGTTGACAAATTCAAAATATACAAGTAAATGTTAAAAAGATTTGATTTCCTCCATATAACCAGGAAAAATGTACAAGCTGCCACTACTACTTAAGATCTCTCCTAGCTGAAATTTCCATTAATAGAAAGTTGATTTTATATTTAAATCTACTACTTAATTAATGTACAGGCTGCTTTCTTTTCTTTTTCATTAAAAAGCGTAATCCGCCCCGGAGGACCAATTCTGCAAACGACGTGACAAAGGGTCATTATATAATGATTTCTTCATTGTTTAAATTAATCCGTGGTGTATAAACTACAAACTACGCATACTTGTTTATTTCGTCCTAAATACACTGTTTATTAGGCAAATATGGTTCAACCAATTTTCTAAATCTACTTGTTGAGTGTGCACTTCATGTCATCAATACTATCATGCGACCCATTTGATAAATCCAGTTTCAAGATTCTCATCACTTTAATAAAATCATTAATATAGCCATATTCAGAAAAATAATGAAATGATAATTCAAATATATTATGGTGGTAGAATTGTAAAAAGACCATGTCCTGTGTTTTGGTTGTAATATTTCAATTACTTTTGGCCAGGAATGAAAACGACTTCAAAATTTCGCGAGTGTACTAAATAATTTTTTTTACTGATTACTTTCTCAGAAGACTTTTTATTCATTTAGGAAACTGCACTTAGTGAATTATCTTATCTCTCATCAAGGGCGACGTGTTTATTTTGGACTTAGAGTGACTCATTTTTTGAAGGCCGGCCGAGTCATTCTGCACGGGCTAAGTTGCCAATCTATGACCCCCCAGAGGGCAAAAAGTAAAAAGAAAAATATTTCACAAGCACGCCACGCAGCCGACGGGTGACTTGACAACAAAACTGACGATTCGGCAGCCGGGTAGTAGGCCTTTTCAACGCAGCTCTGACCCATGCCCTGTTGCAGATTGACAGCCACTTGTGCGTCGATGCGAGAGCTCACTTCGCGTCGAAAAGGTGATTAGGGACGTCACACCTTAACCAGCGCTGTTCTGCTCTTAACGGTCCTAAGTCTGTCAAGTGGCATCAGAAGCGAGTCATCCTTACCAGGAGATTTCCATCCTGGTTAAAATTGGTAGAAGAACAAAATTTCGATCAAAAATTCCAATCGTAACGGCTGAAATGTTAGTTATTGGAGATGATCTCTTGATCCTCTATAAATCTAGAAATATTCTATAATTCGCAATCCATAGGACAGTGTAAACAACATGGAGACAGCCTCAAGTCTCAAATAAATAGAATGAGTGGCAATATTATCGAATACGCCTTTGTCACACTAATTACATCGTCAACTATGATGTTTAAGTACTTTTGGATAAATTTGGAGTAATAGGACACTTAAGGGTTCACATCGACCCCAAGGCATATATTTTTAAGAACATGTCTTCATCAAAATGAGTTTCGATTCCAGGTCGTCTGTCAGAGGATAGCTAAAATCCTCTGGGCTCAAGGTATCTGGAGGTATCGAGATGGCTCACAGAAGAATGCCATGGGTATTATTCTTTGTACCATTGTACCATCGTTTGCTCCATAATACTTACGGAAGGCACAAAAATTAAAAGTTTTTTACTTTACTTTGTCCATTAATAATAAGCACTAGTGCCGCAATGTAGAACTATTTTTACACTTGTATAACCTTCTAAATAGTTTTATTCTAATATTCTTCGAAATTCCCATAAGCATCTTCCATAAAAGAAATGAGGCTATCATGTTCCAATATATTGCTTTGTTTTATTCTAATGGTATTGGCATTATATTTCCAATCCACTTTAATGACCAGTATCGGAAGTTGATATAGCACTTCATTTTGCCGGTGGAATGCTATGCAGATTGGTTTCGTGTTACGTGACGGACGAGGGTAATGATCGTCTACAAATTGAAAATGGGTTCGTGCTCAAAGCGGCAGTTTTGCGGCAGGTGTCCACCGAGATGCTGGTAGCTCTCGGGACGCCGGCATAATGAAGCGTCTGTAACTCAATCCTGTAACAACAAGGTCACGTGCCAGCCGAGGACTTTGCACCTGGTTGCAAATGGGAAATGTTGTTTGAACATGGTCGCATATTGGAAGGAGAGGCCTTAATAGACCGCAGCTCCAAAGCCCAGTTCGTGCAAATATGCGACTCCGCCGACGGCCGATATATGTAATTTTTGACGTGGTTAATTTCTTTTACGTGATAAGCCGAGAAGGCAAATAGTTTTAATACCTTTATCGCCCGGCGACATTAATTATCTGTTCCTAAGCCGGCCAGATAACGGGTAAATATTTTTTTTAACCGATTACGACGTGACTTGAAATGCTGACAAATTTGAGTAAGATTCTGGCATCGGAGGAGAATTATTTCACACGTGAGTCGGTTCTGGTTAATTTTCTATCTTACAAATAAAACTGGGTGCCAAATAATAATAATAAAAACAGTAAAATTTGATTTTTGTCAGCTTATCCTAGCCGGTTTGCTCATTCAAAAGCGTCTAGGCTTTTTACGACAAACTGGCGATGTACGTCGATTGAGACAACTATGAGTCGACTACATGTTAGAAGATGACAAAATAGTAAAAAAAAGAACTTAAAAAATAATAATAAAATAAAAACACCTGACCATGAAGGTGGTGAAAATACATACTAAATAATGTAAGAAACGACCAAGCTATAGTTTCGTAACTTTCTAAATATCAAAAGGAAATTTCATAATTCTCTATATTTATCCATTAGAAAAATTCCTTTTTTTTAATGTACATAGTTTATTTTCGCGGTTAGAAGGAATCAACAAGTCGAAGTATTCGACAAAAGAACCGATCAGATTTTAATTAATGAAAAAAGCACAAGTTAAAAATTTCCGAAAAGACAACACAGTCTGGTTAATTTTCTTTTAAAGACGATTTAAGATGTACAATAAACCAGAAGAGGTTGCCAGATTTTTGAGGATGCCAAAAAGGAGGTGCCACCCGTTTGAACCCCCACCAAATACGCATTCCTCTCTCCTTCTGCAGATTTATAGCCGAGATGCCCTCTTATTTAACCGTTCTGAGTCTGACATAACATGAGACGAGTGTCTATTAAAACACTTAAGTTTCTTATTTATGGTTTTATATGAACAAGAAGAAAGAATAAGATCGGATGGAGAAAGATTAACTGTATTTGAAGCTGAACTTATTTACACATGTTTCTCTATTATTGTCCATAATTAAGAAATTGTCGTCTCTCTCTCCCCCTCTCTCCCACTCTGTTTCTATCTCTATCTATGTGTATCTGTCTGTCTGTCTCTGCTTTGACAGTCTGTTTCTATCTCTCTCTCTCTCTCTCTCTCTCTCTCTCTCTCTCTCTCTCTCTTCTCTCTCTCTCCATTCTTAATCCTCAATGTCCTTCTCTGGTTAGACAAATACACGTGAACGTAGCATAAGTTTGTCTCCTACCTTGTGTGCTATGTCAGTCGTAAAACATTTAATAAACTATCAAGGTGGTTTTCTTTTCAATTGGATTTCATATGCAATACTGTATCGCATACGATGAATACCAACAAATCTTCGAAGCTCTGGCTAACCGGAAGATGTAGCGAGAGTGGACTATGGTCTTTTAACATGACCTTTCGAATAATTTGATATAATACACTATTATATCAAAAACCATTTCAACCAATTGTCGACGAACAGAGGCCGCATTACTGCTAATTTAGTCGGTTTAGTCCATGACAAAAGCAAGCACTGGTAATTCGTCTGGACTTTGGACTAGACGTGACGCCTCATCCACCATATTGGCAGGACAGCCTTCAGATCGCCATCTGTTCCGATAATTGGAGAATTATTTAAACAAAAATAACTTTTGCTTCAGTAGAAACAAAAGGGAAACCGGGGGGAATCAACAAGCTTCGATCATATTATTCGATCATCTAAAAGTCCATAAAAGTTTTTTTTATGGCTAGATTTTTTTAATCTATGTAAATGTTCTCTGTTTAATTTTATGAGGATGTGAAGTTTCTTGGCTCGGCAGTTGCCATTGGACCAAAATCAATAATCTCAACGCCCCTGTTTGGACAAAAACGGCTCATATTAACCAAGAAAACCCTTTTGTTGTATAATTTTTATATAGCAGTTATGTTTTCGTTACTTTATATAAAGACTTATCCAAAATAAGGTCACATTTGAGGAAGGTAAAGAGCCGGAGGGCTTTTGCCACTCCTCCGAATGCATTCCGTCCCGAACGATGCTTTTTTCCCATTCTCACGCGAATTCGCGCTTGCCAAGGAAGACGCCAAGCTTACCAAGAAAGACAAAAACGAGAGGAATGATTAGAAACATTTTTGCAAAAGGTGCAAACGTCGGGGATCGCGATAAATGCGATTTTCCCTTTTGAAAGGGGAGGTTAAAATTTGCCGAATCTCCGATTGAATATTTCCACATTTCATCTTCTGGCCAGGCACCACCGTAAAAGGACAACTCGTTGAAGAAAAACCGCAAGAGAGATGGGCGAATAGTTTTCCGGGAAGAATATTGGATTATTGGAAAGTCAGATTCATCGTTGTACAAAAGCAGGCCTACATTTTTAAAAAAACGCGACTTGTGCAATTCATGTTTCAAACATAATAATTTGGGTCTGTTCATTATTTTTCAGTTGTACTTAGCTGAAAAGCCACATTCGATAGAATTTTGTAGTTTCTAGATAGTACTTTTGGCCATATAAAATGTACTGTCTTGTTGCAATATTTCATGTACTTCTTTGTCAAAAGGATTTCATGATGATTCTATACTAAACAATAATATACAGTCACGTTAGACTGAGAAGGTAGAAAATACTGAATATTTTTAATATTATGTATAGCACTCATGGTATTTTTGATGATATCAGTATGGTCCCACTTGTGACACGATGTTGTGAACTTAAAAACATTGGAAAAGATTAATTTGAAATTTGGCACACTCGAACTTGGATAAGTGGAACCTGGATTAGTGAGAAATCCTGGATAAGCGACAGAAGTGTTGTGGTCCCGTCACTGCGCCTGATGAAGGTGAGGACGATACTGAGGAAATTGATGAAGGACCACCAGTTTCGAAAAGGCAAGCACTCCAACTAGTGAACCCAATTAAGAGATGTTTTGAAGGCAAAGCGAACGTGGAAACAGGTTTTCCATAGGCTACTGGATCTACAAAGACTGATGATCAAGAGAGACACTGAAAAGCAAACCACGATCCCCAATTTCTTCAAGTCTTGACAAATTGACTCGTGTGTGTACTTAATTCATTTGACCTTGGGAAATGAAAAATGGTAAGTGAAAAACTTCTGTATGTGACATCTTAGGGCCCGGTCCCCTGTGTTTTCACATCTCCAGTTTCGACTGTATTTAATTATTTGAGAAGGAAGGCGTTTCAAGAGTGTTAAGTATGCAGAGTTCTTAAGAAAGGTAGAAGAACGCATTCAACATCCTCGAAAAGAGGTGCCGAAGGAGCTACAAAGCGGTTTAATTCAGTGGAATGTTTTTGCAAATTTCCTAGAGGTCGTCGAACCCAAAAAACAAAAAAAAAAAGTGCGCTTATAAACGGCCGGCGTGGAAATACAAGGAAATAAACGGGTTTGGGGTACGACGACACGGAAATAAATTCGGAAATTGACGACCACTGGAAAATCCAGTGCGAAACAAATTGGCCGGATGACACTGGGCCCACGTCGAGGCCTGCCCTTCGCCCACGAAACCACAATCACATTGAAATAATTAGTTACACTTTCTGTCTTGGCTAATTCACTTTTCACTCTTTGAAACGGTGCCAAACAACTAGTTTCAACAATGGTATTTAATTACTTGTTACGCAATTTATTGGTACTCTATAGAAAAATAGCTTTTGAGCTTTCTAGGAGCTTGGCCATTCCACATAAGGTCAGATTAGACATTACAGGAATTGAAAATACCTAAAGATCCCTACAGTTATCTACCAGGGTAGATGGTAGGAAAATGCCTATGTTCACCGCGGACAAAAATGGGATGTTTTATTTTAATACATAAAGTAAACAAAAATTAACAGTTTGACAAACCAACTGAGAACGAAAAAGCGTGAAGAGACGAACAAGAATGATCGGAGACTAAAATTACCAATTAATTCAAATAAAAGCAGAATTAAAACATCTACATGCTTTCTATAACCAAGTAGAAGATGTTTGATAAAGCGTTGCAATGTGTATGTATTTTACATGTTTTTAATATTTTTTATTTGTAGCCTAATGCATATTAGTAAATATTACAAATGTGGTCATAGTACGTTTTTTCATGCGGCCATGCCTGCGTTCCACCCCGAGGGCACGTGCCATCAGAAACCATCCCATGCTGGCACTCATTTTAGGAGGAATTAAGGGGCAACGAAGTCTCGAGGGCATCGGCGATCAAAGGGGTTCTCGGGATGGGAATGTGTGATGCTTGAGCAGTAGGATGCATTGAGAGGTTAGTGCTAAACTTTTAGGATCGGGATCAATTCGTTGTCAAAAGGAAAGTTGAGGTCGTTGTGGAAGTGAGGTTAGTGGCGTGATAAGGATATTATATACTTGTAGCATTTACTGCGTTGTTCTTATCACTTAGTCACAGCACTAGCTCTAATGCCAACGTTCCACCCGGAGGACACATGGTATGAGAAGCCAGCCAATGCTATGCTGCTAATATGGTCACTCAGTATAAGGAGGTCTCGAGGCCAAGAGGTACTGAGGGCTCCAGCAGTTAGGATCGAGAGGTTATAAAGGTTGGACCTTTTGAACTGTTGGATCACTTCGTTGACAAAATGAATATTGAGGCCGTTGAGAGTACTGTGGTTAGAGCCATAGTAAGGAGCTTTGAAAATTTATCTGAGGACTTTCGTTTGGAAGGATTTGATACGATGGATTTTAGTTGGCTTGGTAGAACGCCAGTTCCATTCCGTATCTCCAAAGTGAAATCTTGTTGCAGTTTAGTGCTGACGATCAACACGGTTTTAGGTCCTAGATTTTTAGTTGTCCATGTCTTCTGGGAAGTTGTTTCTCTTAGGTCTTGTGTGGGGATCCCACTTCAGTTCGCTGACTATGAATCGACCTGAACATTTGATTTGAATGGAAGTCGGTATCTCTTGGTTGTTGATCTACAGTGAAGAGCGAGACTTTTCTGGGCGAGAAGGTCTTTTAATGTGAACGTACACTGAGAAAGTTTTTCTTTGTTCATTCTTGTTCCACTTTTTGCATCACTGTTTGATAAACTCAAATGTTCCAATTAAAATTGAAAACAAAACGTTTCAAATTTCCTTTCTTGAGGACACCTCGAGGCCTCGGAGAACTTATAATTAAGATATGATCACTTTTAATTAAAGAAGAATAGAAGTTAAAGTACTAACAATACAAAAAAACCGACTGTGGACTAATGTTATGATCGGACTTAGGTAAGTTTAGAATAATTATATTAACGAAAGTTAAAAACTACCATACCTAGCAGGGTGCAAGGTCAAAGGGGTCGAAGGGTTAAAAGGTTAGCCCCAAGCCCTTCACCCTGATATTTCTTTGCAACAAAAATATTTCACCAGCAATAAATCACATTTGAAAGAATTTCTTGGTGTACTCAAGAGATCTTTTTTCATCCAAACAAATAATCACAGTTTAAATAGCAGAGCAATATTTAACAAAAATTCGGCTTAGTTTGCGTTAGTTAGAAATTGGAGACTGCTTTATGTTTACTTTTTTTGGTCATCAACAAAAAACCTTGTTACATCAGCATCGCGAGGATAGTCTTGCCATGCAAGCGGTTCTGAGTTCGAATCTCGACACATCTTTTGTAATTTTATTTGAAATTAATTGTGATACGTATTGTACAGTGATATGCATATTGTACAGTTAGGTCTTACTGTGTAACAGTCTTTACTTAAAAACCCTTTTAACATTTGCTAGCGGTACTAGTGCTCGATTCCAGGCACAGCATTTGGAATTTTATTGGAGATCAATTTCGAAAAAAACATTATAAAGTGGTTTTAACCCTCTTCCTGTACACCCAACGGGTGAAAGGATGTAAGCCTTCCTGTTTGACAGTCTTTACAAACTTCTTCATAACATTCGAAACACTGAACGGTCTAAATCGCAGGGAGGCACGAGGGCAGGGGTGTTCGATTAGCATAATTAAATTAAGGAAGGTAACCGGTAAGTCCTTAAGTCTTAAGTTCCTACTTGACAACTTATCTAACTAATCTAAAAATGACTTAAATGGAAGCGTAAATCCTCGATAATGTACAAAATCCAGAATACGTTTTAAACTATCATAAAGCTGAGAAAAACTAAGATTTGTAGTTGTTTACGATCATCAATGGCGGTCTGGGTGTTTTAAACCACTAAAGAAAGCGACAGAGCAATGTAACATTGACACCTAGCCACAGATTATTCTCTCCTGTACATTTTTATAAAACAGGAAGTAATGTAATTATTCTATTCGTGTATGCTCTTTTTCATGTAGGTCCCTGATGAAGGTCTAATAAAAGGTAGTAAGCTTTCATAAAGGAGACAATCGATGACTACCCGATACATTTGACAAACCCCTTTCAATTTACACAAGACAAAAACGGTCAATAAAAAGTATGGTGACTGCCAAAACGCTTCTGACAGAACAAGACGTGCGGGATGATGAAAGGTTTGAAACGGTCGAACTACAGGTTCGTAACCTGGCTGACCTCAAAAAGATATACGATAAACACACGAGACCAAAAGTCTCGCATAATAGAAGAATCATTATTTAAATAAACTACGTTAATTTTAGTTAGATTAGATTTCGTAGTCCGATTTGCCAAATAAATGCTTTTCAATTAATTAATCTTTAAGTAAAGTATTGGTTGAGATAAAAAGGAAGTTGGTGCCCGAGTGGATCGAAGTACGTTAGCTCAAATGCTAGATCAACGGAGTATTTAGCCGAAGGTCGTGGGTTCGAATTCCGCTCATGATACAGACTTTTTTTATCTCAAACAATACCTTACTTAAAGATTAATTAATTGAGTTAATTTTAGTATTAAGATGCTTTAAAACAGCGAACTGGTAGACGAGGACGTCAAATTTCACATAACCTTTATCTGCTATTATCGCAACTTATAATTTTATCCATATTGTACTATTATTCTTTAATAACGAATTATTCTTGTACAACCAGAAAAACAAGCTCCTAAAATATCTAGCTAATAGATCAAAAGACTTAAAAACAAATCGTTTATCATTGCCATTGTTAATTAACAAGAGGTTCCGACAGCTTTCACGTTGGTTTTTTGATCTTCAACAGTAAAGTGGGTCGGGCGGAAACAGATATTGTTAAAGGACGTGGAAGCTAGATTTCGATCCGGGGCGAGCCGATTCTATTTAATTCACTTGTCACATATTCATCTGGATAATTTAACAATTTCTCCCTTCCCACCATTGTTTACGCGTTTCCCAGTTAACATCCCACGACATAGCTTCGTCAACCTTCCTTTACACGAAAAAAACCTAGTTGGACGAGTGCATACAAATTCCTACGATATTTTATAAGGAAGTGATCGCTGTGAATGTTCTGAAGACATGATGTAACATCGGCCCTGAACTCGTATTAGATTTTTAAATTTTTATTGACTTCATTATAAATGATTGACAATGACAGTCATGTCAATTCAATTATTACATCACTGAGATGCAACAATCAATCACCAGGCAGGTTAAACATTTGGACAAACAATATATTGGACCATTTCTTATATAATAAATCTGTTAAAAGTTTTATCAGTTAGATTTCACCATGTCTCACGACCCCATATATCTTATAAAATTACAAATAGATATGAACGATAACGCGTAGGCTATGAGCACACGGAGTCCATTTGTACAAAAAACGTATTTAAATGGAAGACGGGGTCAAAATGCTTTTAATACGAAACACGGGCGATTACGGACCCTCTCCTAATCCCGGTGGCACCGCAGTGCTTGCTCAACTCCTTCCTAGTCAAACAAAAGGCCGACGCGGTGGAGCCCTGTGATCGCCCACCTCTGCTGCGGATTAGGAGATGTCAAAGGCTGTGATTAACAACCAGTGCACTGGCTTTTAACAATCATTAAATGACAGACAAGGAAGATAAAACAGAAATGTTTCATAAAAACCGTTTACTTTTACGATGTATGTTGTAATTTATGTACTGGCAGCTACACTCAGACCGATTTTTCAACATAGACCAGTTTTTCTAAACAAAACAAACAAACCGTCAGAATTTATTTATTATCTATATTATTTATCTATTTTTATAACTTTTTCTTCTAGTTTTGTTTAATATTTGTTTATAAATCTATCAGAAATAAAGTTAACTCTGATATTCAATGTTTCAATATTTTGTATTATATTATTTATTTATGTCAAATATTTACTCTAAAATATAAACTGTTTAAAAATATGTGATATTTAAAATAAATTTCTAATTCTCGTACATTACATCGAATAAATATTTAAATCTACTTTTTTAAACACGACAAGTAGCAATCATCAGGCAAGTGGGTTAAGAGAAGCAAAGTAGGGTAAAATTTTTATATCAAGAGACAAGGTTTATAGAGGTTTTTGGCACCCGAAAAACATGGGTTCAAATTTTGAGGAAATCAGAAAATATATTCCAAATTTTCGCTTTATGATCGAAAAAAACGACCACACCTATGAATAATAAATAAACTGCTCCATGAATTAATTACATTTGGAGATATGAAATAAAACGCTTGGGAAGTTTATATCGATTTCTTCCTTATTTTTCTCATTGCCAATTAAATAAACTCTAAACATAATAAAGCAGGATTCTGCATGTTATTTTTTGAGATAGTTAAAAGGACATAATAAAGAACAACCTTTAACTAAGGTATTGGTTGAAATGAAAAAGTTAGTGTCACGAGCAGGATTCGAACCCACGACCTTTGCCGCTGCTCTACCACTTGAGCAATAGTGACGTGTATCAAGTGGTAGAACAGCGGCGTATTTAACCGAAGGTCGTGGGTTCGAATCCCGCTTGTGACACTAACTTTTTCATTTCAGCCAATACCTTCCATAAAGATTAACCAATAGAAAGAAGTTATTTGTTCAATCGGACCACGAAATATAATGGATTTAATAAAGAATAACGTTGAAATACAAAGATACCCCCCCAAAAAAAAAAAAAAAATGTAAATCATTTTGAACAATTATTTCTCGGTTCCTAGTGGCAACGCTAGGACAAGTTTCTAATATTTTTGGACACAGTATAACGAAAAAATGTTTCATTGAATTCTGAGATCCCACGTCTTTAGTTTCCATATGTAACAAACATTTCAAAAAGTTAATGTTTTTAAAACAATACATTAGGCCTCAATCAGTAATGGATAACACAATTTGTTTTTAATGTGAGGTCAATAATAATGATATTTCATACAAAAACCTGTCAGTTTCAATTTAATGCAATAATACCAGTAGGTATTGTAGAAGGTTTCCTTCTTTCATTAATATTTAATTTATTTATATTTAATTTGATTGTCATGTTATTGGATCTACAGGAACTCTAATTTCATATTTTATCAAGGCTAACTCTCTGTTTTTATCAAAGCTGACAAAGCTCTTTCCATTTTCTTCTTCAAAAACTAAAATTTTCGCTTCCAAGTCAAACACGAATTCTAAACAAGTCAATTTTTCATTTTTTACCTGATTAATAATGAAGCTGGTTGTCATAGAAGATGGTATGGGATTTGTCGAATTTTTAAGGATTATACAAGAGTTTGCACATCTTTTGCAAATGGTTGCGTCGAAGGTGTTTCAAGAAAACACAAAATTTCGTAATTCTATTTCCCTTACCGTGAAACTCGCAACCACACCCTAACTGTCCCGGAACATGCGTCTACACTTGCAATGTAGTGCAACATTGTATCACTGAATCGTGTTTCGATGGGCTCAAATCTTGAATCACGTAGACCCGCAATATATTCCTGATACAAGGGGGGGGGCATGTTGCGAGGCTGAAACTCAACATTCCAGATTCAAAGGAGATTCAGCCCCGCAACAATGACGCGCAACTTAGAGTCCAATGTGGACTAGGCTTAAGAATCTGTGGCTACACTCGCCGAGGGGGCCCTTAAGCGTTACCATCTGGCAGAAAACCCCAGAAAGGTATGCAGTATATAGTAGTTAAAAGCAATTATTTATCGCTGGTTAGTAGTGGGACAGAATGATAATGGATCATATCGAAACTTTATATGAGCACAAATATTCGTAAATTGCCCAGTACGAGGCACAGTCTCCTCTCATCATCAGTGTTTCAACATACACGGAACCTCCATCGAGGAGCATGACCTAGAAGACTATTTATCATCGGGCTAAGTTCGTGCAGCACAGCTAGATGTGGCCAAGAGCTATTGCCTGCCAGACGCTATATGGAGTATACTGACTGTGTTTGACTTTTTTGCACATAACATGGAATGGTTTGTTGGTAAGAAAGAACTTAATTATTCAGATGTGTTGTGGACTGTTTGATTTCATTGAGAAGGACGGAGTGCAAAACCCCATGATTTAGGTGGCAATAAAGAGGCCTTGGAAGATTTCTATCCTTGGAAGTTTGATGACGTGTTGCATTTCGGTAAAACAATGGCTCTTTTTTACTCCCCACATTCTTCACGTTTTAGCAAATTCCGCAATAACGATGTTGAAAAAACGCATAAATCTGTCGTAAACAAAAGTTTAATCAGCACACTTTTACTTGAAACGAGGCGCGTTTCAAATTAGAGATCGGCGAATGCGGCGAAAAAATAATCTAGTTAAAAGGGTCGTTCGTGAGAAAGAGGCCGGCTGAGAAGAATTAGAAACAGCTCATTTGAAGCTATGTAATAACGAGTTTACATAAACTGGGATCACGCTCAAAGTCGGAAAATTCATCACGTCTGTTCGAGTTTAATTAAAACATCTTGAGAAGCGTGATGATCGCGCAGTTTTTCAGAGCGTCGCTCAGCTTTGTGCAACATCCCCGGGTCTTTTCGACACCCGCGATCCGTTTAAAGATAACCCTTGAAATGCACGCACCGCTTTTAATGATATGAATTTATGCGGTTATGAAACGAAGGGCTTCTTCCCATGCCGAGTTTGTGAATGGGAGTAGGGTTTCTTGACTTGTTCGGCTTCAGAACTTCCCCATCACGCGGCAGCCTTCCTCTCCCCGTAACCCGACCTCGGCTCTTTTTACACCCTTTAACCTTGCAAGAATAACATAAAAGATCTACTCTCCCACGAGTCTGCGGTCTATGAATTAAAAAAAACTCTGGCCTAAAACATCGTTAATCTTATCTGTGTTGAATTAACCCAAATCAAAAAAATTTCACAACGGATGACACAGCATTTATACAGACATATTTTATTGCAACATGGCACTCATTTATAACAACATGAATATAGTTGTTTTAAAAAGCAGGATGCAAGGTTGAAGGGTTGAAAGGTTAGCCCTAAGCTCTTCACCCTTTGAATTCTTTGCTGCACGATTTTACCAACGAGAAATCATGATGACACAGCATTTAAGACATATTTTATAGTAACATAACCCTCATTAATACCAACATGAACATACTTGTTTTAAATAGCAAGATAGATGCAACGTTGAAGGATTAAAAGATCAGACCAAGCTCTTCACTCAGAGATTTTCTTTGCAACAAAAAAGATTTTACCAACGAGAAATCATATTTGAAAGAATTTCTTGCTATTTTAAAGAATTTTTTAATATATTTTTTGTGATATATGCAAACCAATAAACACAATTTAAATAGCAGATCAATATTTATCAGACAATTCGGTTTAATTTGCATTGGTTAAAAATGGATATTGCTTTATGTTTCCATATTATTTTTCTTATTAATAAAAAACCTTGTAACATCAGCATTGTGGATATTAATTTGCCACGCTAGCGGTTCTGGGCTCGAAGCTCGGGACATCTTTTGTAATTTTATTTGAAATGAATTTGGAAAAGTGTGATAAAGTGGTTCTGACCCACTTTCGCGACACCCAACTGGTAAAAGGTCCTATATGACAGTCTTTTCTTTACATGTTGCTTCACGATATTCAAAACATTGACGGATCTAGAACGCAGGAAGGTACGGGGCGGGAATTTTCGGTCGTAGAACCAAATACTCAAACCAAAGAGAAAATACACCAGTGTCTAACAGGCTGGAGTCCCTACAATTGTACCCAGTTCAATTGAACAAAGTACAAAAAGAAGAATGTATAATAATAAGCATCGTAATAAGATGCAAGGCACGGGCATAGGGATTCACACAACCAATTGGTAGACAAAAAAATTGAAAATGAAGAAATAGTAGAATTCACAACTCTTTGGACATAAACAATCCAACAACCTACAAGCAAATTTGGGAAGGAAAGAAACAACAGAGTGCAGGTTTCTTAATAGGAAGAAGATTGGTATAGCCCACCACGGCACCTGCAGATTATGAAAAGAAGCATAGGAGACATCTACCCACCTACTAACAAACTGTAGTGCTACATCTATTTGCCCGCAGGACAACGTGTTTAGGGATGTACTACGTAGCAATATAAATCATTCAATCATTGAAACCGTCTACTAATCAAATTTATTGATCAACAATGACTCAAAGGCATGCATGCTGTAAGTACAGAACTCTCAAAGAGCGAAGAATACAACACACACCCCGAACATTAACATCTACCTGATATTCGAAATCGTTGTGAGGATTAGAAACTTCGAAAAAAAAAGAAAGAAAATGGATGATTTTCAAAAATAATTTCATCTGCCTGGCCAATCATAAAAACTCTTGTGAATAAAAAGGCCGTTTTGTCCCTTTTGGCCACTTTCCTCAGTTATCGATATTTTATTTATATTAAACGTTCTATTCCATTGAAATAGGCTGAATAAACAATTTATAAGAAAAGAAAATATAAAAATTCGTGAAAATAGAAAATGCGAAAAAGCCAAAACTCGTCGTTTTGCTCATTTTTGATATTTTTCACACTTATCGATATTTTATTCATATTAAACGTTCTATTCCCTCGGAATAGGCTGAATAAACAATTCATAAGAAAAGAAAATATAAAATTCCTGAAAATAGAAAATGCGAAAAAGCCAAAACTGGTCGTTTTGCTATTTTTTGATATTTTTCACAGTTATTGATATTTTATTCACATTTCATATTGATATTTTATTCATATTTTCATTACGTTCTGTTCGTCTGGGCTAGACAGAATATACATTTTATAAGAAAAGAAATAATTAACAAATGTAAAAAATACTGAAAATAGAAAACGAAAAAAGCCAAATTTGGGCGTTTTGCCCCTTTGTGCTACTTTCCACAGTTATGATATTTTATTCATATTATACGTTCTTTTCCCTTTGACTAGGCTGAATAAACAATTTATAAGAAAAGAAACTATTAACAAACATAAAAATTCGAAAAAATGCGAAAAAGCCAAATTTGGGCGTTTTTCCCCGTTTTGCTATTTCCCCTAGTTATCGGTATTTTACTCATATTTTACGAATCCTCCAATCATATAACGAATAATAATCATCCATCGTATAGTTATGAAAATCAAAATGAAGTGTAAGCGAATCTCTAAGGAAATAAACTACACTGAGAAGCAAAAAGTGGCCACCCTTAATATGTTTAATTAACACTCAGACAATCCTCCATTGAATATCATACAACAATATTTAGTTTTTAAAGGATTAGAGGTAAATACACAGATTAAATCTCCCACTTGTGTTTAATAGATTTTTAAACAAATCTTTGAATAGACAATCTCTTATTTCTTAGTTTTTCCAGCTTCTTTAAAAGAGGATTTTAAGGGATGATTGGAACAAGGCAAAATATGACCTACATGGTTGAATGACTTTAAAAGAAAGCCAAAGTTTAACGCCACACGAGATGATTTTCTGCAAGTCTTCGTGTTGTTTGTCTACCAAATTAAACCAGTGTGCAATTATTAACAGAACAATACAACTCACGAGAGTCAATGTAAGGCAATTTAATCCGGGATAAAACAGACGGAATAAAAATAATAATAATAAAAATTCGTCTCGTGCAGGATTTCATCGGTAAAGGTCTTACCGTATCGGCGCGGATTCCAGTGCGATTCGTCATCGTCTAATCCGTTTATTCCCCTCTAGGAAAGAAAAATCGTCACGAAAATGTGGCGGGCAATGCCTTTTTTGGATGCACACCTCGATTTGCATCAATGTTGAGAAACCCATTTGACAAACACAGCCTTTTACAACTTCTCGGGTCCGATATCCGAGACGGTCAAATGCCAAAGGTTCAAACCGACCGAGATTTGACCTAAAAGACCGGCCCGTTTTTGAGTTGTCGGGTTTGATGAGCTACCTCCTGTTATAATCTTAATAGCGTTACAGCAACACATGACCTCTGCGCTAATCAAACCTTCACGCCGAGTTTATTGGCAAGAAGTGGGAAATCGTGATTAGCCCCGGTTTAAAGCCGTGTTTTTATTCCGAAACACGTACACACGTTGTCTTATCGAATCTTAGGAGGAAGTATTTTAAAGAAGATACCTCGCGAAAATAATATTACTCCAACCTGTTATAGAGATCCGCTAAAGAACATTTTCTTGAAAATTTTAACATCTATAATTAAAATTTTCAAATACGTCTGCGGTGCCAAAATAAAATTCCTTATTCTAGAAAAAAAGTCATTTTATAGCCTACAATGTTAAAAGATCATAATTTTACTTTTAAAAAAGTGGTTGGTTGGAATTACAGTCAAGCAAAAACTTTGATCGTTTAACATTTTATGATTTGGCCAAAGTTTCAGTAGAGACCCCTTTTTCGAGATACAACGTTCTGAAGCAGAAAACCATCACCTGTCTGCATAGCACTTAATATATACATATATGAATATGTTCAGAATCAGTTTTCCCGATAAAACATTTTTTACATCTTACATTACAAATTGAACTATTTCAATGTTTCAAGCTCGCCCCCGCCCCCTAATTTTTGTAAGACTTGATTTTTTATTAAATTGGTAGTATAAGCTTTTCTACGTATTTACAAAAATAAAACGCACACAAAACGCACTTTGTTTTGCGAAAATAAATTTTAGAAAGGCTATCATTCCTTGGCTCCATATAGGGAGCAAATAGGAATGCCGCCCAATATGAGAATTTTGCTCGAGCGCGGCAGCGAAGTTTTGGATCTCGTATTTCGATTTTTGTAGGAAACAGGTTGTTTTATTATATATAGTACCGAGTTATTTTGTGTTCCTAATGTGTTGAGAGTGAATGTATTTATTGGCGTGAATAATGAGTAATGTAAGGGGCTGATGGCGGAATATTGAGTACCCCCAGCTAACCTCAATTGTGTCAGTTATAAAAAAGCTATGATAAGAATATCAACATCTACCTAAGTAAAAAGAAAAGAATATTTAACAATGAGTGTAAATGGGTTTGGATTTAGGAACAGCATGCGATGGGTCCTTAATTGACCTAGCTGTTGATCGCAGCCGGGCCCCAATCCCAGTGCCTGGACGGATTAGACCCAGGTCTGACCCCGGACTGCCAACACCCGAGGTGAGTGATTCTCGAGGCTTGCCAGTGAGTTAGTTTAAACTACAAAAACCTGATTTGCCGGTGCGAGAAGTGATGGGCTAAACACTATACGTGTGTATATGTGCACATGTGCAGATTTTGCCTTTTATAAATCCAAATCCAAATCAGTTTCACTTGTGTAATATGACATTTCATCTTTATATCCGGCGACTTGTGAAGTATTGCAATAAGTATAGTATTTTTTCCAAAATGGTCTGGGATTTTCTGAACCAGTAATTTGCTCATAACCGACCCTTATGGCATTTTGGTCTGCCTACCTCTCTAGATTGGTAGATTGGTTTATCTAGACAACCAAGACAGACCAACCCAGCGAGAATCAGCAGACCAACAGGGTCCCTAACAACCTACATTGGTGATACTATAACAATGATATATACACTCAATTTTTGAAGAAGAACGACCAAGACAATAGGTTCAGCCAATCAAATCTTTGGGTGAAAATGTAACTCAAGTTCTGCAAAAACGCAGTCCGATCGTACAAGTCATTTATGAATCTAAAGAATACAGAAATAACTTTGTTACATTTCCTTCAGATTCGATTGAAATGATAAGAAAGTTAGAAAAGAGAAGAAATCTTAAATGTGACATTGTACTGTTGTGCGTAGTGAAGTCATTTTGAAGTTTAGATTCGTTAGATGGCTAACGTTTTCAGGAAGGTTTTGGAATAAAATTTTTCCGTTTTTTCTATTCAAAATAGATAAAAGGGCATTATTATCATATATGTATAATTAAAAGTGCATTGTTGGAAATTTTTGTCTACCTTGTTGGTCCTTCTTTTTTCAATGTTTCTTGTCGATATTTTTGCGAACACAGGTAAAACGAGAAAAGTAAGCGAAGACGTTAAAAAGCTAAAAAGTTACGCTCAACTATGCTATTAGTTCCGAAATATACAAAACCGATTTCTATTGACTTTAACATACCGCCGTTTAAACAATTTGCACAGTTCGTGGGAAGACTCATTTTGTCATAAATCGCATTTAGGTAATAAATATTAGGTAATAATAAATTACAAAAATACAAAACAAAAAAACGTAAATATTAAGAATTTAGTTTAAACATTTACACACCGTTTGAAGTTGGCAAATATTTGCTAATCTTTGAATCTTTGGAGAACAAAAGCCAACTGGATTATTCTTAACTCGAGTGGTAGGTCATTTAGTTGCGTACAATATGATGAAACGTAGGCTGATTTCTTTGAACAACACTTTACTTATATGTTCTAAATGAGTTGTTTTTAATTAGAGCAATAAAACAATTAGTATTAACTTTTTTGAAGATAGTGTAAGTATATAAATGATGTTTACGATCAGCCCGCAATGAAAATATGTCAGTCCATGAAGAACAGATGGCTGGTCCAAACACCTAACAAGCCCGATTTCAGGCTAACGTGGCGTGAATAGGTAGCTGGAATAAACAGTTTTGATCAGCCTGGAAGATAAATTGATAAAAATCACCAACTTGTAAATCTAGCGTAATTTCGCATTTTGAAAAATTGTAGGTTAAATGGTTTCTCATGTCGACCTAAATGCTTCGGATCGATCTGGATAATGCGAAAAGCACCATATTCAATCACCAATTTGTGGCATTGCTGATTCTAATCTGAACGTTGGCAGGACTGTCGTTCGGGCATCATCAATAATAGTCAGTGTGAAAGTCGAATGCCAGTACCGAGAGAAATTAATCACACAAGTTAATCGTGACAAAAATGGAATGTTTCGATGCGTTACGTGCGGCACGTCCAAAGATATCTCTCAGGAGCTTTGTATTTGAATTCATAACGTTTATAAAACAGAGCGAATCGCCTGGCTCGGATCATGTAAAATGTACGAGGAAGACAAGAGCATAATCTCAAAATTATACGATACAACCATCATAACGTATAGCCTACGTCTTAGAAACGCGTATATCAGTCGCGTTCATCGGCGTGAGTGTTCATTTTTTCCAAATCCGCTTCATTTTCAATCCTGGAATGTAAGCCACTTTCGACGCATGGGATGGACTGTACTCTCCGGTTTATTTAACGGGCGCCGTTTGAAACTCTATTTGAAATCCTTATCTGATGCAAATTAACGCTGCAGCAGTTAAAATGGACCAAAGACTTCATTCATTGTGTATATTTTATGAAGGATTGAAGGAAGATAACATTCAAAACATCCATTGTTAAACATTGAAACAAAAATATTTATATGACTTCATCTACCGTTTACAAGGAATATGAAAACAAGCAAAGAATTTTAAATTATCTCATTCTCACCTGGTTGAGAATCCTTCATGCCAAGCAACATGAAACTTACTTTTGGGCCAAAGCACGCGTATGTGCCCGGCACGTAAAGATTGCTAGCCATATCCACCTAGTTGAAGGGCGAAATTCCTTGGCTGTATATAGAGAGCGCATAGAAATATATATGAGACCCCTATTCCGATTTTTGGAGGATAGATGGATGTTTTATTGTATATAGTATTAATAGTTTTGTGCGTGTACTGAGAATAAATGTATTTATTGGCGTGAGTAATGTGAAAAAGCTGATGGCAGAGTGTTGAGTATATTATCCTAAAAGTGAGAGAGGGAATTGGTTTGGTTTTAGCATCTGAAATGACCTAGATGTTGATAGCCCCTGAGCAACCTCAGACCCGAGGTCTGACCCTGGACTGGTAAAACCTGGCGTGGATGATTGTCGATATTTATTGTAAATATGAAATTGCCTTTAGACTGCGAACAGGATCGACTCAAATCTGGGCGAGTTTTCTGTATGTACACGTGTACGAAAATTTGAGGTTATATTAATCAGTAATGAGTAATTTTAATGCATCGAAATGCAAACTGTCCCTAACACATGTTATAAGGTGTATTAAAAAAAACGATAGTTTTATCAAAATTATGAATTGCGAGAGCAATTTGGGAATATTTTTAAATAAATAGTGGAGATAAGCCCTTGGTTAGGAACGGTTTATAACGACCAGCGAAGTTCGTTGATAAGGTTCTTCAGCAAAATAGAAAATCAAATCTAGCTTGAAGTAGCAACAGGCGGAAAGACCCTATCGCCATCTGCATGACATTGCGAAAGATAAAAGGAGCGGTGGACTGGTCCTGAATTAAGTTACCCACAAGCAATCCGCTGAGAGTGTAGATAGTAGCGAAAATAGTCTAAAAGTCCATGTGATAGAAGATTGTTATATTAATCCATTTATGGTTAGTGGTCTAATCGACCATAAAATGCGAAAGGTTGTAGGTTGAGATGGGGAGTTGGTGTAGAGTGGATCGAAGTCACCATAACTCAAGTTGTTAGAGCAGCGGCGTATTGAGCCGAAGGTCGTGGGTTCGAATCCCGTTCATGACGCTAACGTTTTCATCTCAACCAAGAACTTACATAAAAAGAATAATTAATTGAATTATCAATTGTTATGAAAAGTGTGTTGATGATGATGATGAAACTAGGAAGCGGGGTTTGTGCTCCCCAAGCATTGCAGTCTTCTGGTTTATGGTACCTTCCTAGTTCCCTAGTCCAGAGCAATCGACCCCAACCCTTCTTCTCAGAAGTATTAGGTCATTGACTGTTGCTGCTACAATTTCGTTTCCTAGGTTTTTCCTGTATGCTAGGTTAAATCTTCTTTGAGCAGTTCTTCGCATTCGAAGATAATAGGGGTGGCTGTTTCCCCCTCCTCATTGTATAATCTGGGATCATCGTTATATATGTCCATGTTGTGTTGATCTTTTCTCAGATGCCAATGACCGGTTAATAGTCCTATCACTCCTCTGAGTCTAGCGCAGCCTCACTTTATCCACTTCTTCTTTTGTTTTATTTGGATCCATTCTGCGATGGAGGATTCTGTATTTGATTTTGTTACCCAAAGTATAGGTTATATATATGGTCTTCCAGATTCCACTGGCTAGTGTATCTGCTTTTTCGTTACCTTCCGTTCCTTTATACCCTGGCATCCAAGATATTAGGTTGTTGTGTTTCCCCAGGTTTTAGAGATTTTGGATGCATTCACTGACTGTGATTAAAACAGAAAGATAAGATTTTTTAGGAGACAAGCGTTGATGGCATGTATTTCTGCTTGAAAAACTGAAGACTACTGAAGTCTAGTGAGTTTTGCTGCTGATATCTTGGGCTTGTACAAAAAAAACACGATCCGGTTCCTTCGATTATTTTGGAGTCATCTGTATACAATATCACTGTATGTGATGTTCTCCTCAGTTCTTCCTATCCTTTGTAGTCTGTTGAGACTTTATAGGATGTTGTAACGAATGTTTCCGGGATCATAGTCAGTCCCCATTTCTAAGAATGGGTGTCTGGAAAGTGAGTTTATTTTCAGAATCCTGAAACCTTGGACAAAGTCAAGATCGTGTTAAATGACTTGTTGCTGAAAGGAAGAAGTATGAAGAAAGGAAGAAGTATGAAAAAAGGAAATTGTGATTTTCATAATACTAGATATTAATCACGAGTTTGTTCCAGAAGTTGATTCAGTAGAAAGAGTGTATACAAAATTGGCTAAGTATATTCCAGCTGTCGAAAGACGCAGAGTTTTGTCGTTATAAAGCCTTGCAGATACTTTTGATCGGATCAATGAAAAGTCAGATCTTCTTGATATCTTACTCATGTCACACCCACCAAATAGACCAAACCTATCTCCGCCGGATGATTGTTTTGATCAATGGGTCATTGTCCAGATGTAAATATTTTAAATAAGTTTGTACAATTTTAATATGTAGCGCAAGAGTTTTAGTTTTCCGACAACCGGTTAATACCGTGTGTATTTATTTATTGAAAAATTGTAAAATAGAGCTTGGCATTGGCTTTAAGTAAAGACGTTTTATTTATTATTGGCAAAGAAATAAAGAAAGTATGTTGATGACCTAAAAGTAAGTACAATTCCATCACGAGGAGCCCAAAGAATATTTCACCCGAGGACTGGCCCATACCCTTGTGGAACGAAAGGGATTCCTTTAGTTTCACGACTTTGGATTTAAAGGTCCATCCGCAGAGATTGTTAATCCACGCAGCGGATAATACGGAGACACACCGTTATTACCGTACACATCGCATAAAACCTGTCATCGACGACTTGGGTGAAAGGGACAGTGCTATCTCATTTCTGCCCGTCGCATACGCGACCTAACCCAATTTATGGTTAGAAAGCACATTTTATTTCAGTGCCGTCACGGAGAGTGGTTAAATATCGCGACTGGAATCGGGAATGTTTCCACGCCATCCAGGGTCGTGTCGACGAAAACGGACACCGGACCATACAGCGAGGGAACCGTGGAAAGAAAATGAGCCGGTCCAGAGTAAGTTCCGTTTCACGTGTTCACTTTCACCCCCGGGACAGACGCCGAACTCCTAATCTAATCCTGTGACAAAGTGAACACGACGTTTCTCCCAGGAACCAGGACCAAAGGTCAGCTCTTGCTTCATTACAGACAGAGAGAAAAAAACTAGAAATAAATCCACTCGGGGATCATTACGTACTATGCATCTGTATGATTTTCTTAAAAAAGATTTCATCAACTGAGAATTTTGGTACCATTACAGATTAGCCACTGAATGAATTTAATTTAGCATTATTTAACCTTGCTTAACGATATTCCTTCTAAAACCAAAAAATTATGTATGTTTATAGCATGTATAGACTTTTGCCATAGTTTAAAAAAAAGACTTTTTCTTTTCAATTATAATAAAATTAAAAACTCACTTAAACTGGAAGAATGGGCAGTACAATACCTGAAAACCAGAGAAAAAGTAACATTAATATAATATATTAAAAAATTAAAAATAATTAAAAACTTTTATATTTGTTCTTATTAGACTATTTCTTTAATATGCAACCATTTCGAAAAATCAAGGTGAAAACTCCATTGATAACTTCACAATTTCAGTTCACAAGTTCAGTTGTTTATGAACCCGAAAGTGATGATTAGTCAAGGCAACCAGTAAGCAAAGGTCAAAAAGAGAAATGGCAAGCAACGACGCTCTACAACCTGCCGACCGGTGACTTTTATAAATAAAAGCATTTGAACAAGATTCGGAATCGATTTGTATTCGAGGACCAGTTAAGCGTAAAAAGGTGATATGTTGCTCACACAAGCCGTTGAAATTCTTCCTATAACGTCACATTATAAGAATCAACATCAGACAGTGTGTAACATATATATTATCAAGTACAATAAAAATAATGTAAACGCAAAGTAGAAAATAATTTGATTCGTTAAGAATATATTTAATACCTTGGGGCCATCTTCAGTGAGGAACTGAAGTTCGAGAAGATCCGCATCGAAGATGGCGCAAAGATTTCTACGTGTCGTTTACGGTGCAATTAACCTGAAATTTACTCGTTACCAATAGTTTTCTACCTATCCTCGAGGAGTTGGTATGTCAGGCGCGTTTCGACATTTTGTCAACTACGATGCCTTGGCTGGGGTTATAATGAGGGCGAGGACCCACACCGTAATATATACCGCCTTTCTCCTTTTTGGTGCAATTTTCAGAAAGAATAAGCGTATGGCAGACTAAACCAGAGTGATCGGGAAGACCGGAATTGGCGAAATTAAATACACATACATATTTAAACAAAATTATTACAGTCTGTCGAGAGGGAAGTTAACCACCCTTGTTATTCTCCTAATTATCTGCAAGGACTACCTAGTTGACTACGTTTAGAGGAAAAAAATAAATTTTCCCAGCTTTTATCCAACAAAACATGGATAGTTTTCGTATTTAAGGGCAGCCTTCTTTACTGGAAAAATCTTTAAATTGTATTTAAGGTTTGGTTATTTAATTTCGTTTAATAGGATACTGCTTATTGTTTTATTATCCTAGATACAAAATTTCTTAAAATATTTTTTCTCTCGGATCCTAGAGAACAAGGGTTAGATTGTTGTACCTTAATATTTTTCGACCTAGTATCACTATAAAAAGTTTAAAGTCGATGAAGTCCGTAGCCTCCCCTTGTGTCTTTTTTGTGGTTTTGTAACCTCTTTCTTAAATCTGATTCATTCCAATTTTTTCTTTAATCGGTTAAAAGGGAACTGTATTCAGAAGAATCAGAAAGGAAGAAACAGATTAAATTAAAGAAGGAAGGATTAAGACAGTAGTCAAATCAGGTTTAAATTCAATTGCATAAAAAGATTTCTATCAAGGAAGTTTTAAACAGAAAATCTAGCAACTCTTGACATATTTTAAAGAAGAAATCAATTTACAATTAACAACAAAATCTCGTCAAAATAATTTGACCAAATATGAATAACCTTGAAGTTAGCACGTTTAACTTACGAAAACCAATGGAATTGGAAAACACTCCAGAAAATCTACAATTATTCTTCATATAAATACGTTCTTAAGGGAACAAGTAAGTGCCCCAATTATATAAATTTTGCAATTAAAAAAACACGGGCATTCCATAGAGAAAGTAAGAAAGAATATTTTTATTTTGGTTAGTGACCAGTAGAATCAATATTTTACTAGAAAGTTCTTGGATTATTTACGTCCAATTTAAGTCCACTATTACCTAATTTAAAATTTGTCTTTTTGTCTGGGAAACTCATTGATAGTTTTACTTTACTCGAAGCGTTTTTTGGTGTTTTGTAATAATCGGTTTAACATGATTCTGCTTCTTATTTATTGGCTTCATCCTAGTTTTAAAAAAATCCAATCCACAGATTAATATATACAAATTTAGTATACACTTTGAAATACCTGCACAACAAAAGCAGTGAAACATTTTTTAAAAATTACTTAAAATAGTAATATCGAATCGCTTTGAATGCTCGGCCACGTTGCTAATATATTATGGGTCCGTAGCCTCCTCCTGTAAGATGGAAGTAATTGCAAATTTAGATTTTGACTTTTTTTAACTTGCCCCAATCTTATATATTTTGCAATTTTAAACAAGAGTTTGCCATAGAGAAAGTGTAAAAGATTTTTTTTTGGGTTAGTCAACATTAGAACCAATATTTTGTTAGAAGGTTCTTGAACTTTTTATGTCACATTTTATACGCACACAGCTTCCTACACCAAGATGGAAGAAATTGTAAATTTGACTATCGACAGTTTGCATGTATACTCTATAACAATATTTTCAACAATGAGGATTATCTCAAAGGATGAACTAATCCCCAACCGCAGGCTCGGAAGTGCGAGATGAGAGACAAAAGGACGAGGAAGGACTCTCTCTCAAGTTGTTTCAAGCCACCTGCACTTTTTTGTAAATGGCAAGGAGTTGTGTATGTCAGAGATCACTTATTTTAATTTTATATTTTTAATCTGAATACATTTATTTTTTAGAAGGTTATTGTTATAATTTATTGGGGTCAGGCCCCGATTATCGTCTTTTTGCGATTAATTTGTTTGAGGTTGTGGTACAGATATTTTTTTTAAATTTTACACTCGTGAGTGAAACGAGTTGCTTCGTGTGAAGGGGATCTACGCAAAGTAATAACTCCTGTTATCTTCATTTTATTCCAAGGCCTTACAGCATTTATAAACATTGTTTAAATTATACAAATACATGTAGGATGAGAAAAAATGAATTTATACAAATTTTATACTCAATCGAATTTGTACTCACTCAAAGTGTTTGTTTTCTGTGTTAATAGATCCCAGGCCCTGAAGATGATCTCAGTAAAGATCGAAACGTGGCACGATGTAGAAAATATTTTTCTAAACCTACGTCACACCAGTGCATCTCACGATCTCCAAATAATCATTGAGAGTATTTTTATTTTTATTAGGTTTCGTGATTTCAAAAATGGCAAAATGGTGGGAAAATTCAAAAAGGTGGGGTTGAGATGGGACGTTAGTGTCTGAGTGGGTCGAAGTGACGATAGCTCAAGTGGTAGAGCAGCGGCGTATTAGACGAAGGTCTTGGGTTCCAATCCCGCTCGTGACACAGACTTTTTTTCTCAACCAAAGCCTTAATTAATTAAGATTATTAATAATCATTGTTAATGTGATAAAAATAATAAGCAATTCTTACTTATAAGTCTACTATCACTGGCCTTTCTCGTCTTGTTTCAAACTCAATTCTAGTCAAACATAATTAAAACTAGCATAAATTAAATCAATGAAGTACTGTTTTAACTGATGTGTAATTTTCATCGGGTTGAATCCTTGAAAAAGTACTATTTAAATTTGTTACGAAATGGTTAATAAATGTATTAGGTTTTTATTTTTAAATTAATTTTTAATTGAAGGAATGTTATTATTTTAAAAATTAATTGATACATGGCTTTTTAATGTAGTTTATCCTTACATAACGTGAGTAACGAAATTATCTATTATCGACGATGATTTAGGACGATTTCTGTATCTCTCAGAACTGAAAGAGAGTGGAAGGACTCGGCCGATAAACTTCTTGCAAGTAATTTTATAGTAAATAAAGTGCTTGGGATAATAATGGGGAATTAGTTTATACCTTTTCCCGCAAAAGGGTTCGAAGTGGGAACACGTCTTAATGGGCCTAATTTAGTGTTGCCCCGGGTCAAACAGGGATAATGGACCTTTTTTTAACGAGTGGAGTAAAAGGTTCCGGGGTGACCTTCCGCCTGCTAGTAGGCGGTTGGGGATCGACAGGGTCCGAACCCCCGAGGACCGTTACCATAGCGGTACCGTACTGAAACACAATTAACATTTTGTGAAATATTGTTTGAAAACTCCTACGGTCGAGGACGTGATCGGGATGAGTCCATACGGGAAAGGACCGCATGTCAGCAAAGTAAACGGAGGATTAGATATATTCTTTTTGTTGTTCTCCGCATTCAGGTGAACACTAAAAGCGGGCCGCCTGCAGGTACAAAACGAAATTACATGCTTGACGTGCGAGGACAACATTTGGACCGTCCACAGGTCTCTCCATTCCAGAGATTTCCCTGCGTTTCACCCAAGAAAAACCTTGGCTTCTAGAAAAAAGGTCCTGGGCGTAACACCAGACAGACAAAAAAGAGATGTGGATGACGACATTCGAAAAAATACGGCATTGGAAGGATGATGATGATGGATACTAGGAAGTGGAGGTTTTATGTTCCCCAAGCATTGCAGCCTTCTGGCTTATTGTACTATCCTAGTTCTTTAGATCAGTGCAATCGACCCAATCCATCTCCCAAGAAATATTGAGTTATTGATTCGTTGGTGCAATTCCCTGCCTTGAGTTTTCTTTTTATTCCAGGTTATGAACTCTATTGAGCGGATGGTTAGCATTCGAAGATGACATGGATGGATGTTCCTTTCTCCTCATTACATATCTTACAAATGTTGTCATCGTTGAATAAATTATAGCAATGTAGATGTTTTTTCCGTTGCCAATACTATCACTTCTCCGTGTTTAGCCCAATCTAACACAGCAGTGAGTTGGCCTGTTTTGGTGGGGCTTGCTGTAACATAGGCTTACTGGGTATAGCACCTCTAGAATTTACCCACTTCTCCTTCTGGAGGATTCTGTTTGTTCCAAACATCCCAATAATATGTTCACAGCCAATGTAAGGCCTTGGAAATTCTCCTCTGGCCAATTTATCTGCTTTTTAGTCCCAAAAATTCCTTTGTCACCTGGTACCCAGAGAAACTCTTTTCAAATTTTCGAAGGCGTATATTTCAGCTTGAAAGGCTGAGGGGTACTTCCCTAATGGGTTTGCTACGTTGCTTGTACAAAAAACGCCTTTATTGGAAGGACGTATTTTAACTTTTAACTTTAACTTTTAACCTTTAAAACAAAATCAGTTCTAAGATGGAAGATTTCTGCCAATTTGGTCGTCCATAAACGACAAGACTGGCTGAAAACCAGAAGCAATCGTACGAAAAACATTAAGTTAAAACTTAAGGTAAAAAGGGTTATTTGATGCCGCCGAAGTACAAATAACATGTAATAAGACAACCAAAACCCAAAATTGGCACCATTAAACATTTAATAACAATAGATTTTCTATTCTTGGAAGAAATGGCATGAAAACTAAGAGACAAGAAGCAGGTAAAGACGAGAAGTACATTAAAGGGCCAGCACTAGCCGAAATAAGCCCTGCTAACGGGACATTTGGCACTTGGGTATCCCCTCGGATTAACAGAAATAAGAATGTGCAGGGTTGTTTTAGGGTGCGGCATGACAAACGACAGCATGTTCAAACTGAGATGTGTAAAAAATACTCTGTTTTAATCTTAAGCAAAATCATTGATATTTGCGGTTTAAAAATAATTTCCTACATTAAAAAAAGTGTAGTCGCCCAACTTATCATATATTTTGGAAAAGTTTCTCTTAATCGGTTTTCTAGCTAAATGCTTTCCATTTCGGATTTGATAGTCAGAGCCTTGAATTTGAAACATGTTTTTCTTCTGGAAAAAAAATCAGGAAGGCGGTTCCAGCTCGCCCTGAAGAATGTGAAGAGGCGTTCTCTATGAAGGCAATCCCAGAGAGATTACATTAATCCCCTAATCCCCTAAACGAATCTGTAATGGAAGATCGCCACGTGACGACTTTCGGTTTATGCAATATTTGTTCGTTCCGTCAGGTCGGGTCTCGTCGTGATCATCTTTCCCGATGCCCTTATGCAACTTTCCGCCTCTTTCCCTTACGACTGTGACCCGGTCGCATTTCGTCCTGTTATTGTCACCCGGGGTGAATCGATTGCGCCATCCTCAATGGCATATTTCTACCATAGGAAGATCTTACGACCATCCTAGATGATTTTTTTTTACTTCCAAACCCGACTACGCCGCACGCAATGTGGCATTCTTCGTAGTTTTTCTGGAATGTGATTCCTAACAAGGGAACATCTGGCTTCCCATCACCAAGGTGGTCCAGTGAATTTATCACATTTCAGTCCAGTCGTGTGAAGATGCTCGGGCTGTGATAAAAGTCACGAGTGCAAATGGTGGGCGTACGGAACGTCGTACAATATTTAATAGCTGCCTTCAGAAAGTATTCCTGCTAAGTTGATTAGCACATCCGTCTACTCTAAAAACATCAATTGGGAGTTACACAGCGTTATATTTTTATTGTCTCGTGAACAGACGGAATACTTCAGAAGGTTGTTTTACATGTCAAAAAGTTGCACAAAGGAATACTTCAAGAGGTTGTTTTACATGTCAAAAAGTTGCACAAAGTTAAAGTCGTCAAATCCAAAGATATTTCAGGTTACCTAAACCTTATTGATTATCTCAATGGAAAGTGCATTAAACAGTTTCCGAGTGTGATCAGTTTTTTAACTGTAACCCTCTATTTCTGACTTTTTTAATTATTTCCGGCATATTGCATCTTCTTACTTTTACCCTAGTTGTACCGCTCTCTCTCACTCTCTCTCTCTCTCTCTCTCACTCTCTCTCTCTCCCTCTCTCTCACACACACTCATTCTCCTGCACGTCTCTAAAAAGTTCTTACTGTCCTTACCCTGATTCTCAATTGCATAGGAGATATTCACCTTTTTTGTTTACTTCAATCTTTCAAATTTTTTCCCATAAACTCCCGACATCTCATATTAATCCTACTGTAATTTTGATTATATCATTGGAAGAAGTATTAGAAATTCCAAAAGATTGATTGGTTTATTTTACTGTAACCTTACGCGAATGAAGTGCAAAATCAGTTAGAACATAACCTTTTACGAGTTTCCAAAGTCCTTATCTAAATTTTATGTAAGGTTTGACTGGTAAATATTATAGATTACAGAAAAGCCGTGGCTCCTCTTCCGGTTGAAACTTCGTTTTCATACCAACGGTTGTTTTGTTTACTTTGCATTATTTTTTAATAGAAGTTTTAAAATTCGAACACAACAAAATTTGTACCGTTTGTAACTACACTATCAAATTTTTATCAATTAAACGAAAATTTGCATTGATAATTGACCTTTCGAGAAATTAAGTGCATGTTTTTAATGCTCATTAGTAGGAGCATCTTTTCTGTAAATCCTATATGTGCCAATATTTACAGATCCGAGAAAATCTTACTTAAACAATAGTCAAGAACTTCAGAAACTCGTAAAACATTATTTCTACGTGTTTTGTATTTTATTAACATAAGGCGACAATCAAAACAATAGTTAGGGATGGTTTTTAAATTTATTAAATTAACCACCTTGTTTTTAGTATTTTGATTATTTAATTGTTGTAATATGTTATTTATTTATTATAAAATTTAATAAACATCTACATATGTACCTGAAAAAGAAATTGTAAACTAACTCAGCCCTGAAGATGTTTACAAATTAAACGAAAGCTTGGCAGGGAGTTTCTATATTTTTTACCTAATACCTGATTAGCACACGCACAAATAACGAAAAAAGAATCATATAAAGTTTTCAAGTTCTTTCCATTGGTGTAATGAAGTTTACAGAAGGATTGACCTTTTATGAGATACTTAGAACTATGGAATAAAGTTGTGCAATGTTAAAATAACCTGATAAATCTCTAATACAATATTGCGAATCAGACTTTCGATTCTTCAGTTAAACTGTTTTTGAGCTAAGCCATAAACAATGAACGAGAAGATCGAAACTAGCCGTCTATTTATGACATGTGTCTAATAAAGTTGATAGAAAAACCAGAAACATTTATGGTTTTATGGTATAACATAGACAGAGTAAAACAAGAGAACAAATTTTATGCTAATAAAAATTCTAATTATTTACGCTGTGCTAATGTTGTGCTGACCACGTCTATTCTAGAAGTTTTTGTCGATCTGGTTTCGGATTTCGCCTTCTTCAGTGTATGGTTTGTTTTTTCAGTAGTTGTTAAAATTCCGAAGAAGGAGAACGTTACTATTAACGTATTTTTCCTTGGGCGCAGATTGGCCGGTGATCTAATGGATGAAGTCATATGTTGTCACGCGCGTTTCCGGGCAAGACCTCGTTAAGTCAATGCACGTAGCATAGAAACAAATAAAATTAGATTTGTGTTTTGGTCGGAGGTGAGATCCAGACGTTAATTGTCAAAGTATTCTGGGTTTGTAACTACTTTACAAACAAAAAAAAAAAGACACAAATACCGAGTCTATACGGTGATCCATACTTTAATTTAAACAGGTGATTTGGGACGTGTTACTACCCACTAGCTCACACCGACGCATATCGTTAATGTGCACATCTTCAGAAAGGAAAAAAAAGTTTCAATCCCGGTCAGGTGTTTGAATATAAACGAGCGATGATTATGGTTTGGCATTCCAATGTTCGCATCGGGTAATGGCTGAAATCCCGGTAAGTATGCCGCTAATCGTCTCACTTCATCCTCTTTCCACTCTCGGTTAATATTCTTTATCTGAGGGAAGCGCTTGTAATTTAATCCGACGGTGTTGGGGCAGGAAATGGATCTCTCGTCCGGGCGTATCTCATCCGCCACTTAGCAACCACAGCCTATGGCCGTCTCGGATCTTGACCCACTGCGGTTGCATCACAAACCTCCACTTCTAATTGACCCGAAAACGGCTTCCGATGTTTTTTCGGATTCTTTTCCTCTATTTGCATATTTATAAACAATCGCACTACTTGCCTATACTATCACGAAGTAGAGGAATGTAATTGTCCCCTTTGTCATCGAGTTGGGAATTACCAAACAAAAGCTCCGGACGCTAGAAGGATCATGCTTGTTTTTTGAATTTTAGCATGAAAGAATACGTTTTCTGGATATATCAACAAAAATTTGGAAGAATTGGGAAACCCAATGTCTCGTAATTTAATACATTAGAATCCGTCTTTACAAGGGGGTGAGCATCACGACCTCGGAATGTTAGGAAAGTGGATGCAATTGCATGAAGGCATGGTAATCCGATCTTTATGGTAATACGATTCAGCAGTAAATATAAACTGTAGCACTTGCATTCGACAAGGTGACGGGCTGTGCAGATATGGTATTACAAAACGATTGGCTGTTTTTCACTGGTTATTGGAAGATAAACGTACTGACTCGATGATTTAACAATGCGCATTCAATCATTGATTGTCGAATTTATCATGGAACAGCAAATCGTAACAAGATATTGCCTTGGCATCAATTGGATTCAGAAAAAAGCACCTGGAACAATAACTAAAAAGGAACAGTTGGGTTTTTTGGGGGGATTTTCAGTCAAAAAGTGACACCACTCGTTTCACTTACATTTATTTCACCGACGTTTGGGAGGATAAACTTCCTCAGTAATGTCAAAATAGTAAAAAGAGAAAAACATGCAAGAAAAAGAAAGTTTTATGAAACTATGTTCATTACCCAAGATCTGTAAATTTCAAAAAAGATTGCGCTTGGGTTAGCGAATGTTATTCGGGGCTGTTAAAAAAAAAAAAAAAAAATGCAGAATTACATAGCCTCCACGAAAGTGCAGGTCAGTTCTCTCAAGTACAACAGTAGGAGAAGGTAATTCTTGTCTGTTAGCCGACTCCGGATCCTCTCGTTGTGATAAAAGGAAAAAGAAGAAACTCCTGCATTTTTAACGTTTAAACTATTGGTTTTGTATGATACTACTTCGAGGTAACATTGGTAATATCATTCACCTACATTATACAAAAATTAACGGTCGAGGTGTGAAGCGAAATATAATTTTAATTTTTAAGTGTGAACCTGGAAAAGACTCCACTCATACAAACAGAATTTATCCCTTTAAAGGTTTTTTATACCCAAAGGTGTTTGTAATATAAGATCAAAAAACTAAATGTATTTGTCTGTTGTAGATGTTTCTCTTGTATGCCTTGAGAAAGGAGGTATATCTTCCGAAACGTCTATGAAATAAATTAAGTTGAAACGAGTGGTGTCACAATTTGACTGAAAATTCCAAAAAAACCAACTGAGACATAATAATTGAACAGTCATCATATTCATCGATAAAAAGGAACATTTATCCATCCTGAGACCTCGGAGATCTTTAAACTGTTCCTTGTTTATCTACAGAATAGATCAGATTTTACCAGATCGTACTAGAAATATAAGAACTAAAACCTCCACTTAAGAAGTAAAAACGAAACTTCTTAGACCGAATTTCTCATGTTGGAGAGGTAAAAATTCCGGCAAGGAAATTGTCGGATGATCCATTAGATCGCCGGGACCGGTCCGGATCGAAGATTTGTCCTGGATCCGGGGACCACCCGCTGGAGAAAAAGGCAAGCATCGGCCGATAAACGTCTCGGATATTAATGGACGCACTTACATCGGATCATATATTAAATTCCATTATGAACACTAATTAATCCGATTTCCAGGATGGAAAGTACGGTCCGATTGCTAAGATCCGATGAGATTTCTGCCAATCGAACATCCATTACTCAAATATTGTTCGGCCCAGCGTTAAAAACAAACATCCCTTTCTCTTTCGCCCCCATTTGACAATGGCAGTAAACCGTTTTTCCCATTCTTTAATTTTGTTTAGATTTTATGTTATATGCTGTAATCAATGTTAGATCGATGATTGAAAAAAAATCGATGCTCCGGCTAATATCCGCTGCAAGGCGCTCATATTAGAATAATTTTTCTTTTCAATGCACCACCAAAGCATACAATCGGCCGGAGCTTGTTCAATTAGCCGTTAAGTCGGTTAGAGAGGGAAGAAACGAGTGGAGAGTCGCAAATCTGAAAAGCACCGTTAACCCTAGTGGATTTACAAGCCGACCGAAGCCGTAAGTTGCATAAAAAATATATCGCTCCTTTTAACCCCTAAAGAAAAGCAATTGGCCGCCCCATTGTGCTTAAATAAGAAAAAATACAATTTTTATTAGAAACTATTTATCTGGTTCTTATTGTATTTACCCTGTATGCAAAAAAATCCTTAAGCTTCTATGCCTTTCTGCCCCTCAGGGTTTCAAAGGAAGGACATGTTACTATTTTAAAAGTATGTTCGGCCTACACATATTCCGTAGCAATGTCATGTTATTTCGACATAGGTTGCCCACAGTTTAGAACCGTCGATCGAAAGTACAACCCATGTCAATTTTTATAACATATGCAACAAGTAGATATTCAGTGCATGTTTTGAAACAGGCCGAACGGTCTTGCTTCATCTCAACTACTTATTTTGAAAGTAGTTAAAGCTTTAATAAATAAGATATATCGTACACCCACAAAAAAAGTGACACAAGTCGAAAAATGTTAAAAACCGGAATATTTAGTTTGTTGAAGTATTCGGGTGTGTGATACTGCAGGACAAATGACATCTACACTCTAGGCAGCACCATGTACCAATTTTGAAATGACGGGAACGCACTGTCACCAGTCGAGAAAAGTGGCATATCATCGTTCTGTGTCCAGCTTTATAGGATCGTTAGTATTTATCAGGAAAAATGGCACATTTCTAGTTAGGTCAGTTTTCTTCTTGTTAGTGAAGGATTTTATGCTGTCCCGTAATACTTAACTGTTGTTATATAAACCGACAGATAATACTGCTGACTGGTGACAAAGGATCTCCCTTTCGAGCATTGATGCATTCTTGATTTATACTTTACTTAAATAAACTAATTCTAAATTCATTGAAAACAAACAAGAAGGGAACTGCCATCAATAAATGTAATAAAATCTGTCAGTTTTCAAATCCCACCTCTTTTGTTTTAGGGCAATGAGAAGATAAGTATGATCTATAGTGCTGAGAGTTCTGGCTCTTCTGATTTCACTAACAAATCTGGGAAATATGAATGTACGCTCAGCTTCAAAGTGGCATAAAATCCAAATATTGTAAGCACCGAATTACCACAATTATATATTATGCGAAAAAATAAGATTGCATGTCCTTAACTGAATGTAACAGCATTCGAACAGGCAAGTTGTTATGTTGCGTTTTTCTCTACATTGCAAATGCAAAGTAATACTAATTTCAGTCTTATTTTAGATTTCAATAAGAGAAGTATCAACCAATTTTTCACTAACGAACAGTGTCGATCAAGGTCTTGAAGAAAAAATGCAAATTTAGTTGTTACTGCCTTTCGACATACTTAAAGATCATCATCGGAGCCTATGTTAATTTCACATTATGAAAAACAATTGTTAAATCAATTTTACAAATATCTTTCTCTTATTTTAAGAAATTAATAACCTTACAGCCATTCAATGACCACCATTACCATTAGGGCAAGCAAACAAACGTAAATTATTGAGAGCCAATGTATGCAAGAAAAGTGTCACAACTCAAAAAGCGGTAGTTTTTTAGGGGTAGTACAACATTTTGTGTTTGCGCTTAAGTCTTCGACAAACGAAACAGTGTTTACAGTCATTACAGTTTTTATTGCCAACAACCCTAGTGCCATGCACTTAATACATAAATAAAAAGTGTCTCTCATGTAAAATTGTCTTTTGCTAAGTTGTGTCACTTTTCTTAAGAGTGTGTGATATAAGAATGTATTGTTAATCATTTACAAAAAGAAAAATTGAGGCTCGTGAAGTGCTTTTGCTTCGTCGTAGTAAGCAATGGGCTTGGTAATCATAGAATCATTCAGGAAGTCTTTGTGATCCTGCAATTACCCATGTACTTGTTCCGACGTTATCAGTACAACATTGTTATTTTCTGCAGTTTTGATTCACAGTTGAGGTTGATGCAATTGGGCAGACTAGAAATAAATTTTTGTCCCATTACTAAGCTATCTTAAGTAGCAAATAGTCTAGAATTGTAATATTCTGATGGTTTATCTGATGTCTACCACGGTTATGAGCAAGTAAAAAGTTAAAAAACAAAGGTTCAGGAAGAAACTAAACAGACCATTATGCATGTATCAGTTTGATCTTATTTGGCAAGTTTTCTCACCTCGAAGACTTTTTAGCTAATATTCAACTTTGACCAATCTGCTGCCTTCCAAAGTTTCAGTTTATATAACGCTAGTTGCAGAGAAATGTAGTTAAAATCAGGAATTGGACGTTTACCAGCTGACTTTGGTCTATGCAAGACCTCACCTCATAGTGCGTTATGCAATTCACAAGGAGAAGCTGCAATTTTGGATCTATGACGCAACCAAAATTTACGTTATAGTTTTACCCAACGGGGCCAGGGGTCAGACTATTCGGAAAAACAAGTACTTGTTCGGGATGGGACTCGAATAACCTTTCATTTGCTTATTTATTTTTCATTTAAACAAACAAACATGTTAATAACAAATCCATTTTGTCAACTCTTTATTCTTGACAATGAACTACGGTATTATTGTAGTAAAAAAATCTATTTGGGTCTAAAAAGAAATAAAATAGAAATGAACACACGAGAGTAATAGATTTTAATTGATGATATCATAAGACGTACATGTATGACGTTAACATACGGTCTATTTCAAAAAGAAAAGTATGTAGATAACATCTCATCAATGACATGTTATATGAACTTGTCCTAAATTCCATATAGAAGGATCCTTATAAAGAAGGATTACTATTCTTTTAATAAAAGGGGAGCCTTGTTAGCGGAAAGGGGCTTCTTGTGCAATTTTCTATGAGATCGATCAGAACGGTTCAAAGGTGTATGGTATTAAATAACCCAAGACAACGAGTTCCAAAAGGTTCTGTGAATTCAATAAAGGATCTCCTTGAGGAATTCACGAGGCTATCGTATTGTGGCTCCGGATTAAAAAATTCCCAAACTGCCGAGGGTATAAAAAAAGGAAAAGTTAATTAGTTTTGATAACCTTTCACTCATTAACTCCTAAGCCGCTCCCGTACACGTGTGAACGTCTCACACAACTAGTCAATACACCGTAAAGTAGCCTATTTCTGCGATTTTCCACGGCTGAAATTGGGGCGTGTATAGTTTTCCAAACGTGCGAGGAATCTCGAAACGGCTGAAGATCTCTCGTGTCTGTGGAACGTCTTGAATTCATACAGCCTTCTTCATATCCGATCTGCACGCACATCTCTTTGTGGCGTATTTGGTTATAATTGGATGCATGCAAAGACGCATTTGGATGCAGCCGTGTGAAACTGCCCAACCGGAGGTCTTATGCCAACTGTTCCAACAGCCTGCTAGTCGTGCTAGAAGTAAATTAAAAACCGTAGTCTTTTGTTAAAAATATGATCAAAAAATTAAAAAAACAAAACAACGAACGATGATCCTCAACTATCGGAAATTAGTGCTTGCCCAGTCTAAATATGGGAACGTTTTAAATACTTCCTCGTCGAGTCCGACTAACGATTTAGAAAATAGAAGAACTCAGTGGAAGTGATCAACGCTTACCATTACCGAGTTAATAGACTATTCCAAGACGTTTTTTATGACTGCTTTACACAGCCATATGGTCGAGACAATGCAGAATAAAACTGTCCCCGACCTGTACCGATTCGTTCCAACCTCGACATCGAATGAGTCCGATTCGTTTAAATAATTTCCTCTGTCCATAATTTTTGACGGTTGATATATAGCCACAACTAATTAACCTTAAAGTAAACCGGCTAACAAACCTAAAAGAGTATTCAAGCAACCACTGCAATGTGGTAAATGTATATTGGGCTATTAAGAATATTGTGAGATTTTCATATGCTAAATGTGCCAAAGGTTATCAAGTAGGTTTTCTGTGTGGTTAATAACGATTGTTACTTTAAAAATATGCTGGAGATAAGTAAAAAGACAGAGTTACCAAATTATCCATAAGTATCTTGTTGGAAAGTGGTAAGCAAGGAAAGTGGTGATTTCTTCCTTACTGATTCGTATAAGAATGCTTTCGTTTTAAGCTAATGAAACCGAAGCTTTAAAAAAAAGTTCGCGAAATAGCACACTTTCACACTGGTTAATAGAGCCCCTGTTAGGGTCTTTAACACTTTAACATACCTTGTGTTTATCGGTGGCGATTTGAACAGCACCATCTCTATTTTGACACTGTAAAAGCTCTTTAAACTTCTTCGCGATTCAAGAAACTATTAAACAACTTCATGCCAAAACCTGGAAAGTGGTGTTCAGATTGATTGAGGCACATGTAGGGACAATAGGAAATGAAGAAGAGAACAGATTGACTAATAAAGCCAAGTAGGAGCAACATGAAAATTTGATGAAAAACTCAATTAAAAAAAATATAATGTAGTAGAGATCGACTAGAAACAGCTAAAATGAGCCAACAACCTAAAGATTTTTCCTCACCGTTGGGTTTGATCCCTGATAAAGTGATCCCAGTTCTGAGTAGTCATGCAAAAGTATAGATTCGGATGATCTAACTTGTTCATTCTGTGATTTTCTGACCAAGGTTCGAAGGACTAAGATAGGTGGCATCTGTATTTCTGAGAGGTAGCAGAATTTAGCTTCAGACTAATCTCCCTGAAGAATTCAATTCCAAAAATGTATTAACGGACTTAATTTGGATATTTCATTAACGCATGGCACAATTAGTGCATATTGGGCCAAAATTGTAGATGCAAATTATTTCTAAACGATTCGGTATTATGTTTTCGTAATCTATCATCAGGAAAATCAATTGGTTTGTACGACTGAACTGAACATATTTTCATTATGTGACCATGGTCTGTGCCGGGATTCGAACTCAGGGCAGCTAGTGTGGCAACTAACCACACGGCAGCCACATTCATGTGATCTCCATGATGATTCTTCTCGAACAAAGGAAATGTTATATGAATTTCAAATCAACACATAATGACGCATGTCTTTTATCTTAATATGTTAATGTAGGTATCGTTTGTTTCAATAGCATAACATTGCTGATTACCTACCACCTTTTGTCGTATATCTAACAAGAACAATCCAAAAGGACAAAGTATTGATTTGTTAAAAAAAATCCGTAAAGATGAAGTGGATTTAAATTATAGCCATAGTTTCAGAATCCGCTACCGTATTGCTGTTTTTTTGTACCCGCCCAGGCTTCTAAGCCGAGCGTTGAGCTTATGTTAATAATGAGCCGGTACGCCATATTTTGCATATTTTATCCACAAATTGCTCTCGCGGGCTTAAAATTACGCCCATGTAAATATTTACGTCATTGTTCTTTGCCTTTTTCCCTGGCAGATTGATGCAAAATTAAACACGAATAAAAAAAAACGACCTATCCCCGTTAATACACGCTGAACACCTAGCTGATGTTTAATTTGGCGGAGGGAAGGCCGTAAAAGGGCAAACATATTATGAATAACGTGCAATTAGACCTTTTAGAGATGTGTAATTTATTTTATAGAAAGGAGTGGTTATTAAAATAGCAATAGCTTTTTTTGGAGAATGTTTTCTATTTACACTTTGGTTTTGTTCACCGGGGAAATGGGGGGAAAAGGCGTGAACATAGTGGTCAGTGAAAGGATGAAAACTATTGGTAATTGTTTGATCAATGTTAATAAATGCGGTTTTGTCAGCTCTCACTTTTGTTAAAGCTCATCGCAGATAAAAAAAAAACCCTATACTTCTTATTTGAAAAGCAAACAAAGCACGTTACCAGCCAATAATTTCAAGTTCCTTGTCATACAAAATAGTTAGATTTATTTTTTTTTTTTTGCTTGTAATTTTATGAACAAATCTGGAACGGAATTTTTCAAATAAATGTAAAGCATCGCGCCAAATAATGCCGTTAGAAAAGCAAACGTTCTCATATATAGCAGCATCAAAACATCATCAATATTATATCATAATAATCAATATAATATCATTTCAATTTTCTAACGGTTCAATTCATATATTTGTTTTTTCAAACAATATTGATGAATATTCTTTTTATGTAAGGTTTTGGTTGATATGAAAAATTTAGTGTCACGAGCGGGATTCGAACCCACGAACTTCGGCTCAACACGCCGCCGCTCTAACCATTCACGATACCCTTAACTGGTTACAGCAGCTATCACCGCCAGGCCAGTCAATTCTCTTAATAATTTCGCGAGTATTTGTTTGCTTCATACGAGCCACTAATTTATTGCTCAAAACCTAGAACCCTCTAGTCAACAGGGTATGGGGTGGTTGGAAGTTCTTGGGGTGCTGGGTTGCCGTGGCTCGGCGGGCGTGCACCCCTCTGGGAACCCAGATTTGGATTGGTGTCGTCTTTGGCCCTAGAATGGTGAGTAACAGCGTTAATTTTTGGAGTAAAGGGGGTCCCCGGGGTGCGTTGATTCGTCTGAGCTTGTCTTCTTTTCCGTCCACGGAGCTGCTTAGTCACTCTGTCATAAAATTTATTAGGTTAAGACTTATGGTGGAATATAACGCGTAAAGGTTGATCGCCTTTTTATTGTGTAGTTCAGTACCATGCATGCTTATGCACATATTATGTCACCTATTTCGCGACGTCAGAACATAATTATATATTGTATTTCAATAAATAGTTCCATTGGCTCGTGTTTTTGCAAAATAGGTTGACATATTTTACCTAACTGATCGCACCCAATCCGTGCCTATTTCCGACTCATCCTCTTACAGATCCATCAGCCTTTCTCAGCCAATGTCCAAGTCCACGGGATTAACGCCTCTCTCCCTTCTTAGTTATACTCGCGTTAGAAAAGAATGACGGTTTGTGGATGTTTTGGAGGTGACCCAAGGTTTGGCAGAGCCTTGCATCCGGGAATTTTTTACAAACTAAAACAGTTCCTACCAAATTGTTATTAAACAATCCAGAAAACCTAGCCGGTCACTATCTTAGGGTAAGGTCGCCTTCGTCCCACAAGAGAACACCCCTGGTATAATCCTGTCCACCATTTATTCTGCTAACCTGCATTCCAACATCACCCAGTCAACCTACGCGGCCGCTACAGCGATTTTATGTACCAACCCATGTGGCAACCGCCAGCGCCAGGAACACCTCATTCTTATCAAAGAATGGAGCAAAAACTGAAAGATGAAATTTAACTAGTTGCACACAAATCAATTTTATGTTTACAAAACAGCCTTGCCCCAGAATCCATCAAGAAGGGATTGCCGAAATTCACGAAAGTTAAACACCAGACAGTACAGTGACGTGGGAATCGGCACACTAGACTGAGACTAGACACACGAGAACTGAACAAAATATTTAGACCACTAAAGTCTGTTTGAACATAAATCACACATGTCTGCAACAATTTATTTGGACATAAGACGAAGCAGAACAATGGGAATAACACGAGGCCTATGCAGTATTCCAATCAAAAGTCCTCAAATGAATTGTCCTGACCATCCACTGCCCTCGACCCGCTACTTGAAGTTCTATTTTAACGTTCGCCTTCCAACCTTTCCGTACAAGCCTCATCTAACTATCTCCCTAACACATAAACGTCCACGTCGACATAAACGACGTTGGCCCAGAGACTCCCCGTAATCCGTCAGCGACGAGAGAGACAGCTTAGGCAGATCTCACAAGACAGTACAGGATTTAGAAAATAAAATAAAAACAGCAAGGAACAAAGTTAATATTTCATTTCTGCACCCCAAAAATAGCCTGAATACAACTTTCTTTGCTGGAATATTTTTTCTTAAATCATCTTCCAAATTCTTCCGATTTTTCTCGAAAATATCTACAATGGTAATAAATTTCAAACGGCTATACTGATTTACAAGAAGCTTTATTATGGTTTAGAATTATAAACTATAAAAGTAATTCATTAGCCTCCGTAATGATAGAATTGGAGATATAAAATAAGACATTTGTGATATTTTTCTTACTTTCATCCTTATGTAATGACATAAAATCAAAACGTTGTAAAAAAAAGTATCAATAAAATTTGATGATTCCACGTCCATAGCCCCTCCTCCATGTAAGAAAAAAGGGATTGTAAATTTAATCTATGATTAAGCATCAATAATCCTATATCACATTTTCCTTTCAGGTGAATGGCCATACCATACTTCGTTCAGTTAATCGAATGAAGGTAGAATAGGTAGGTAGTTAACAGACAAGAACGGCATATGTCGTCTGCATTCCATAATTTTTTTTAAGTGCAATGCATTATGTTATTCAGTATACAGGACCCGGTTATCGAAGAAATCAAAGCCAGACTCATTTTTGATCAGGATGAGAAATGAATTGTTTATAACTATGTCATGAGAAACATTTGACATGACCTGATTAACTCGTACACAAAAAGGCGAAGTTCATAAAAAGCAAACAGCGAACTGGCCAACAAAAAGAAAATTGTTAACACCGGCGAGTTCTGTGATGGGATGGAGGTGTAAGTTTTGCATATTCTTTCGGAATTTAGTGTGCTACTAGTGATTTGTGCCCTTCTTTATGAGTATAAAGACTATAATTTTTCGCCGTTTAGAATAACCAGAACAGGACACAATTATAAGAAAGAAAGAAATTTTTCAAGTCCAAACGAACATAAAGCATCTTGTCTTACAGCCTACTTTCATGTGTTACTGATTTTTAGATAGAATATACGAAACAATAGAGACTGTCTAACTGTTAGATCAGTATACTACAGTATACCCGAAATACCTCAAATACCATACTTTTCATACCAAAAGCCCTTTCAACTTGCTATCCAGATAGATAAAATAATGCATTAAAAGAAAGTATTCAGATAAGTGAAAATGGTTTTTACATCAACCATGCGTGTATATCAAAAGCGGGCATAAATTATCATTCGTTCCTTTGTGCTTCTGCATTTACGCAATCTCCCGTGAAAAAAGACAATTTTTTTAACACTCCACAATAAAAAGCTATAACAAATCACCTTCCGGCCATTAGTCTAACAGCTAATGCGAAAACGGCATAAAGATAATACCGGCACGGTCCCGTCCTATATCGGCGGGGGGGAGAGGGTGATTGAACCCATCTCCGCCATCTTCAGCTCCAGGTGATCATCTCCTGGAGATCGGACCGAAATGTAGACGGATGACCGGTCCTGTGACGTAACAACCGGCCCAATGACCCTCACTCGTCGAACCAGTGAAAACAGTTTTTTATATTCCCTCTGGATTATCTAGTATGAAGTATAAAAGGAAATTCTAAATAGGGAAAACCTTTCTGGATCCTGTTTAAGAAGTGTTCACGTTCTTTGAATTCTTCTTCCTAGGTAATGAAGAAAGCGGCTTAGTACCTCGAGATAAAAGGAAATCATTGTTAATTAACTGCCATTTAGCGGGTGGAAAAGGTAAAATGTCAAAAAAAAAAAAAAGATTCTTAAATTATTTCTTTTCCAAGAAGAATAATCAGGTAAGGACATAAATTTTCAAGTTTAAACCAAGAAGATTTATACATCTTCTTAACGTCGGCTTTTAAAGGTTTTGATATTTAATATTCATAGTAATGGATAAAGTAGTCTGGTCCTATCCTCATTGGTTTGATCCGTCAGTCGCATTTCGGTACTTCTCCATGATGGATCTGTATAAAAAAAAGATTTACTAACGAAATATCACAGAGACCAACCACTGAAGATGGCAAGAAGCCGAATAATTGGTTGATTTAAACTATTTTACATGCAGACTCAAGATGTCCTTCAGTTACTACGAAAGGCCCCGGTGCTTAACCCTGTCGAAGGCTTAACTGTCAAGAAATATACCGAAACAACGCTGATTCTGTTCAAGGAAGGATAAAATGACAACTCGATGACATTGATGAATTGTGGACTGAAGGGACTTAAATCCAACAAGTGACGCGGAATAGATTGTTTGGGATCAGTGATTACCGCAGGAAGGAGACTGACAGGATGAAGGAAGATTAACAGGTTCGGATGGTTTATGGATGGTAGCGCGTGAAAATAAATGTTGTATCGTAAAGAAAAGAGGAAAGAATTGTTTGTGAAAGGATAGATGTTCGAATAGTGTATATCGAGAAAAGGAAAGGACCAAGAATGCTACCTTGTAGGGAACCAGCTTTGAGAGAATATATAGGGGATACCCATGTGCCCTATTTAACTCTGAAATAACGATCAGACAGATACGATTTTAGGAGGTAGTCGGTTTTTTGCAGGATACCATTCAGCAAGAGGCTCCAGTACCAAGTCCTTCCAAAGTCTTGAAAATGTCAGAAAAGCAAAGATCAAAAACATCGACATCGATGATACACTCACAGCCTAGTTTTGAACCTGGCAGTTTTGTTGGCAATTAAACTGTGCTTTATGTACTGTGAATGTGAAATAGCATTCAAATTATTTTTGTTCAAAATTAACCTGTTATTAATTTTATACTTCATTTGTAGTCTTTATAAAAGTAAGTTTTGATTGTTTTATAATGTATTACGAATAAATTGTGCATATACTTAAAAAAAACATTGATACAGTTTATCAGATGTAGAATGTAGAAAGGATTTTTAATTTTTTAAAGTAGTAATACATTGTCTGTGAGAGTTAGATATAGATTATCTCCAAAATATGTATTTATCGACAAATTAATTTACGATTGAATGAAAGTTGGATATTCCCATTACCGCCGTCGAGAAAAGAAGATACCACAAAATTAAGAACAACCGTGAAAGTATTTAAAGGACTGCAATGGAAGTTCTATGTACCGTTTTTGACCTGAAATTACCTGCAGATAAGAAAGCAGATGCAATAGTCGAAATATGGAAGTGTCCGTACGAGCGGGGCGTCGTTTGGACCGTCGCCCAGTCCCATTTTTACGATGCCGCCATCCGTTTTATGAAGAAGGTGGCGGTGTGGAATTTGACAAGATTGTGTAAACCCATTTTTTCCCCTCTTTGACGGCCGGCTGAGCCGATTCGGACAAATAGTTCTGAAGCTATTAAAGTTCCAGATTCGCCGCGCCACTTTACCCCGGTGCTCGTCCGGTGTGACGTCCCCCGAGGACTCGTCCGAGGACCGTGGAGGAAAAATCGAATTTTCCCGAATGGGTACCGGATTCGAAATTACGACTCCCATCATTAAAGGATGATTTCGAGTTGAGGGGGATATGCAAAGGAGAGAAAGCTCCTCCTCTCCGACGGACAATTATAGTAAGTGAGGAATAATAGAAGAACTCTTTCGGCCTGGATAATGAACAGGTGTTCTCCCGGGTCATTTTTAAACCGGTAATTTTGTCAAATAATAAAAGTGAAGTTAATTCGAAATTCTTCTTTATATTGATTTTACCCGAGGACAAAACCTTCAAGCCAAAAAATCGACATATTGACCAAAAGGTAGGAAAGTAAAAGAGTCCTCATATCTAAAATGTTAATCTTTGGATAATCTTCATCTAAATCACATCGACCAATTAACACGTCAAACTATGGAGTAGGCATCCAATCGAAGAAAACATGAACTTAAAGATTGCATACGGGCGGCACATGTGCCAACGATGAAGAAATAACAAGCATCAAGAAATGCAGGCGACATAAATGTATTTTTTGTCATGAAAACATAATCATTCGAATTCCAAGCGTGCGAAGAAACAGTTCTTACATAACAAATGAGATACACTTTTTTCTTCTATTCATTAATAGGCTAAGCGAGAATGTGAAGCAGCCATCGATGACCAACAATAGGCAGCCTCTTCGACTGCATGGTATTGGTACGAAGAGTAAGAGTGGAAAGGTAGAAAGGAGTTGGAATAAAGGGATAACTTTTAAGTGGAATTTGAGATTATGGGACTTGACAAGTTAACCAGGTCAGTAAAAAAGGGCATTCGGAGGTCATGAGGAGATTTGATCGTGCGGAGGATTTTTGATTGGATGAATCCTGTTAAAGTTTTTATTTTTTAACCGTCTTGTACCGTTCCAGTCGGTAAATCGTTATGGATGCTAGCAGAGCTGTAAGTATTTTTTTATGAATAGAAAGTCTTGAACGTTTGTCTTGCTGTTTTTTTTTTAATTATCTTGTATCTAGTTCTATTCTGCCATTTCAAGTAACGCATGTGGATTCCATGTCAACGTTTTATCCTATATACAGTCCATAATAATTGACACGATCTGCCGCAAAATGTTGATGATTTGATTCAGCTAAACAAGACGGAGAATTTTGCGTTTTAGATAAAGGGCATACATTGGGATTTGCTTTCATTTATTTCAGCTCTCCATGTACAGAATCATGGTTCTCAGATAAGGAGATGGTCTTGCGAGAATGGAGGTTTGGAGAAGAGATTTCCGTACTGTCAGTCGTAAAGATGAGTGTATCATGTTGTTGTAGGATTTTAGGATGGGATTATGTACTAGCAATTGCTTCGGACACGTCTATAAAGACCTCAGGCAGATCTGCTTACGCTCTAGGGAAGTTGCGATGACGTCTACAACACGATGGTAATTAAGGAAGCAATCAGGTGGTCAGGAATGTATGTTATGGATAGTAATCTTGTGCACGAGATAGGAATAGCTTCTCAAGTAATTTTGAAGTGTAGGTAAGATTTATTTCTGGGGAGGATGACCTTTTGATCACCAGACATCACTAAACCTAAGAAACGTTCGTTGGTAATCATAGCGATATTCTTAAAACTAGGTGCGTATTTTTTCCAATGTAACGTTTTAAAGGAACCTTCAATATATTTGGAAAAGGTGGTAAAGACACGCGTTCCACGATGAATTAGAGCGAGATAAAACGGACCATGATTATAGTTATTCATAGTAAATACAATCCGGAATCCTACCTAAATCTGGGTAAACAATTGGTTTCTTATTTATTTGAAATTTTTATTGTAAGTCGGTTTTAATTTAAATAGTTAATATAAGAATGGCGTCTGATGGTAACAACCAAATAATATTGAGGATCAAGCAGGACAATAAGAGGCAATATGTTATAACAAAGTAACAAAAAACTAACACCAAAATATTCACAACCTTTCAATTTACATATTATGACTTTTGTCGGACATATTATGTTTATTCTATCCACGTGCAATAAACTATACAAAACCATAAAAATTGTATATGTACCATTAGACAAGTGGTAATTTTTACAATCTGTTGAATATCGAATTGGATATTAAATCGTGTTTTTTTAGTATTGCTAAATAAAATAATTAACTCGATTGAAAAATGTGTCTCCTCATCAACAGCCTGAAATTAATTGTTTGAAACATGCCGTATTCAAATATCCTGGCCATGTAAAGCGTGGAGGAATTTTAAAAAGGCCAGGGGCCATTACAGCATCACAGATGGCCATTTTATCGCCTATCTTCATGCTTTCATTATGGGCTCGTCAGAAATTAACTACGACGAATGTGTTCAAATTACATACATCGCATCGGGAGATCTCGTCCGATAGATAGAATGTATCTGAGGCGTCATTCTTATACGGTTAAAGCTGGCAGACTCAACTCGGTAAAGGGTTTGAAATTAAAAGACTCCACGGTTCACAGGTGTAAACCAAATTTAAGCATTGCTCCTTATGGTCAGATCAAAGTGAGTACTGATTAACTACTAAAAACAGCTCTATGGGCCCAATGAAAGTTAAATGTTATGGACATGGAAACCATAGTTATCTGTTTTTGTATTTCCTTCTAACAAAATTTGGTTTTCGAAGTTTTAAGATCAGTTGTGGTTGTTCTACTGTTCTTCTCAAAAGACCAGACACTACTCGGCCCGCTTTGGTTGGAGAGGGCGATGAAACCGCCTTGGGCCAAGGAATTCTTGAAATTAAATCACATCCGAGAGACGTGTATTGATGCCCTACGTGCTAATTTCCGATAGGGCGTAATAACGGCCCGGGACAATCAATACACACATGGATCATCCAAGTACTTCGGCCGAGACTTTCACACCGATCACACTTTTAAAGCTGGGAGTGAGCCGACGATTTTCCTAGACGTGAGAAACAAATGCAAATACCAAGGGGCGTAACCGGCACCAGTTGCATATCGATCCGGCCTCGTTTTCCTCCATTTCGTGTTGCACATAACCCCAAAGGGGTAAAGTGGAACGAGACAATTGTTTACATCTGCATCGACGCCGGGTTATCGCTGAAGATTGGCGAGTCGGCGTCCTTGCGAGGTCTGCCCGAGGGTAAGCCCGATCCGGCCGATCCTTCATCGACCACCATCGCGTTAACCCAATAACGGAATCATTGTTCCACTCAAAAACCAGGACCTGTGAATAAGCGATGTGATAAACTTTCCCAATCAAATGGAAAAATTGAAATATCCTTTGGCCTTCATCCTTGAAGTGTTATTAGAATTCAAATTATTAGTATAATTCACAGGCTTATAAGACCTATATCCATACCACACCTTCCAAATGTACCGTAACATTTAAATATTTCTTAAACCCTGCTTTTTGTAGTAACTATTTGTCTGCAGTTTCTTCTTATATCAGTTCTGAATTATACGTAAAGTAATAATTAAGACTGAGAAGTAAAAACAATGATTAAAATTAAAATGGCATATGGAAAACACGTTTTTTAACGGCCGTCACCACTGTTTCAATACATATTATAATAATAAACATCACAAGTAGTCCTACTTCGTGAAAAGGTTTATTGAACAGACAGTTTGAAATATCAAACAAAAATCTGCTTGCATAATTTTAATTTGCACACACACATTGGTGTCACTTTTTTAAATATCTATAGAAAATAAGAAAGAGAATGTTCAAATCATGCCTATTGTTACAAGGTGTTCTTCTATGTTCTTGAGCGTTTATTGAACAACGTGATGCCTGAGCTTATTGGTCGCCAATTTGCATAAGTGTACACTCACGGCTTGCATAACCCAGTTTTACTTCCGAAAGTTTCTTCCACTTCGCATTTTGCAATGTTTGAGACTAGAAAGTGTTTCTAGTGGAATAGTAATTAAGTATGAAGGTAAATACGAAAAGAAATGGGCGAGTTTCCACGGATGAACCAGTTTTTATAAAATCTTACATTCCTCTTTACTTTCTTTCATGTCACGTTGGATATGGCTGTCCAATTTTCGGCATTTCTTATTACTAGATGGATGTATAACACGATGAATTTGGTGGATTGTGCCTTCAACCATCATGGCCCGTCTTATCTCGCTCTTTGATTGTCGGACGTGTGTCTTCACCACCTTTTCCAAAATAATTGAGGGTTCATGTACAATATTATATTGGAAAAAAACATGTTTGGGTTTTATGATAATCGTTTTTGATTATCAATAAACCTGTTTTGTTAGGTGTAGTGATGCCTGATCAATTAAAAAAGATCACCTCAACTTTTCCAGAAACAAGAGTCTAATAACCTCAAAAGTGCACCTCAGCTTCATAACAAAGCGATAATACTAATTACTACAGTTTATAACGCCTTCCTTCGTCCCACCCTATCCTAAGGAAATTCTAATCTCAAAATAACCCACATGCCTAACAAACCAACTGATGATGTTTCCTCTTAACGTCCTATCCTACCTACCATTGGAAAATGACCTGAAAAGTTACTTCTATCCCGGCAGCTAATCCAATCCAAAACCAACATTCCTCACCACCAATTTTGGCTTCCTTAATTATCTCTACAATCCACCAAATTCATCATGTTGTACATCCATCTAGCTAGAAGAAACGCCAAGGACAGATTAGACTTCCATATCCAAAGTGATATAAAAAAAGTAAAGAGGAATGTAAGAGTTAAACTGGTCCATCCATGGAAACTCGTGGAAAAAAGCTACACTTTTGATTATAAGTAATCATCGTAATACGAGTTTCCATGGATGGACCAGCTTTATAAACTCTTACATTCCTCTTTACTTTCTTTTATGTCTCTTTGGATATGGGAGTGTAATCTGTTTTCTTTCCATCTCAAATAGGTTGAAAATGATTAATGGAAGATGATTTATAGATGATGGCGGATTGGTCCAATGATCAATTCCAGAATTCCGAATTCCAGGGATTCACTAAAGGAGAGAACCGAGCAATTTTATCCGGCGAACCGTCGGCAGATTGGTTATAGGTTAATAGGTAGGATAGGACATTACGAAGAAACATCATCATTTGGTTTGTTAGGCATGTGGATTATTCTGAGATTAAAATTTCCTTAGGATTGGGTGGACGAATGAAGGCGTTATAAACTGTAATAATTAGTATTAGTAGGGGGCGTCGGTGGCCGCAAGGTTTTTAGGCGTTGACACTGCGCTCATCACTGTATAAAAAAAAATAGTATTAGCGCTTTGAAATGAAACAGATGTAGACTTTTGAGGTTATTAAAGTCTTGTTTCTGGGAAAGTTGAATATGACCTTTTTTAAGTTACACGGTATCACTACACCTAACAAAAAAGGTTCATCGATAATCAAAACGATAATCATAAAACTAAACATGTTTTATTGCCAATATAATATTTACATGAACCGTCAATACTTTCGGAAAAGGTGGTCAAGACACGCGTCCGACATTCAAATAGAGCGAGATAAGACGGACATGATGGTTCAAGAGCGACCAAGTTACACTTTTGATTATAGCTATTCATTGTAAATACAATTCGGAATCCTCGCTAAATCAGGGTAAACAACTAAATCGTAAATACGAGTTTCCTTGGATGTACCACTTTTATAGATTCTTTACTTTCTTTTATGGCACTTATATGGGAGCCTAAACTGTCCTCGGAATTTCTTTTTGCCAGATGGATTGGACACCAAATAGAAGTATTTTGCAAAGTTAAATTAATTAACCTATCAACACAAGCGAACTGTGCAAATGGTAAATTCATTTCAATGAGCTCACTTTTCCGTTCCACTCGCTTCTCGCTTTTCGCTGTTTTCTTTCCATCTCAGATAAGTTGAAAACAGATTAATGGAAGATGATTTACAGATCCCAATGAACAATTCCAAAATTGTGAATGCCCCGGCTTCACCAACGGAGAGAACCGATGACAATTTTATCCGGCGATCCATCGGCTGATTGTGGTGAAAGCAATTAACGCTTTGTTCTAACCAGATTTTAAGATCTAATTAAAATAACATTTTCCTCCTCCTAGAAACGTACCCTCGTAAATCCGCGCTGATAAACGAGCGGATAACCAGCGTCCACGTGCTATTTTTATAACGTTGGAAAAATCCTTGCTTATTTAAATCAGACTCGTTTCCCTTTAACTAACTAAGAGTCAGCTCTGATTAATTAGAAGATAATAAGACAGGCTGCCTTATAGATAAAGGTCTCTCGGCACGGGTAAGAGAAGATCCACGAAGTTAGCGTTGCGCCATTTTTAGCGAACTCAGACTTACGACTGACGGTTATCCCTGAGGAGGGTCGACTGGATGCGGACACATCGATTCAAAACAATAATCGATAGGCTTACATATGAGACTAGCATTATTTGTTCACCTCTCTGACTCACGATCTTCGACAATTAAACAATATAATGAGCAAACTATTTAAAAATACAATTTTTACGCGAAAATAAGAAACTTAATAAAAGTCTATTCTGGCCTGAACACTTAGGTATCTAAAATATTCAGTTTAAAGGTTATTACGGCACGCAATTTGTTCTGAAAGTAGCACAAAGAACATAATGAAAAAGGTTAAGTATGTTAAAAGTAATAAAGTTAAAAAATTGCCCAGTCACGTTGGAATGTCCGGAAATGAAAGGAACAATCTGGTAGCTTGAAACGCAGCGAGGCCAGGTTCATCAAGACCTTAAAAATTTATTTGAAATTTAGTAAAACAGAAAAGGTTGACAATTTTGATGTATTTGGATAATGTAAAGGGGTTTACGGATTACTGATGTATACAAGCTCAAATCTGCACACGTATTTACATACATACATGCGTGTAAAGAGGGGAGCAGCCCATCGGCAATTCGATTTGTAATTTACAGTAAATTAACTTGAATGTTGGCAGTCCGGGATAAGATTTTGGTCTTATCCGTCCAGCCACTGATGATGAGTGCTCCTGGGGTCATTTCAGCCCCCAACGCAATCAGTTACCCATTCTTAAATTCAGGCTTTCTCATTTACATAACATTCATTCATGTGGGGTGATGGAGTACTCGATATTCCGCCAATCACCCTCTCACACTGTACATTCACGTCAATAAATACATTCACTCTTAACACACACTACCGATACAAATCAACAGTAAGACGATTCTGTTTCCACTAAAACATGGAACAAGGGACTCAGATACTAGCTGCTGTGCTCAAGCTTCTCATATCGGGCCGCATTCCTACACGTTCTCTATATGGAGTCACGGAATTGCACCGTTCAATTAGGTGGCAAAATGAAGGTGTTTGTCGGTCCAAGTATGCTTAATTGTGATAAGCCATTATCGAATAACATGGTTCTATTATTTTCTAGCTATCCATTAAGTCCTTTTCTTGAACCCCCGGGCCTTAAACTTTCCCAAAATCTATAAACTTTAGGGGATCGTTGTTCTTTATACCTTTCTAAGCCCTTCCCTTCCAAGTACGGGCCCAGGAGAACATGCTGTTTACTCCTGTTGAAAAATTTCTTGTAAAAAATAAATAAAAAACAAAGTATTTTAATAAATTTCATAATAAATATAGGTTTGATGGGCGTTTCTAACTCGCAGAACTGAAGGCTATAACTTACCAGATTGGAACAAGGTTTAAATTGTACTTTTCTACTGGGAAAAAATTACAAACAACGTACATCTGCCTCGGCAAAATAATATTGTATTTAGTTAAAGAGGAGGTGTTTGTTGGTCGAACAGCTTAACATATGACAAACATTATCCGCATAAGATGGGTCTATGATTTTGAACTTAGCTATTGAGTCGCGAGCTTAGCTAGTCGCGCAGAATTGCAGATTGTGGCTTCCCAGCTTTTGGAACAAGCGAGGTGCAAGTAGTCCATTTTCCACTGGAAAAGAATTACTAAACAATCCACACCAGCTTTGGTAACAATAAATATATATTAATCCATTTATGTTCAATTGCCTAATTGACCATGCTAATTATTTCAATTAATACCCTTTTTATGTAAATCGTTTTTCGTCTCAACCAAGATCTTACATAAAAGGAATAATTAATTGAAATAAAGGTATATTTGAATAAACTGAAAAAGGTGTTTATAGGTCAAATTGTGCGTAACTTATGATAAGTCATATCCGAATAACAAGGGCCAATTATTCTCAAGCTGTTTTGTGTAAACGACCTTATCAAGTTTAGAAGAATCGGTGTAGTTTACCAACTCTGCGAATAAAAGTGTAAATTGTCTTCTTTTCGACTGGGAAAGAATTATTCAATAAAAGCACCTCGGCCTCGGCCACAACAAACAAGTGTTTGCTGATCGAATTATCCTTAACTTATAACATATCCGAACAGCACGGGCATTATTCTGCAGCTATCCATGGTTAACAGACGTTCGTTGACAGATAAAATAAATATTTAACGAATGCAAAAGAGTTTTTAACATAAAATAATCCTAGTGATATAAAGTAGATATTTGTCCCTTGGTAATAGAAAAACGTACGTTTCATACCAACTTTCGCAGTAAGCCTGCGGTTTTCATATTCCGACACCCCTAAGAGAGCCGTGACCGCTTTGACCAAACCGTTTCTTCTCCTCCTTGTTATTCTCATCGCAAGCGCGACCGCAAAGGAGAGACAAGACCTGCGTCCGACCGGGTCAAATTCTGTCGTCGTTCTTAGGGAAAGTGAAGCAGATAAGGCAGGTACGTCACGAGCTTATCTAAACTCGTAGAATCGGAGGCTGTACCCGGGCAAGGTTTTGGAACAAAGAAGGTGTAAATTGTTGTTTTCCACTGTGGAGGAGGAGAATTACGCAACAATTCACGGCCTTGTTCCCTTATCAACGTCGCACATGAAGAGCAAACAAGATGTTTTTCCAACCTACTAGAATCTTTTGAAATGGGTTTTCTCCCGTTTAAAACAAAACCTAAAACAATCTAGCGCTGTATTCGTACTTTTCCAGGAGTCTCGCCGCTATCGCGGGTGATTGTTTGCTTGGGCGTTGGGTTATCAATCAATTACGAATCGAGTTTCCGAGAAATTGTTTCCACCGCGATAAAAACCTGGCGATAAACTCCGAACTCAAATGCAAATTCAATTTCCTTTTTGGTTTATACCATCTACGATAAGGATAAAATGCTTAAGGGATTTAACCCAATTGTTTAAACTTAGCTGTAATAATAAAAATTCTACGGATTATCATTACCAATTATCGATTCAAGATAGACACAAAAACTGCTTAACAGAGTATCCTTTTTTGGCTATACTTTATGACCGGTAAATGCAAGAAAATGAAATGAACATATAAATAGACTATAAAGGCATCCAAACCCATAAATCGTTATTATACATTTTTGCTCATAATCTCAAGGAGATTTTATTTACGGTACAACTTAACTTTTAGCGTTCATAATTTTTTTTGTAAAATTTAAAGAATTATTTTCTAATTTTATCCATGCAGACTGTCATCAATGAGGAAAGATTTTATTTCTCAGCATATTACAACTACCTTCATTTGGGCGTTTCTGAACATATTCGACTGGAAGTGACTTGATCAGAGTTACTTGAAAGGATCGCCGTATCGTCTGGAAAGGTTAGGGCGGTGGTTTGAGATTATGATGGGGGTCAGCTATGTATACGTGGCACGGGACGGGGCTCAGAACATTTCCTTGAGGTACACCAGTAAGGAGAAGGAAGTTTGGGGAAGACACCCCTTCAATGACTCGGAAGTACCGGTCAGTGAGGTAGATTCAAATGATACGATAAGTAGGTAGAGGGAAGAACAATAATAACCTTGTTAAGTAATCCTTTAGTAATAATAAGATGTACTTCATGTCATTTTATCCTCCTTAGAACAGAACCAATGTTGCCCGACAAGGTACCATGGCATACCTCAAGCTTTCAACAAGGAAGACACGGGCCGCCGTAGAAGCTGACCTCCTAGCTGCACTTAACTACTTAATCCTAAAATCGCATCCATTTTTCCTGTCTGACCGTTACATGAAAGTTGGGTAGAACACAACGATATCCTATTTCAGTCTAAACTCGCTGCCCACAAAGCAGCATTCTTGGACCTCTACTTTTCTCGATATATATTGCTCAAATTCCTATCCTTCCAAGAAATAATACTCTCCAATTTTCTTCACGATACAACAATCAGTTTCTCGTACTATCATTCTTCTCCATCAACCAATCAAACATGATCTTCCTTGATCCTACCTTAACAGTCTCTTTCCTGCAGCTATCATAGAAACCAAAGAAACTACTCCATGTCACCTGTTTGGATTTAAGTCCCTTCACTCCACAATCCATCAATGTTTTCGCGTTGTCATTTCATACTTCCTCGAATAGAAGCAGTGTGATTTTTGTATTTCTTGATACTCAAGTCAACATGGTTTGCTATCCGGGTCTCTTCTGCTGAAGCTGATGTCTTTCAGAGAAACAGATGCTATCCACTCGTAAAATCGTACCTGTGACTGTTAGACAAAGCACAACGGTATCATCTATCTATTCTATTTAAACTGGCGTCTCACACGGGAGCATTCTTGGACCTCTCCTTTACACATTATTTTTTCCGTATTTATTTATTCTTAATTATTTTTTCTTACACGTTATTTCCTCCTTCGTTCATTCCAGAGAAAAATCTTTTGCACTTATCCATGTGGTTCAATTAAAATAAATGGAACGAAGATTGACCTATGATTACAGGTTACACCCTATCAAACAAAGTTACCTAGAGCTTAGCTCAACAAACGACTTGGAATTCACATACAAGACAGTCGAAATTACACAGGCGTTACAAACGTTAACATTTTACCACTCAACAGATGGAAATTTACATTAAACTACAAATTGTTGATGATGGATGATAGACGATTCCCAAACTAAACAGAACCTTTGTAGTAAACTAAGCATTCCAACTCCCCAAAGATTCAAATTAAAAAAAATAATAAAGCAACGCGGAGAACTTAATTTCTTAGCTTTTAAAGATGTAATTCACCCGAGACTACTTACTTTATTTGCATTTTAAGTAGAAATTTTTAATTTCCTCACGTTCTTAATCACCAATGTCATGAATGTGAATACTTTTTTATTATTAAATCAGATGGTTATTAAATTTATACACTCTATTATACCTGACGTTTGCAATATTATTTATTATTTAAATTTTTTTATCGTTTAAATATTTAAATGTATCCGATCATATGGGAGTTTTCAAGAAGTTGTGGCTTCGTAGTTACAAGCTACCGGATTATCCTTTTATTTCCGGGAATGACAGAATGACTGGGCAATTTTTTTAGCATTATTACTTCTAATCTACTCTGCCTTTTTTATGATGTTCTTTGTGTTACCCTGAGACCTTAATGCACCCATTACTATCTAACTAAATTCCATTTTATTGCAAATGTAGGACACAGGCCTGGGATCTGTTGGTCGTTGGTTTTTGGTTTGAACATGGGTAGCTTGCTTAATCAATTTGTTAATCAATGAATCGATTATATGTATGTGGATACTAAATGTAAGTTGTAGTTAAAAGCGTAACACAGGGGTAAATATTAGCTACTGAATAATGCACAGTACAAAGTACGAGATATTGGTATTTCTCATATGTATTTTTTGTTCTTATAATCTACATTTGTTTAATTTTTTAAAAGGTTTATTTCTAAACCTCTAAATCGACTTGAAAAATAAACTTTCTCGTCGTTTTTGATATGTTCATAGGCGGTTGATCAGAATATCTCAAGTCGCTAGGAGGTGTGAAAATTCAAAAACGTATCGAGGACAATCTTCATAAGTTATGAACGAAATATAATACTTTGTCCAATTCCATTGTTTCCATTCTGGTCTTCCTGATAGGCATAACGGAAAAGTGAATCGTACGCGTTTTGTTCGGAGCTGAAGAAGGCGAAGAGGAACGTGCAAAGAAAAGATTTCCTTTGGCTTCTTTTCAAAAGTCTGGACGAGAGAAAGTAAATGAAGTATCAAGTTTATTACCATTTAGACTAGGTCGACAAGCCTGGTCGGAAATAAAAATATTAACCGGAATCGAAGAGATCAAAGAGCAATTTACATCACGCATGCAAGAGGCATAAGCTCAGAGTACTCCACGCAGCGCTGTTGGTAAGGGATATTTGCTGCTTTACCATATCCGAAATTATTGGATCTCTTGTTACCTTTGAAGCGTGTAAAGTTGCACCAGGGTTATAGTACCCACGATCTTTACAACCTTTCTGTTTGTAAAGCTCTCGCGTTATACCAAATTTTACGATGAGTACAAAGAATTCGTCCATTCTATACTCAACCATGAGGCGAATGTGCAGAAAATGCGCTTTCTCACCTTCATGCATTTTAGCTGATCTGAAATGTCCTTAGACGCGATAACAATAGCGGTAATCCCTGAAGAAGAGGTGATTGACATATAGCCAGGATGGACCGTGCTACATGAAAAGTACACCTTGAATCTTACCGAAATGCAATGTAGTACCAGTAATATCATCAATAAAACCCAACATAGATTAATTATTTTGTATTAAATTTTTACTGTTTAAAACAATTACTTTTATTTAGCACAACATCTAGCGAATGTAAGAAAAGATTTGATGACGGTAATGCTTGCATAACAATAGATATTTGTTTTTGTAAATGAACTCATATCCGGACCTCCCTTTAAAGTGGGAACCAGTCTGCAAAAAGGTTGCCTGTCTCAATGCCAACTAGACGTAAATTGACTTTTTGTCAGGGTCGTCGTCTAAATCAGCGGAATGACAGGATACGCCGATACCGGGGGTGTACTTTATGCCGTACCTTGAAAAATGGGCTTTGGTAGACATCACGGTTTGTTTTTTAATTGCCTCGATGTTTTAAAAAGACAGGGGGGCAACTGATTTATTGTCAATAACGGTAGAAAATTGTCAACTCACGGCTCGTGGTATTCGAAATGTTGTGGAACATACCTGAAACAAAAATAAAACAACAATGAGATTTATGTAGAAAGCTTCATTATTCATTAAACAGGGTATCAAACTAGATCGAACAACAGGCTTATTTACAAGTTTAAAAAATATTAATCTTTCCATGTAAGGTCTTGGTTGAGACAAAAAAGTCACTGTCACGAGCGGGATTCGAACCCACGACCTTCGGCTAAATACGCCACTACTTACCCCTTGAGATATTGTGACTTCGATCCTCTCAAACACCAATTCTCCATCTCAACCTACAACCGTTCGAAACTTCCCTCTTTTTGCCATTTTCAAATGTCGTGTAATCGGATTGGATTCTCAGCGACTTATGAAGTGACCACAGGGAGCTGTTTAGTAAAGTGATACTTTGTTTACTTATTAAATATTAATTCATTTACGTTTTAGTGGTCAATTGACAAAAGCGAGATCCCGCTCGTGACACTGATTTTTTTGTCTGAACCAAGACTTACATGGAATGAATAATTAATTGAAAGATGTAACTTGGTCAATTGACCACTAAAGCGTAAATGATTAAATAATATATACAAATCATATTAAAAGGATCATTTATTAAAAACTAACATCTTCGTCAGGCTATTTGAGCTTTTAAGTAGGCATTCAATTCATAAAGAATTTCTATAGAAATATTTCCACATGCCATAACTATATCTTTCCTCCATCACTGAATGGACCCAAAAAAAGACAAAAGAAGGACTGGATAACCTTTAGAGGTGCTAGACACAGTAATCTTATGTTAAGAAGACCCTCACCAAGACTGGCAAACTCACGGCCTCCACAATTTCGACGAATAATTGGACTATTTACCGGTCATTGGCATACGCAAAACATTATCCAACATGGCCATATCGTTGACACCATGTTAAAGTGACGAATGTGAAAAATCGCTTTTTTTTTTTCGTTCGTTTACCGTTGCATTCTATGAGGCCCACCTTGTGGTAAAATATTGAATCTATACGGTGACCGGTAGACCGAAATCTGTAATGTCATTTTTACGAATCTCTAGCTTCATTAGATTATGGGTAAATCGGTTTTTTGGCTCTCCTGAAAAGTGGAGAAATCCATATTCGTCACTTTAACATGGTGTCAACGATATTAAATAACGAGCCCACCTGTTATGCAACGGGGACATATTAATAGCCCTATCATCTTCGAATGCGAAGAAAACCCAGGGAAAGAAATTGTAACAGACAGTCAGTGACCACTAGGTAGGAGAAGGATGGATTGCACCGATCTAAGGAACTAGGATAAGTACAATAAGACAGAAAACTCCTATGCTTCGGAAACCAAAAACTCCGACTTCCTACTATCCATATTCACCATCATCATCCCTATTTCCTCCGGCTTAAAAATATTACTCTTAATATATACTTAAACATTTTCATGGTTTAATCTGTTTTTATATTGATTTATAAGATATAAATACCACCAATTTTGCTTGGTGGTGCGACCGTACTGGAATTTTATTTAGCAAGGCTATTCGTCGTGACTTGTAATTTCAAGCATTGCCTTCAATCCCCTATAATCATTGGCGTTCCGAAAATACAAAATCGTCAAGTTTTCTATACAGTCTATTGTGGTCGCGAAATTTCCGTGTTGGCCGAGTATCAATAGAAGCGGAGAGCTACAGTTTCCAGTCATGTCGAAGAAAACCTCGCGGACTTTCTCGTGACGGAGCAGGAGAGTCATCAAATGAGCGAAACCCCCTTCATATGGGTGCATGTTCGGTAAAATTGCGCAACCCTGTAAAAGTGGAGTTTCACGTGAGGATGTAAAATCGAATTTTCACCGAACTTATCTCATTTTCCCTAGACCCCCATAGACGATCTCCTGGCAATATGGAAAATGCGGAGAGACAAAAAATAACTCCCAACTCAAAAGTCACAGGTTTTATTAATTATCCCAGCTAATTTATTTAATTATAAATAAATCTCTTTACTCTCTAAAAAATCCTTACAAATTTGGAAATCAACGCATTACCTTGCCAGTTTTAAAAACCTCTTTAGGGCCCTCTGGCATATATTTTATTTTGTTTACATCCTTCGTAAAACTTTTTACAATTGTTTCCCAAATGAGAGTTTTCGAGGTGTTGATCTGATCTAACCTAGTTCTATATTTTTAGTTGTTATTTCTCGACGGATTTGTCCTTTTTCCTTTTCTTTAGATGAAATTCTATAAAAACGACTTCTTAATGCTGCCTGTTTGACTGTTTTATGCTGCCACAACCCTCCATCTATGTGACTTACTAGCAGGTTTACAGGTTTACTGTTCACATACTCCTGCACATTGAGACTTTTGTCCTTCCGCCCTATTCCACTTTTGTATCTGTCCCCCAGCGCCGAAGCCTCCTGATTTTGAAATATCTATGTAAACACTATTTTTCTGGACAAACAAATCCTGAACAAGTCAACCACCATAGTTTTTGTATAATTACAGTGATAACATACTTTGACGAATGTTTCGAATTAAACTAGCAGAGTTCTACTCTTCCTTGATTTATTTTTCTCTGCTAATTAAAAATTAGAAATATGATAAACACCAGTGTAAATGTCCAACGTACAAACTGTTATTAAAAAAATTAACGCACAATTAAACAGCGCAAATTGACTTTTATGCAAAAATAAGAAAAGACCTTGTTAGATGAAACAATGCAAGCAATTTTAAATTGTTCTGCTGTTTTGAATATTTTCCATTGTCTCGGGTGTTTATCAAATAAAATAAAGATCAATTTGTGGATCAAATAAAATAACATTGATTTGACTATGTGAAATAAAGCCAATATCTTTTTACACGCATGGTAGCCTACGTTAAAATAGGTATGAAATATTAACAATTATAATAAAAATATAGATTACAAATGCTTATTACAAATATAAAATAAGTATTGAAATCTGTTATGCAATCTTACTAGAAGAATTTTAATTCGAATGTATGCCAGTTGAGTTCGCTACGCAATCTAAGTTATAGAAAACACATCAGTTTCCTGCGTCCCATTTAATACTTACAACACCAAGATAGATAAATTTAAATTTAAAAAAATATATATATCAAACCTAGGAGAAATGTGTAGTAATTTAAATGAAGACTTGGGCACGTCTGGAGGTTTTATTCTAGGGGTTTTCGCGAAAACTGTGCTAATCGTGTTAAGTGTGAAAGCCGCGAGGTTTTTATGACGCAAGTGTGCTAATTTCTATTGCTAGTTTATAACGTAGAACATTTGACACTACCACGGAAATCTAATAATTTTACCACTATTGATTAGGCTTTTTTCAACCACGTGTTAGCTGTTTTAAGTATAAATTCCACTAAAACATAAGAGAAAAAAAGATCCAAAACTTGGTCAAAGTAGAAAAATATTCAATATACACGATTTGTGACAAGACACTAATAAATAAAGGATTTTACATATTATTAACCTTAAAAAAACTAACAAAACCCATTTAAGAACTATTAATAATATTTCTGAACACATTAACAGTGGTATGGGTCTGGTTAGTATGTCAGGAGGGTATAGAAGCTAAAGCAAAAAATGTAGGAGCGTCCCACCCTCTAGACCTAGCTAATTAACATCACGATGAAAAGAAAATAGAAGTCTGTCAAGAGGAACTTGGTCGATAAGTGGTCCTCAGAGGATCTGAGGTGAAGAAGAGGGATTATATTCTACTAAGAATAGGCCATGCCAGGTTGACACATTTTCACTTACTTTCAGGCCGAATGTATGTGTCCGGCATTTAGGCCAAGGTTGGTCAATCCTTGGCTCTACATAAATATCGAGTAGTATGCAACCCAATGTGCGAATTATTTTAGAGCACGGAAGAGAGGTTATGATTCCTCTGTTCCGATTCTTGGATAAAACAGGGTTGTTTTATTGTATAACGTACTGATATTTGTGGTAAACTTGTGTTGGCAGTGAGTGTATTTTTTTAAGCGTAAATGTGTACTCTGAGGTTTGGGAGTTGTATGTCCCAGCTGATGATGGAGCCTAACTTCGACGGCTGGACTGATAAGATCGAGGTCATAGGTTTGATTAGGTAAGTAGCATGCAGAATTGAGCTTTTATAAATCAGTAATCAGTTTGTACATTTGCCTTATTCGTAACTATCCAGGGAAGGGTTCAATAATTAAAATTTTACAAGAAACAAAAAACAAGGTTCCAATTACCCTGTCACTTGCCTAACAACATTAAAATTATGTACCATCATGTTAACATCTGATGTGCGAGCATGGTTCTTATATTTTAAATGTTAAAACCCCATACATCAAGATAACAGATGTAAACATAAATCTCAAAACTCAGCGAAATATGGAACAAGGTTTTTCTCTCATATCCTCCAGCGATATGAAAATTTTCAAACGCCGTTCTCTCACATTCATAATATCCTTAAGTATATACATTAAAAATCATAAAACCATTGCGTCAACGACCAATATATTAATATTTATCTCTGTTTAACTCTATTATCTTGTGATATACATTTATTTCAAGGCGTTTCTGTTATTAAGAAGTAAGAAGTGCATGTTTTACCTATGGTGGGTCGAAAAATGCGCCATCCTCTATACAAAATATGTTAATTTCTGAAATCAACATAATTCTTGTCATGCAGGTGGGCGTAACGTCCAACTCGATTGGTGTCGCAGACAAGGGGTGAGAGGTTAAACCACTTTACAATACTTTTTTCTTTTATACTTTTTCCAAATTAAAAAATATGCTGTAACTGATTTCGAACCCAGGACCCCTAGGGTGGGCAAATACTAGTCGGGCGCCCCAAGTACTCGGCCACCGCGGTTCTTTACTTGATATTGAGTATTATGGCCTTAATTTTATTTCTTATTTTCCGTTATGGATACTCTTATGAAAAAGGTTAAATTTTTAATGTTCTTCTTGCTAAATTTGGCTTAAGCAGACAGTATTATTCTGCATTTCACTCATATTAAGGACTCTTTATATGAAAGACTATATGATGGTTATTAAACTATTTGTCCCAAATTTAAACAGCACCCTGCCTTGGGTTGTCTGTAGAGTTTACTTTCTTTGTTGACCTTTTTCCCGGGGAACTGTGGGAACGGAAAAAGGCTCTTCCTGTGCTTACCTGCACTTGTTTGATCTGAGACCGAAAAAACCTGGAAATTAGTTAGCCCAGAATTCAAGATATTTCAGCTATCTACAAATCTTCGGCCCCGAGGATAAACAATCCGAATTAAAGATGGTTATCCTCCTCCTGCCTTTTATCTCCTGGGGTTCGACGGGTTACGACATTGAACTCACGGAAACACAATCGGACGGGCTTTGGTATTCTGTGAATAACTCGTAAGCCGATACTTTCCCAGTCGAGACGGTCTATTTTCAATAGGAGGCGGCTTTTAAAACCGACGGGCCGACATGTGGCCTGCCACCTGCCTCACCGGCTTCCTCTCAGGATTTCCTCATTCTACACGAAAACCGTTTGCCTTTTGGGTAGAGTTCAATTTCCAATTCTCACGACTGGATGGCAATCGTAATTGGGCGAACATCTCCGTTTCTGTTTCTGTTTCTCACCCCAGATTTCAAATCGAAAACACTTTCTTCGTTAGGATGTAAGGCGGATTAGCCGTGCCACGGGACCTCGCTTTCCCCATTGTTAAAAACCCGCTGTTTTCATTGAAATGACCGGCAATTAAAACAGCCATGAGGATTTGCATGAAGCATGAGATGTTGCATTCGCCCCACGAGGGTCTCTCTGTCATCGGAAAGTTTTATAATTGTACCTTTTTTAAACTACTAAAAAGACTTTAAAATCTTCATGTCTTATACATAAAACATTCTTTTTTTCCATTAACTTTATAATATGCAACAATGAAGAATCGGCAATGGAATCTTTCTGTCTCCACAAATAATACATATCTCAAGGAGAAGCAAAAAATACACGACATATGCAAGGAATACATTACTATTCAGAATGAATATGTTTCCAGACAGCCCACAGAAACTTTTATCTCATACAACAAAGAATACTTTAAAACCACTTAATCGTAAGCAAAAATAAAAACATAAAAATAACGGAGATTTTTCGCACAAACGACCATTTTAACATTTGAATAACCTATAGAATGAATAATAGTTCCATATTTTACAAAGAAAGAAAGAATATGAAATACGAGTATCTGAGAAATCATCATGTTGAGAACAGCACCTTCTTGGTACACAGTTGAATCTAGAACGCAAGAAAATACGGAACTGGAGTGTCCTAGAACCAAATATTCAGTACCCATGGGAAAATACACCAGTTGCTTCGAACGGCTGAAGTGCATGAAATTGAGTAGTTCAATTTGAACAAACTAGCTCGAAGATGATATGAATTACAAAACTAAACTACCGATTATTATGCAAAATAACGTCACCCTCTGCTGGGTCCCAGGACAAGTGGGAGTAGAAGGCAACGAGGAGCGCAGTTCAAGGTATTTGGCTGCTATACCGATAATAGGTCCCTTTCCCTTCTGTACCATATGGATTCACACTATCAATGAGTATTTTAAACAAAAAGACAAAATGAAAATGAGGAAACAGAGGAATTCACTCATTCGATACAAACGACCCAAGAACCTTGCAGCGAATTTTAGAAGGAAAGAAGCAACAAAATGCATCAAAGGGAGCTGGTAAAACTTCACATCCTGAGAGAATTCTTAACAGGAAATTGCAGACTAAATAGGCATTTGAAAAATAATGGTGTAATCCAACCCGACACATAAGGCACCAACATCTATTAACAAACTCTGACGCTACATTTGCCCGCAGGAGGATGTGGCGTTGGTACAACATAACCGAAGAGGAAATTCAGCCTCTGAAACCAGGCCAAATAATCAAATTTCTTAATGAACTAGAACTCAGCAGAGTTTACAGACAATATAGCTACCATATCGATAGCTTTCCAAGGGGCACACCCCAGTATTACATCTTTCTTCAACTGCACACACTCCTGATTTATTAGATATCGATCATTATTACAAAAGTATATGCTCCAATATTTTAAACTTTATATTTTACCTATTGTGACAGTTTTTCGAAGAACAATAGTAAGGTGGAAGAACCATCTTATACCAGGATATTTTTCTACCTCACTTATGGAACGGAACAATGTAGTACGAAGGAGCTAGATAGTTCTTATGAATATACATTCTATTTCAGAATGTTATGGTAAAATACAGTTATTATATTATGTGGTCTTGGCTTTGTCATGTTGCAAAAGAAATCTTGTTGAGATTTATAAAAATGGGGTTAATAGGGGGTGTTGGTCTGCGAGTCGGTGAATGCAAGTAATGCACATTTATCACATTATAAAAATGGATTATTTTTCAAACAAAAAAGCCCATGCTCTCTCTCATTTAAAGCTGAATTGAAATTTGCGTTTATCGTCCAACGATCAAAGTTAATTTTTGACAATCTACCCTAACGACACAGCTTTCCTAGTTGCCTTAATGGTCTGTTCATATTCTCTTGATTTGAGGTTGTTGAATAAACTTTTCATGACCATTTTTCCACTGTCCCATCAGGGATGCTTCATTGGCAAAGTGTTCGAGATGCTTCCAATCAACCTGCAAACAACACCCGTGACATTATTCCTAACCACCAGTTCTTCGGTCAGTACCACCACACAAACACACTCAAGTTGAAGGAGTACAAGGTATCGGCGTAGTCATGGGCATGTTTCAAATATTTTGACCAAGCACCTGGCCTGCTGTGAAAATTAAGGTAATATTTCCTTTCATTACTTAATTCTCAATTCTTAGCCTAATATTTCTCTACACGACAGTCTAAACTATCGACAAAAAACAAACTTACAATTTACAAAACATTACTACAACCGATTTGGACGTACGGGATAGAACTGTGGAGAACCGCTAAACCTTCCAATATCCAACGCCTCCAATCCTTTCAATCTAACGTCCTCAGATCCATTGTAAATGCTCCTTATTATGTCTCCAATGCTACCCTCCACAACGACCTTCAAATTCCTTATATCCAAAAATTTATTCCCCAAAAATTTACCAATTTTCACAAAAAACTTTCCCACCATCCAAATAGTCTTGCCCAAGCCCCAAAAAAAGTGAAGAGGGAGGATAGCACTGATTATTTTCTCCCCTCAATGTAAATAGTTGTACATATATATAGTTGTTCATGTATCCGCAAATTACATATCGTAAATAATAATTACAGATTGTAATAAAAAAATAATTAAAAAAAATTCTCTACATATGATATTTATTCTATCAGTACTGGTGTAAGTATAATTGAATCACTCCTTCATACCCTTTGCGTTAATGACCTTCCCCTTCACCGCAATACCTGGGAACAGCAGTGGCCATGTGGTTAGGGTGTCCGGCAGGTTCTGGGTTCGACTCCCCCCGTAACCCATGGCTTTTTAATTGAAAATAACGTTTTAAACAAATCGTTTTAAGTTTGTTTAACCTCCACGACACCCAATGGGTAGTTGCACATTATGCTGTGTGACAGGCATTATTTAATGAGAATTGATGTTGCAAATTCTTGTTAAACTGGCAAAACAGTTAACTTTCCAGTGGTACATCAAATTGATTAAATTTCTCATCAGTAAGCCATATTATTTAATAAAATCAATCAATGCTCTGTAATATGCAATAAAAAAAGTCTACATAGGTAAAAACAATAATTGTTCTGGTAAAAACCACTATTCCATTATAGAAATATACTTGCAATATAAAAATATGTAGTTGAAATGTTTAAATACTAAACAATAACAAATATAATGTAATAAATAATATTACTTTATATTACTACATTGTATTATTATTTATTATATATTATATTGTTAATAAATATTGTATTAATAAATATATAACAAATATCATAATATTAGTTATTGTGTGCAGTTGATGGAGGAATATTGAGCATTCCATCCACCAAATATAATGAATGCAATGTGTATAGGTGTGAATGTATTTATTGGTGTGAATGCGTATTGAATGTGTGTTGCAATATTTGGCATGAGCTCGGGGCTGAAATAATCAAACTGTTGGATGCCCCTTTTAAACAAATCTGTCTGTCAGCCAAGCTGGGATTTTTCCAGCTTGAATACTAGGGGCCAGGCTTCAAGGGTGTAAAGTAAGTTATAGATAATAAAATAAAATTTGTGAAATTTCTCCCCCTGGAGGCACTAAAGATGGCGAAACGTATGACAGACCAAGCCAGCGAGCAAAGATAGAAAGTAAAACAAAGGACGTACAATAAAATGACAAACTTATGATAATAAGCTTAACGGGATCTTACATCGAAATAAATATTTCAAAAGGGTGAACAAATAATAATCGGACCCAATGTTGTATAATAACATAGGAATCTTACAAATGCATGTTGAATTTAAAAAAAAGTGGAAATTTTCATTGTACTATTCAGTGGATACGTCTGAGTGAAATTTAACGTTTAAATAGGCACCATATTGTTATGAAATTATGGTCCGTAGGACGATTGTCACCAGAACAATTTTTAATGTGACTGAACTGAAACAAAAACACTTCAAACGCCAATTCAATGAAATTTTTTTAAATTACAAAGCCAGTTAAAGAAAACGATAATAATATTTAGCGTAACCCCGTATAGCGGTTTGACGAGACTGACTAGTGGGAAACAACTAGAACAAGCGGACCCAAGTATGTCCAGTCGTTAATCCAGTCAAACTAGTTACAGTTCCACTCTCTAGGTAACTTTAAAGTTAAATTATGATGTTTACCTTCCATTTAACGGAATTGCAACAGTAGCAAATGAACTGATATTTTAGAACATAGCGCTGGTTTCTCGCCGAACTTGGAAAATATAAATACCCAGGAACTGGAATAGGGTAATTATATTTTTTATGTTTATAGAAATAATAATAATAATAATAATAATAGATTTTTATTAATTAGGTTTTTCACAAGCGAATGATTTTGTTAGATTTTGAGGTTTCTTCTTCGGTCAGCGGGATCTGCTGTTTGATCGTATCTGATTTTTGTCATCACGATATTTTCGTCGGTATAAAAGTTGCTCTATTGTTGAAATAACGAGCAGACCAATCAATGAAGTTGTCGAGAAGCCGACACTAGTCTGCCAGACCAAAATAGCACATAAGCGGCCCAAAATACAGATTGAATTTAACAGATTTCACATAAAGTTTAGTTTGTCAGATGTATGTTATTTAAATTCAGCTTAGAAAATATTGAAAATAATTCCAATTAATTATTCTTTATGTAAGATATTGGTTCAAATGAAAAAGTTCTACCACTTGAACTATCGTAACTTCGATCCACTCCCATCTGAACCTACCTTTCGAATTTTCCCTCCTTTTTACAATTTTTCAATATTATAATATATAATAGATTGAAAATAACACAATAAAATAATACAATAAATCTGAAAATGTAAAATGTGAAAGGATGAGAATAAAAAGAACTATTATTAACGAAGAAAGGTGAAAATATTTAGATTTAAGATTTTTTGGTGGAATTCTTTACGTTGAAATCTTATCATCTAGAATATACCAGAATTAGGCTGTTTTAACCTTGTCAAGAAAAAAAGATGTCTCGAGTAAGAAAGCATCGTTTAAGAAATATCGTTGTATAAGATTTTAAAAACATATGCTACAACAAATTCGTTACATTCATAAACGGCCCATAAATCGTTAAGACTGAAGGAAAAATCTGTACCGTATAATAAACTGGTATTAGAATGTTGGGCCTAATAGAAAAATACCGAATGGGTTATAACACCTCGTTACCCACAAATCATAATTAATGAGAAAAAGCAGTTTCACCCTATCCTGGTCCAAAAGCTAATACCCGAAAGAATGATAATCGTCGGAAAGCACAACGGGGCTTTTAATCCTACGTACGCTTTGTGAAAGTGATAATTCCTTGGGTAACTATGCGCCGAGGCACGTGGGCTAATGGCCGAATTTGGGGCGTCGCCGTAGATGAAAACGAATCGGTAACTTGCGCAACCGGTTCGGGGGACGATCATTAATATAAATCAGAGTGCATTTGTATTGAAAAAAGGCGCGGGTTGTCGATTGAATTTGTACATAAGTTAGATTGGCCTCACAATGATGACCTTGCCTATCACAGGAAACCTGAAAGTTGAACCTGTAGAGACTGTAAGCGAAGTTGGCGACGAGGCATTTTATCCATGATGCCTTTCACCCGAGATTAGATGAAACAATGGCCTCTTGGACTCCTGAAATCTTCTCCGTTGAAGTTTCTGAAGCGTCTCGATTGCCTGTCAAATTGATGTGACAATTGGCCCATTCCAATCAATCAAATGCAATTTCTGGGTTAGACTTGTCCGGGGCCGACAGCGTCCTGTAATCTGTAAAACTCAATCTCAGTTTCGCGAGAAAGTCCAGTATGATTTCACAAGAGAGTTTTTATTTTAGCTTTTTTTAATTCAACGACGTTCGATGGTGTTTTAACAATTAAGATGTAAATCGAACCATCGCCCGAAACGAATTCACGACTAAAATAATCTGAATTTTTTTTCTTATTGGACTTTCACTCTGAACGGTTGTCGCTCCCCGATGTGCTAACCACTGGGTTCTATACCTCAGGGTGAGTTAACCTACCCGTGTTAAGCGGCTTCGTCGCTTCCCAACTAACGGATGCAAAACATAATCTAACTTGAAATATATAATACAGTCCCACAAATAAATACATTCATACTGTACTCATTCCGCTTAGTCACTATATTTCACCATGAGCCTCTGACCACTCCAATTAACACCATAACCCCACGAAACACATAAAATAAAATTTATAAAAAAAACACGTCTCCTAAAACGAGGAGCAGGGGACCCAGAAACTTGCTACTTTGCCCGATAACCATTCTTAAATTCGGCGCCGTGCCTACATACTCTATATAAGAAGCCAAGGTTTCTATTACACATCGAGCAACCTTTCTCTGCATAAGGGGTGTATGACCGAACCGAGTATGACCTATTCTAAATCGGGTAAGGACGATTCCGAGTTCCGGCTCGGTTTCTCGGGAGATCATCTATAGGCTCTTGACACGGAAGAGCCTCGCGGACCACCCCTTATTTTCTTATTCATAATCCTAAAATTTAAAAAGATTTTTTATAGTATTGGATAGAAAATAAGTCGGTAGTGTGGTACAATTATTCGATTTTATCCTTTTTAGTTTTGAGAAATTTTTATTTATTCAAAATTGTTTACACTTTATGAAAAGGTATTAGTTAAGAGGAATTTATTCGCCGGAGATCTCTTATTTTTACGAGGTATTTTGCTTGCTTAAAATTAAACAAAAATTTTTTTGGCAGTTACTAGCTTTTTGTTACTGCAAAAGAAAACTGAGATGTCCCTAGATGAGATTGTTATGAAAATTTGTAAGGAGTATGTAGGTGGTTTGTTCGGTTCAGAAACGGAAATTTTGATTTGAAAGACTCAAAGCGGTCTGGTCATTTGTTAACCGTTGATGAACCAAATTAAAGCATTTGATACAAAGAACCAGCACTGAACGACACGAAAGACACTTAACATATCTCATAGAAGCGTTTCATTAGATCTGAGGCACCTAAATATGTTTGATGGAGCTATTATCTGTTCCTCACATGTAGACCTAATGATGATAACTGGGGATAAAAAGGGGGTCCTTGGGGAGAGGAAAATCCTTGGAAAAGCGCACTGTTAACAACTTCAAAAGCCGGTTACGTCTCAAGAATGTAATACTGGGAGTTCGATGGAACTGGAATGGGGTGCTTTAGTAGAAGCTTGTTCCGACCAAAAATTGTAATTGTAGTGAATATTATGCAAAATTATAAGGAATGAAGTAAGAAATTGACCAAATACAACCGGCATTTGTTGTCCACCAGGAAACTCATATAACCCAAGGATAAGGCATCTATCATTGGAGAAGCGCCAGGAATTGGAGCTTGACTCGGCTGTGTTACCTAACCAAACATATTCGCTTGAATTTTTCAGATTTTCATTTATTCCGGGTTCTGTAAAAATATATTAATGGTAAAAACCTTGCTTCATTTGATGATTACCGAAAACCGAGGATTTGATCGTCCAAACTTGAGAAATTCATGGGGGACAAATTGAATTCGAAGTTTGCCACAGGTCGGGGAACAAACTGGTCCATATATTATATATTAATTGTTTTTTATAGCTCAATAATCATTATAGAGCAACCATTCGTCCTATATATTAAATTCTATTTATCCTGGAAAGAATGTCAACCCAGGAAATTTGAATATCATATCACTGACGATAAATGGACATAAAGTTACAGGGACTTATTACTATTTGATGAAACAACTATACATGTTACTTTTTTAATTATTACCAGAGAATTTTCATAATTCGTTGTCTAGGAAGATAAAATATATTTCATACAGTTCGCCCCCTTCGAAAAGCAGCGAATCAGTATATATGTTTAAAATGGCTTTAAGTCCTTACTTATTCGTCAGAGCAGAGTTGTATTATATCATTATTATTTTTTGGGGACATGGAGCGTGAATGAAATTCCAGAACGACTGTCGGAATCGAACCCACGTCCTCGGAGTAAACGAGACGAGAGGCTAACTCGTTAAACCCCCAGGGTACCTCGGTCGCCCAAACAGTACATAAACACTGTTTTCATAAATGATAAATCAATTATTTTTTGTTCGCAACAACAGAGGTCATATCAAACCTCCGGATGTGGTGGTTTTGGAAGTAAGCCCATTAGTAATTATGTCGGGTCGAATGCAGGACCGCTGAATTCGAACCCTGGACCTTTCCCTTACAGTGATGAGCACCGTGTCAAGGCCATAAGCGTATACGGTTTGATATAAACAACCAAAAATATGAATGTCTAATTCTTTTGTCTTTGCTTGTAGTCGACTCTACTCGACGAAAATCTGGACAGTGAGGAACTTGGTTGCATAGAGTGGCGTTGCGTCACGCGGGCTAATATGCACGGAGTAGTGCAAACTTATGGAACATTGGACATCGAATCGACGTCGGGTCACGTAGTCTACATTATGCCGGGTGTATTCCCCGGTTTAACCATTGCGGCCGCAATTAATTTTTTTTTCTTAAAGTTGTTAAAGCATCTTGAAATATACACAATTGACAAGGTTAAAGGACTACTATACAGTTTATTAAAGTAGGCAAGTAGGATTAGGAAGTCGTTATTATATTTATATATTGGTTTTTGAGTGATAATTACTATACAATCTTGGAAAAAAATACAAGCATAAATCAGTATACTTATGTGTGTGCGCTCGCATGTGAGCAAGTGTGTATTTTAGTCAAAACGCCTTACTTCTCCAATAAAACCCAATGTGTCGATTACGATTTTTTATATAACAAGCAGGTTTTTGTTTTTCGAAGTAGCATGCCAAGTAACAAAGAACGCCCACCGTATTTACCGTGTTGTTTTATTTCTTCCCGGAAAACAGTTATCGACTTGTTTTTAATGGTACCGTTCCTTTTTTGGCCATGTGATAACATGCGATTTGCTCAGACCTTCGTACAGCACCTACCTCTTTTACCGGTGGATCGTACAGACTAATCCGTTGATCGAAAAGATTATGATGATTTTGTGATTTTAAAACCGGGAAGCGTAATCCTTGAAATCGGAGAGTCGCGTGGGGCGATCCTTTTTCCCTCGATTGACCTTTCTTAGGTGATTTGAAATTATTAGGATTCCCTATGCCAGAAAAAATAAACGATCTGTGATCGGATTAGGAAGTCGTTAATCATATCATAAAATACAATCTTGGCCAATCTCTATGAGGTAAATGATTTATTTTGGCCTGGCATAACCAAAATAACATACATCCCAGACAGCAGAAACAGTACGACACACAAAACTAAATAATTATAATCATTTTTAGACAAGGAAGTTATTGTGAAGAATAAAATGGGACAGGGCTAAGTGAAAAAATGTATTTTCTAGAAATTTGATTGACAGTTTATTGTCCCGAAGAAGAAGAAGGCAGATTAATAAGAAGAAGAATGAAGGCAACTATGCTTAATTTTTCCAATTAGAGTTGACTAATGTTGTTCTTGTCATCTTCAGTGAGGAATTCATTACTTCTGTTATACTAAAACGTTTAAATGAATTTCAGGATAAGAACAAACGTACTAATGCATATTTTTTTGATCTTCGAACATAAAGCCCGTTGTGTCATCCTTTATCAAATATTTAAACAAATCATAGATAACTTTTTATCAAATTCGTATATGTCTGTACATACAACACATCAGTTGAAAAGGTACCCAGATGGATCTTCGACCCTGGTACAAATTCTACAAAAAGCCCTCAGATAGATAACGATACCGAGGCCGAGAAATACCCAACCCGGACCTAGCCCCTTTCCACTTTCTACAGGAAACTAGATATGTATTCACAAGAAAGAATACGATCGGTAGGCTTATCTTTAAACGCTCATAGCCGATTTAAAAAAAATAAAATAAAATAAAAAGTGAGATTCAACCAACCAAGAAGCAGAAATTGAACTCTGTTGATCAATTCAGAATCGAAATTTGCCAATTCCAAGAAAACTATAGATTCAGTATCTATTTATTACAGCTAAAACACTAATTTTATTTTGATGAGTAATGAGCATTGTTTAGATTGAGAAAAACCCACAAATCTCTGAAGATTAGAGTGTGCTCAGGGATAATGAAGATGCACATGGCTAAGATTTATCCGAGGGATCATTTCTTCATAATTTAACAAAACATACTTTTTGTAAGCTTTAAATGGCCTCGACTTTAAAACTGAGCATAATTGCGACTTTATGTCTTTACTATCGATCTACTATCGTTTAATCTATCGTGCTTTTAACCCTTCATGGCCGTGACGCTCCGATCTAGCGGTTTTATGAAGATGAAAAACTCTCTTTTCTTATCAGTTCTTCTGTCTTTTATTGCCATTTTATTGTTACTGTTGGTATTTTCTAAGTTTATCTCGATGCAGCATTGTTGCCGCTTGCCCCCAGCAATATACAAGAATTTTTCTTAAGAGATTTACCATAAAAAGAGCAAACTATTAAAGCATTTTTCAAGTTACGAGGGGAAAAACAAGTCCCGCGGAATGCAAGATTTTAACCGTTATTCCGAAGCTTATTCCGATATAAAAATGACAAAATGGCAGCGATCTTCCAGATAAGCTGTTTAAGTAAGGTAATTCCTACTTACATTTTTTAGTTTTTAGTTCATATTTCCATTTGTTTATGGATATATTTCCGATAATGTAACTCCTAAATACATTTTTCATATTTTTTTAGTATGTAGTTAGTAAGTTTCATTTTTAAATCTTTTTTTATAATAGATAATTCCTTGTATTTTACATTTTTTATTACGGAGTTAGCAAGTTCTTCTCGCTTAGTATTTCCATTTTTATGCCTTTTCCAATAATATAATTCCTACCTGTGTTTTTCATTTTTATTATATAGCTAGTGATTACTTATAGCTTAGTTTTTCATTTTCATGCTTTTTTTTGATATTGGATAATTCTTACTTGTACTATGCATTTATTATTTAGTTAATAAATACTTCTTTCTTAGTTTTCCATTTCACATCCTTGTTACAACAATAAATAATTCCTACTTGTACTTTACAATTTTTAATATGTAATTAATAAGTACTTATCGCTTACTTTTCCATTTTTGGAGCCCTTTCAGTAAATAGATAATTCCTATTTGTACTTCGCGATTTTTAATTTCTAATTACTAAGTAATTTTGGATTAGCATTTTCATTTTTCAAGTCTTTTCTGAAAATAGATTTTTCCTACTTATAATTAACATTTTTCAAGTAGTTAGTAAGTACTTCTTGCTTCCACTTTTCAAGGATTTTCAGTTAATAGATAATTCCTAGTTACACGTAAAAAATTTATTATAAAAATTAGCAAGTATTTCTTCCTTAGTATTGCCATTTTCGAAGTTTATTCTGTTAACAGACACTTCCTACTCGTACTTTTCATTCATTTTTATTAAGTAGTTGGAAAGTAGTTGTCGGTTAGTATTTACATATATCCAGATTCTTCCGACAATATTCAATTCCTAGTTGTACTTGACAATTTTAATAGGTAATTACTTTTTGCTTAGTTTTTCATTTTTGAAGCTCTTTCTTTATGTAGATAGTTTCTACTTGTGTTTTACAATTTTTATTATGTAGTTAGGAAGTACTACTTGCATAGTATTTTCATTGTTCAAGCTTCTTCCGATAATATATAACCCCTTCTTGTACTTTGTAGAGTTGCTATGTTTTTTTGTTTACAATTCTAGTTACCACTTGTTTCTTAGCTGATCCATTTTCTAACATGAAATTAATAATATCACAAAAGAATCGCTAGATGATTATGAAGGATCGTACAAAAGTTCACCCTCATATGACCCTTCATCGTCTTTATGCTGTGGATCGATATGTTTTTAAAAAGGTTACTTGTTTTAAAAATAAAAATGTTTTTCGTGTGTTGTTTAGTACAATAAATATGCGCACGTGAATTATTGAAAAATAAAATTATGTGATGAAGAGGAAGTGTCACGAAATATATACCAATTTCAGATGAATTTTTTCATCGGCTCTATTGAAAAATAGAAAATAGAAGGTTAAAAATTATTCCTGATCGATAAATACAGCAGAACACCATGGAAAGTAGAGTGAGAATTGTGTGTTTGCAAATGAGTTAAGTTTATTTGATGTATATTCCTAATAGAGTCTATTGTTATGTACGCGCTGTGAAGCATAACAGATAACCAAATATCATAATGATAAAGAATTATTAGGAGAAATACTCATGGTGAATTTCTGCATAGACGGGTACAAATGGCAAAGAATTGGAACAAATCACCTGGACACGTTCACCGACGGAAATGTTGTAATCCTGTAACCACGGGATCTACTCGCTGATTCTGATCATTCTGTATTAAGAAAATACTAAGTTAATAAGGCGAAACGACATTCATGCTGCCAATTATGCTAGGAAATTTGAAAAAAAAAATGAGATTTTCGTAATGTTTGGAATTTGCTTTGAAACCGGCCATTATTTTTGTTTAAAAAATCCTTTCTTTGAAAGGAACCGGGGTATGATTTGTTTTGCATTTTTTCAATACGGGAGAATAAGACGGCACACCGGTTAAATCCCAGGATGGGATGAATGGGTCCTCGTAGCCGGAGTTAAGGGGGTCAGTATGCCCCCACGGCCCGCTCTGCTATAACGGCTCTGAACTCTCCATTCCCCAAGGTTATCGTTCCCCGATTGAAATATTTAGCCTTCTCCGGCTTTGCGATCCAGCCTCAGCGAAACCCGACGGCCCCTCCGTTTGAAAAAAGAAAAAAATCAGAACTCAATTTGTAATGTTCGCTGCTTTTCTGGCGCCGGAACGTCCTTTAAAAACGACGCTGCCAGTCATCCTGACCTTCTGCATTTTAAATGAATAGAAAGATAATTAATTACAAGTAAGTGTTGCGAGGTGATGGTCCTGAAACAGAAGGGCGAGTGGAAAGTATTTCATCAGCAGCTGACGCCATCATCGACCATAGTTTAAGGCGATTAAGTTATAATGCATGACCTGAATATTATCATTACTAGTCTTGGAAAGAAATTATACGCAAAGTAATATCAAGGTACCTTACATGTTCCAACGAACCTTTCTACTAATTTGCTGGTAAAAAGATATAAAATATATTCTACATACGCATGCATAAATTATGTTGAAAGTCTTTTGTCAACTATATCAACGATTAGATCATCGATCATTTTCAACAGAAAAATAATAATCAAGTTATAATGTTGTTAAATGGCAGCCATTTCGGACGATAAATCATCCATTAATAAAAACATAAATGCATTATGTCATATTTACCATAAAATATAAGCTCAAGTCTACACAACATAGATACAAAATTTATTTCCGATTACATTTTATAATTAAAATTTTAATCTTGAAAACTAGACAAGTAGAAAATAATGAACGTTACTTATGTAATCGTTTTAATATACAAAAATGATATTGTCAATATTTATCATATTTCGTCAAGAAATCATTGAAAATTCCGAAAAACATCTTGACTTCTAGAAATTTCAGGCTGATTTGTTCATAGTATCAAATCATATAGGAGGACTTAATCTTTCAACTACTCTTTGCTGGTGGCAGACGATGGCCCAGAACTTTCCTGTACTTTTTCACATTGGGATCTGCGACAACACCATGAACCACGCTGAGATTCGAACCCAGAACCTATAAGTCTGGAAAATACTAATCGGACGCCCTAAACCGTTAGCCAACGCGGTCCTCAAGTCATAACAACCATCTTAAAGATGTAAGTTCCGTTAAAGTTAGCAATAAAACAGCACGACCTTACGAATCCGGAAAATATTCGCACCACTGGGATACGACTTGCTCTAACGTTGATACTTCAGGAGTTATGGACATTTTATGGAGAAAAACCTTGCAAATTAAAAAAATCATAAATGCTTGAGAATCGGACCATGACCTATAAAATATTTCAATTGCAAATACCAGTACATCCTGAGGAATTACTATGCAATTCTAAGAGTCTACGACAAAAGCAGGTTTAAAAGGAATACGCCTCACTATGTTGTTTGAAAGCAGCTTTTAATTGTGAGAGGTATGTCAGAGCAGTTATCAAGAAGTCGTGAAAGAATCCGTGTTGTAACTTCTTGACGTTCTAGTCGTGTGTGAGGATTCCATGTCAGTAGTTTGTCGAAAGTTCTATGTACCCGGGGACATGATGGTAGTAACTTGACAGTGAAGGTTGTTCTTTTCTTTTCACGCCAAGAATCTTGCATTGTAAGGGGCTAAGGAGTTGCTTGAGGAAAGTACCGTATCGTCGGCGATTAAGGTATATAGCAGTAGTATATATAGTATATAGCAAGGTGTATTCATGTGTTTACAAGTTTTGGAGAGGGTTTGTTAATCAAAATACAAACTCAAAATTAACTGACGCCTGAATGGCTAGACAAGAAAGCAATGAATTTAGTTTTTTCATGTTCCTAATATTCCTATGACAATTTGGTAGATACCGGTCCGTCATATCAGATTCAGCCTTTCTGTCTGACAGACCCAATGGTGAAGATGGGAACGCTTCTGACAGAAAACAAGTATAAGCAGATCCGAATGATCAAGGAACGATTCACCCGATAAAAATTTTTCATAAAAGAACATCTTTCATCAGAATTCTTCTGATTGTTAAGCATCACACATCACCCCACGGAAATTTGAATATTATCGTGTATTCTTGGTATTCTTGGAGATATCAGATTTCTATTTGGGACATAGGCTGTCCTCCTTTCTTTCTAAAATTTAAAAGTCAACTTTATCAATCATCGATAGACTTTTTGACCTGCGTTTAAGTCTTTTTATTTGATTGTTATCGTTGCCTGCATAGAAAATTTTATGGGTATGTCGGGATTAGTATGAAAGATGTATGTTAGCAAAGACTAAGATCTTCCAAATCCCTTTGTAAAGGGAGCATTTAAGTCGTTATGGATGCTCGGTTGGAAAAACACAACAGTTGGCGATGGATATAAGGATTAGCGGTTGTAGGATGTGAATTGAGAGTTGAACCCCATAGTTAGACATACATGGCCTTATGCCCATCGAATTGTGAATGAGTGTTTTGTTGTCGAGGGAGAGTTCGGTTATATATCAATCTTTTAAGAAATCGGTACCTTCGGAGCAGTTCTATTCTGTTAAGTCGTGTAAAGGGGGATTCCATGTCATTTCGCATGTCTTGATAAAACCCCGTGTAATGATTCCGTTTTCGGTAGAAAAATGGCGAAGTTAGGACTGGAGTAAGAGTGATTTTAGAAATTTTGCGGTTTTTAATCTGATTCGCTATTTTCGGTATGGCTATCGGAATATTGTCGTTCGGAGTGCTCGGTGAGCTTTAATATGTCAGAATGCAGAGGCTAAACGCCTGTTTCCAGAACGAATCAAGAATCGATCGAAAGAAAGTTCGATCCCGTGGAGAATTTGTATCAAAATTATGTACACAACAAGATGGTACTGCGGACATCTAAATCCAAATTGGAAGTGACGGATGATGATGGGTACTAGGAAGTGGGGTTTTTGATTCCCAAGCACTGAAGCCATCTGGCTTATTGTTCTTTCCTAGTTCCTTAGTTCAGTGCAAACGACTAGATTCTCCTCCTAAGAAGTACTAGGATATTGAAAGTCGTTGCTACAATTATTTTTTCCTGGGTTTTCTTTGTACCCCTTTGAGCAGTTGCTTTGCATTCGAAGATGATTGTTGTCGAGCTGGGTGGCTATTTCTTCCTCCTCGTTGTATAACCTACGTGAAGTCATCGTTAGATATGCCCATGTTGTGTATCTATAGGTTTTCTCAGATGCCTAAGACATGTACTTAGCCCTACCACTCCCTTGAGTATCACCCTATTTAGCTTTAGCAGGTATTTAAAAACAAAATTTATTTTACCTAAAGTTGGAGTTGTATGTAATTTTAATTGATGTAATTTTAGTTTGGATCCGCCTAGTTTCGACTAATAAACAAAATAAACACTATCAGTGACGAGATTCTCGAAATATACAATAAATTCAATTTAATATAAATAAGAGATTTTCCAACGAGAGTAAAATTTACACAAAGGAAGGATGAAGTTTATTATGTTTCATAAGATGATATCGAAATTCAATCAGTTTGCCAGTTAATATTTGTCAATTTAACGTTTCTTTAGTTACTACTTTTCAGGGATCTGTATGCTAAAAGTAAACACAAGCTCTGATATATGAAGAAGGTTCTTTGGTCATTTGCGTGTTGACATTTGCGATAATTTCAACCTACCTGTTTCTATTTTGCATACTTTTAACAAAATCTGTTGAATTCAACTAGTGATTTGGACGAAATCATCACACTAAAATATACTTTCAATTGTTTATATGGAATATTTTTTATTTTTTTAAAAATTTGGTTTGACGGTATTTATAAGTTTGGGCTTGTTTAAGATGCCAATATTGAGTAGAGTTTTGTGGCTTTTTAGCCCGATGGCCCCATTTTTCGTTATCTCTTGCCAAATTTGGCTCATGGAATTCATTACAACTTGGCCGTTGTGAAATGCAAACCTCGCGACGTGATTCAACTCTGATTTTGACCCGGGTCCAATGCAGAAATTCCGCTATAGAATTGCTTACTCGAGGGGCAGATAATGTTTCGCAAGCTAATCTTTATTTATGAAGCGTCTCCATTGAAAAACAGCCTTGGCTGCCACACCGAACGAGAATTTATTTATTCTAAATTCAATGTGGATCGAAAACGAAATTAAAAAGATCTCAACGGACTGTGTAATTTGAAAATAACGGGGTTTGAAACGTGACATTTTACAAGAAAAAAGGTCTATCGACCTGACTTGGCATTCTTTTATCAACGTATGAACAGTGAATGTCGTAATCTTTTGGCAAATGATGTAAGACAAAAGTTCGCAAGAAATTTGCAAATTATCAAGGCTAAAATGACTGCATATTTTAAACAAAAACCTAAATAAACCTTATCGATGAGAGTTTTTCCAGGAAGCCCGCTAGTTATTCCATTTACACACCCTATCGAAAATATTTATTGTTTGACTATAGGAAAGCATAAGCGTGTAAATGTAATGTAAAAAAAAGGAAAATTATAGCTTTTTCCCTCGGGTAAACTGATAGACTACGCTATTGAGAGAGTGAGTTACGTGTAGAACTATAGTTTTCAATCGATCCACCACTTTCTCGGATTGTCTTAAATAAAACGCTGACTCCCAAACAACCAAACTTTCTCCCTTTGTCACATTAGTAGACATAGATTCTAATAATTTTAACCTTCTTTTAAACCCTAGAGCTTATCCTATTTTAAAAATTTCTTAAATCAACAAAACTTAAGAAAGTACTATTTATAATTGCGGAAAAAAGTTTATTTAATGAATATTTACTTTTATTGAAAGTTAAATCTGAATTCATTATAATCCAAAGTATTCCAGATTTAATTAGCCAGGTGGCAAAAGTTTTGGTTTCTATTTCAGTAAATCCTAGAACGGGTGAAAGACGGGGTTTTTCCATATTGCTCTAGCGCCACCCTGTAATCCAAAATGTTCGTACACGGAAGCCGATAAGGCTTAAAAGGTCCCATTCTTCGAAAAACTTCCTAGCATTGTAAAGCTAACGGAACCCGGGAAAAACGGCCGAGTGGTTCGGAACAATCGAAACTCCGAGCGTTTTCGGTTCATCCAATCACTTGGGTGATAATTTTCAAAATGTAATTCACTTTCACCGCGGCTTAAACGGACGGTAATGGGACCTGTTTTTGATAAGTGACATAGGAATTAAGTGCTCTCTGACCTGAAAAATCAATGACTAGACCACCTCGGGCAATTACCTGTAACATAAAGAAAAACGAAAGGTTAAAATTGGTTTCTGTCGTAACAATTATAACATAAAAATTATAGGTTTAAATGTAATTTTGGGATTCAGATGGTTTCATAGGATGGTCGCAAATAAAGCCAGCTTTATTTGGGCTTACAGAAAGTACTTTTTCTCGAGAACCCCTCTTCGTGAGGGATGGCCTTAAGACTATCGTGCAAGCATCTTGCCGAGGGCTTTCCCTTCGTTCCATTTGCCTTTCTAATGAACCCTAAGGAGTTCACTTAATTCTCGTTTGGGCCAATCAGGAGAAAATGGTATGATCAATTTTTGAGGGTTAAAGCGCCTTTACTAACTTTCGCGAGATGTCACGTTTCGGAGAGTAATTCTTCAACATTTCCAGTAACTTGACTCTTTTCGTTTCGTCTTCTGGAATTAACGAGGAGTATATTTTGATAAGTCGAAAGAGTATTCCGTTTTATTTTTGATGAATGATGCTAATGAATTTAGCAGGACCTTGCAGTCGAAAGGTGTTCAAAGGGCAAAGTAATAATTTAGAAAAGATATTAGTAATGGCAGATTGCAAATTACCAAGTTAATTGTTACGGTTTATATGCATAATTTGTGATAATCTTAGAAGAGATTTATAATAGGTTGGTTTGTATGTGAGAGAGAGACTGAATGTCATTACTTGATTCTTTGTCAGACACCATTAATTCCAGCAGGCCGTTCGGCGTCAAGTTGAGACGATCCTGACCACTAACAGCGAAAATGATCAGTAATGATCAAACATCTGACAAGATTGCTAATCGGGTGGTCCCTAGTTTCTCCGCAGTTTCCATTATGGTGGTTATGGAAACGTAAGATAAGTATAAACGGGATAAACAGCCGACAAACATCAATCACCCCGGGTAAAAAAACAAAACCGGATTCTTTGTATCCTTCGACAACCTCTTCTTTGAAGTGTAAAGAGTAGCAATGTGAAATTCTTGCGATATCATCACATCCAACCGACCAAGGTCGGTGCGGACAATAGTGGAGAAAATTGGGATAGGACGGCGACATGTCCCACATGATACGGTGGGTTATACCATAATGGCATAGACGGGGGAGAAAATTTTCTCTTTATTTAATTGGCCTTTTGTGAGGCGGATCGAAAGGCAACTGTGTCAAAGAATCGGTTTAAAGACCCGAAGGACACCCCTTCGTTACGACGTCTTCATTGCTCCTCATTGAACCCAATGACGCATAACGATTTTTAACTCAATTGATCCGTTTGTCCATCAGAGCACTCGCCTGATTTGCCTATGGACGTTAATGTGTGTTATAAAGAAATTTTTCGTTTTGCTACAGGCTAAATTTCTTCTTCGAACCCATCAACAGATTGGCCAGAAAAAATACTTTAAGTTAACAAATAATCCTAGAAGAATTGTAATATTTTAAAATAAATTCAAAGCTACAGAATATGGAAACACTCCTAACAGGAAAGCTGATACTAAATTGACTTCGCTAAAGGAATATTTAAGCTGAAATACGTTGAATCTCTAAAAGCTTCGAGGGACAGATGAAATTTCAAATGCAAATTTAATACTAGAAAATTAATATTAATCAAAAACCAATAAAGAATTATTTACCAATGCTAATAATTAGCCAGAAAATAGCCCATGACTTATATTTCCCAATTTAACTTATATTAATTAACACATGTATGGTTTATTTTTTTATAAAATCGCCCAATTGGTCGAAAATACAGTAACCTTCACAAATAACTGATGGAATAATTCTCCCGATCGTAGAAGCTAGGTGTCTTGCAAATCGAGAATTAACGGAAACCATTCCTTCTTTAAAAAATATCCTTTTGGTTAGATCTCAGATTGAATGAGTAATCATATCATTTGTTACGGTGGGCTTTATTAGAGGAATCAGCAGAATGAATCGCTCCAGAAAATCTAAGAAAATGTCTACTGGAATATCTGTCGAAGAAATAAACGCTGTTGAAATTGACAACCGCCAGTTTGGTCAAAAATCTCGTTAAAACCTGTTTTTGGTCCTTTTAATTTAGCTGACATGAGCGGATGAAGGAAATTATAGGAGAGACTTATTAATTTCCAGAGTTCCAGCGTTCCAGCGAATCCGGGCCGAACCGATTCTCGACCGGGAGCAAAAACTCGCTGGAGGCTTAAGTCATGAGAGATCATCCATTGCTCTACATTCAAACCAGGAAATTTAACAAAGGAGAAACATTGATACAAAGTTGTATCAAGTACAAAAAACTTGGCTTCATTGGCTGTGTGAAATAGCCCTCGATAAATATAATTTTAACGTCGTTTAGGAAGATATTAATGGAAGCAAAATACGGATCATTCAAAATTGATCTCAGGACTTTAGATTGGACGGGTTGTAGACGGTGGATAATGAGAGGTTTAGCGATTCTCCACATATCTACGCAGTAAGTTAAATAGATTGTAGTAGTGCTTTGTAGATGTACGGTTTTTTAGTTATTAGCTTGCTTCTGCATGTTTTCTGATTCCATGAAGCGTGAGACAAAGTGAACCCAAACGAACACAACCAGATTTGAAAATAGGAATATTATTCTGATAGTTTCGGAGTGCAAACTGTGCATCCACTTTTCATTAATTTTCATTTTTCATTATCCGTATCTGCTATACATGTCATTCATCTTTGCAGATTCCGAAGCAACTGTTATATAGAAATAAGGGGATAGTACTGCTTTGTCGTCGGTAAATATTTCGAAAACAGTAGTAAGAGTAGTAGGTTAATAAATATATAAATATGCGGCATTTGTATACAGGATTGGTCCATGCACACCTCCCTGTGCTACTCTCGTAACCAGATCAGTAGTCGGATCCTTGTGGGAAATTAACGATATGCATTGATCTATATTCACTCCTGAAGCAGTGTAAAATTAGTTTTTCGGTCGATGAAACTCATAAACCCACGATCGCATTGGACTATCATTGTTATTACTCTCGAAGAACGAGAGAATGATCATTTTTCACCGTTAGGACAATTTTAGAATGCGTTTGTTAAGGGTCCATTATTGTTCTTTTCGCTTCTTCTTTTTATGTGTTGATTGTAAACCTCGCAAACCAACAGATAAACAGATCGTTTATCCTCTCGATTATTCATACTATCATTTTAACATAAGGGCTCGTTTGTATATACTACATACTATACATACTATATTTGTCCACTATTTAATTATTATATATAATAACTGGTATTTTTATTATGTATAGTTTTGATTGTGTTTACATGATATTTCGATTTTTAAAGAATTAATGAAAAAATGTGTTTATTTTGAAATTATGCTTTTCTGGTGGTCATTTAATGGTCATTATATATTCACACCGGACGGTCTGTTTTAATCACAAATTTCACATTACTCATTTTATCAAATATAAATAAAATCAGGCCTGTCCTGATCTTCAATAAAGTTTTTGTGTGCATAATTGTATAAAAATGAAATATAAATTGGAATTCGGCTATGATTGCTTGGATGGTAAATTGTGCATAAACATTTTGCGTGGTTTGTCGTTGTTTTTCGTTTAACTCTTCCGTCAAGGTATGAATCATTACTTATAGACCCACTACACAAGTGTGGACTTAACCTTCGAAAATAATTAATATGTATGATGTAAGACATGTATAGATTCGATCTACATCTGGGAAAGACAATTTTCCTAACATTATTATTTCATTATTGTATTTGATTTGACTAAATTTTTAATAATAATTTATTTAAAGTGGCCTAGTGTATCAGCTCTTTGTTAATTTTTTCTTTTGCTGTTTTATTTGTAAATATTCAGCTGAAATTTTTAATTGTAAGTTAAGTCTTCTTCTTGGATATCTCTTCATGTGATTCAGGTAATTATTTGAGCTTTTCCGAAGTATATCCTTTTTTATTCACATGAATTTTAAGACACTTAAGTCCTTGCTGCAGATACAAGCCGGCATCCCTCAAGGCAGCATTCTGGGACCTATTCTTTATACTGCTGACCTACCATCATCACTACCTATGCGTACGATAGAGCAATTTTGTCTACTAACATGAAAACTATCCAAGCTACCCCCAATATCCAATAGTGGTGCATAAAGTGGAAGACAAGCGCATTGAAAAAAAAGGAAGTTTTTCTCACCACTGTACATCAACAACACACTGACATTCATTCAAGTCAAATACTTAGTTTTATACCTAAACAACAGAACACGGAATCCTACACAAAACTTAAGAGACAACAATATAAGTCTCTACAACTACGAACAATTCTTGGACCGAAAACCGTTTTGACAGTCCACACTAAACTAACTTTATCCAGGATTTTCCTGTGACCACTTTGGACATACGGAGTGGAACTGTGGGTTTCTGTTAAGCCATACAACATTCCAATCCTTCCCGTAATAAATATTCAGACAAATCGTCAAAGCTCCTAACTACGTCACCAACCTCAACATCCACAACGACTGGAACCAACTGATCCGTTTCTGATATCAAAAGTTTAACACCAACCTCTCGATCCATCCTAACTCTATTGTTCGAAACCTCTTTACGCATTCCCATCCTCATAACTCGCCTCGTTGCCTTAATCGACGATGACCTCGAGACCTCCACCATAATCCATCACACTAAATGCCAGCCTTGGCTGGTTTCTCGGGGCAAGTGTCTTCCAGGTACAGTGCTGGCATTAGTGTTAGTGACGTGACCTTGTGAAAAAATCGTTTTGTGATCACATTTGTAATATATACAAATATGTAACGAGGTTCAAATAAAATAATTAAAACAATAAACTCGTCCTCAGGATAAAGCAAGTAAGAGTTGTCTGTCAAGGTTCATTGAAGTATATCTGTCAATAAAGTATAAATAAATACCTAAGCCATAGGGAATTTTTAATGTTAAGAAAAAATAATGTTTTTAATTATTAAATTCACTAATTTCGTGGTCCGCTTGACCAATTAATACTTTACAATTAATTAAGGTATTTAGTTGAGATGAAAAAAAGTTAATGGCACGAGAAGGATTCGAACCCACGACCTTCGGCTCAGGTGGTAGAGCAGCGGCGTATCTAGCCGAAGGTCGTGGGTACGAATCCCTCTCGTGACATTAACTTTTTTTCGTCTCAACTAAATACCTTAATTAATTGTAAAGTTTTTAATTATAATGTGTCTATACCATAATATTACAGTGTTCGATATTTACTACGTTACGCCGTTATTTTATCGTAATTGTACTCTGCTCAGAGTTTTCCTTTTATTTAGAGATAAGCCCTAACCACCGACACCGTGCATAACATGCACTATTCTTCCGAACAATAACAAAAAATGGAATCTCGACAGCGAATTAAATTGGCCGATCGTTTGTTTCCACCTTCGGGACGACGCTGAAGACTGAATCATCGCTTTTTCTTCACACGAGTTCTTCGGCCGGGTTGAACGGAATACGTAAGAGGATCCGGGATGGGCGACCCTGACTTGGCGACATTCGCCAGACAAAGAGCCGACGATTTTTCAAATCGATCCCACCCTGCGTTTATCTCATTTCTATGTACCTTGAGTTGAGAACACCTGATAACCAGCGATATGGACTTAGGGGCTCAGCGTTCTTAAAAGCCTCCGCGATTCCCACAATCTTTCTTCAGCCGTAAAATGCCACCGCGCAATTTTCTTCGACTTTTCTTGGAAATCAATGTAAAGGAGGGAGTTTTCTTTTGATATATGAGCACCTGACCAAAATCCCTGAACTTTTTAATGTAGTAAAAATATTACAATGTGGTTCACTAACTTGGACGTTACAAGTAGAACAAAAATAGAATATAACACTTCCAGATCGAGACCTTCAGATAATGAATAACCAACCAAAAATTTTACACACTATATAGTCAAACACCTTGAGGAAACATAAATTTCATCATAAGTTTCAAGATTATACAGATTTCTACTTTTTTATTTATACAATTAAAATATAAATTATAAAAATTTCTGTATTGTGTACGGCTGTGACAATTTTAATATTGTGTTGTTTTAGGCCATAATTTTAGGAATATAAAAATGTATAAATGTAGTGTAGGTGGACAGGTTTTTATATACCCTACTTTTAAAATATCCATTGAAGTATGATTATGATTCATTCTATGGTAATAGTTATGACGCTATAAGCTTTACGGATTTGTTGACCTTCCTTCCTAAGCATATGTATTTTTCTTTAGCATTTTAAGTTGTTATTGCATCGAATACCGATGTGACTGGTAGCCACCGTCAGTTGTATTATCGAGCATAAATAATTAGTCACAACTGTTGCATCAATAATTAACGGGTTTGTGTAGAAAGTGAATGAGCACGGGTTTGAAAACGAAACAAGCATATAGTCACTTTTTAATTTACCAGAGCATGAAATTTATCTTCGTGGGTATCAAACCCACTCAATCCGATAAAGTTTCTCATAAACGACTCGAAGGATTTTCTTCATTCCCACGTTTTGCCAACAGTTCAACAACATCTCATTACCGTCAAGTAATGTATTCAAGTATTGAGCAGTTTTCTGAATCATTGCCACTTTTAAAATACTTGGGAAAAAGTGCACAAATCACACTTTATTATGTTATTATTTAAATATCAATTAAGAGAACATGATTTTTTAAACTATCAAGTTTGTTACGCTATATACTACAGCATTCATTGTTAGCTGAATGAATTATTTTTATTGTATTGTTTCTGTTCCCATTTTCAGTGTTTATAAATTAAGACATCCATCCTTTCCCCTTCGATTCGGTTTCAGACGGAATCGAGGACATGGGATTCGTGATTTTGAAGGAGCGGTCGCGTGTTGCGGGCGTAGCTCACGAGGAGGGCCAACCTGACCCAAAGGAGACAAGAAAGCCGTTTGCCCCCGGGCCGATTTGACCCTAACTGCTCGAAATCCATTAACACGCCAACACAGTCGCCGAGAATTAAATTACCCGTTATGTCTCCACTTTCCAACCGCGAGGGCTTTTCCCTGGAAAATCCGGGCCGAGAGAACCGCAAACGGCAGATACCATCATCTCCGGGGAGGGTAAGATGCCTCGTATCCAGCTTGTCGTTTGCCTTATTTCTACAAAAACAAGAAGTAACGTAAAGAATGACCTTTACCCTAATAGGATTTGCGATGGTGAAAGTAAGAATTTCGAACTGGATTACTCGCCCTTAACCTTTATCCCATTAGTGAAACCGCCATGACTTTTTTAGATCTTCCACTTAGAACCTAAGCCATTGGAACCAAAGCTGATCTATTCACCTATATACCTCTAGTTCTTTCATACAAGTTTTAAATGGGTAAGAAATGATTTAAGTAACACATGCTTCATTGAGGACCTCGGTTCTCGAGTGGATATGTCGTCCGACATATATTTGCCTCACTAGCTTTTCTTGGTCCGAATCCCGACATAATCCATGCCTTTTTAATTAATAATAACATGAAAAGAGTATTGTAAAGTGGTTTTCTCTACTCATCTGCGACACCCGGAATTACGTTTTTCGATTAGCTTACAAATGCTTTATGATTTAGTCATGTAATTGCATAGGATATACATTTGTAAATATTAATAATAGATATTCGCTTATTTATAATATTTACATTGAGGTCCCAGGTGGTATCTCTGGGCAACCTATCATAGGTGTTTGTCTAGGGTCAGACGCGAGGTTTTCACCAACAAACAGCAATGATTAGATAAAGACTTCTACACGCACAGACGAGCCGAGTGAACTTATATTAACATCATCATGACAGCATGTAACCATTTATTTTCAAAATTGCGTTTGTCTGAATTTGATGAAGGTGAAATGTTGAAACCTACGAACTTATACGTTTGGTGTGTGTTTAGATGTTGCTAATAGATTGCATAGAACAAAGTATTAAAAATTAAAGATTGAATCTTGATATTTTGTTTAAAGTTCAGAATAGATGGCTGAACAATGCGGTTGTCTCAGCTATTTGGCCTGAGGTAATCTAGTGATATTAGACGTTTAATAGTTTGTAATCATGTTTTTCATGCTTGACTTTTGAAGATGTGGATGTATTTATGAATATGCACAACACGTCTTAGTAACGATGGCGCGTTGTAGCATACAAATGCAGGTTTATTTTATAGCGTGTTAGTAACATCACCCGATCGTGGCTCATCTTGAAGGCTTCTTCATATAAAGCTTATTATTTCTTTTAGTTGTTTACAATATAATTGTTAATCTTGAAGAAAATACAGCTTTATCAAATGCTATTTATAAATCCAGTTGTATTCTCATCTAGTCATATATATTTATTCCAACTTGACGAATGATATCATTAAATCAGAAAATTTCCTATTTTATTTAGTACGCTATCTTTTAAAGCCTTTGATGGTTCGACATTTCAATAATAAGTATTATAATAATTTACTTGTATCGATTCACCTTCATAAGAATGATTCACCTCAGCACAATTATACCACTAATATTAAATCCAGATTTTTTCCTAAACTTTAGGTTTCTTGTAATTACATTGCTTTATGTAGTAAACGGACTGCAAATAGATATGGGGTTAATAAAGTGAATGTAACAATGAAGCAAAGAACCAGATCTTTTATAATAACCTTGTACGAGGAGAAAATTTCACATGATATTAAGTGTTTTAGCATGTTACCTTAACATTTTCCCATGGATACGTCTTTTAAGCTGTAATTTTGTGTCGAGCTTTCGCCATCCCCCTCCAAAACAGAATGTTAAATTCTACAGTTTGCATCTAACAAACTGCTTTTAATTCAATGTAAATCCAAAGGCATTTTCTTCCTTCCTCTTTTCAACGACGAGGCAAATTATTCAACTGTCGGAAACGCGTTATTCTAATGGGCTGTTTGGCAAGAGTGCTGTGTTGAAGATGGAAACGACCGTAGGGCTGTAGGCGTTGACTAATTTGCGGTCGGGCCTTTTCACCGGCTCACCGCTTACGACAAAAAGTCTTTCCTGAGAAAAGCCATACAGGGCAACATCATAGCACTTGGTGTAAATTGCGTCCACTGGTTTCTTTTGGCGGGTGTGGACGGATCGCTTCTATTGTTGACTTGGTGTCGGGTTATGTACAAAAACTTGAGGACACTCTTGATTTAAAGTTATTTTTTATTTGGAGTTATAGGTCCATTTGCCTAATATGTTAGTACTTTATATTCAACACCATTTAGTAACAGTTACAGAGCCTCGATGTAGCGACTGGAGGTCTATAGACCTTCAAACATTTCCCAATAGAACATGTTACTTAGAACATGTTCACAAGGTAACCAGGGTATGTGCGCAGATCTAATGGAATACAAGCGTAGGAAAATTTCCTAGTAATGCTTATGTATTTAATTGTCAGACGTCAATCAATACGACCTAGGCTATATTCGCGGACACCAGTACACAAAAATCTTCAGGCACATGTTAGTAGACAAGAAAGTCAATGTGAACCTAAAAAAATTCCATTACTGTCACTTTTACGTTATCAGTGTTTGAAATATCGACCACTTTTTCACTCACGAAAACTCTGAAAGTATAGAATTGCCACAAGGCACAACCGAATTTCCTCTTTTCTTCAACATCATTCCTTGATCCAGAGTGTTCGTGACTTTTACGTTAAAAAGGACAACATTAACATCGAGGTGATTGTGACTTCGCTACATAAAAGGGAACCATCCAAAATAATACTATGCAACGACCAAGACCAGTCAATCAGGACTCACACTAATATAAACTGAAACGAGTTTTGGAAAGAGCTCTCTTAATCAGAACACAAAAAGATTTCTGTACTTAATGCTACTCATGTGTATCCAGCTCTGCGCAATCCTCTCTTTGGTATATTAGTAGTAACCAGCGACACACAGCCCTCTGCTTAGTATGTCAGTAGTAACAGCAACACCGAAGCCTATGCTTGCAGTAACCAGCAACATTGAGTCAAATCTGAGGCGAAAGAAACCAAACAACGTCAACACGTCGCTCCTCTTCTATTTTACAAATCATTTCATGGGTACTGTAGTTCCATACAACGACTGCACTCCTAAACACATCAAAACCAGTACATCTCTATATGCTTGCTTAAATATGTTTTCATAGTAAATGACCCAATTTGTAGAAAGTCTAGTTTCGAAAGTCACCGGCATTTTGTCAATCTTCAACGGCTTCACTGAGAAAAACACAACTGTGACAATTTTGTTACACGCCAGACAAACGGCTTAACGGAACATAGACGTCTCCACAAAATGAACGACGCATTTATAAAAAAAATGGTTCATCAAAGCTCCCAAGCGAAGATTAATGCCAGCTGAACAAGTTTATGCTTATGTTATATAGATATTTAAATTCCTGTAATTCAACTTAAAATTGCAAAACTTTAGCCCTAGACTACGTAATTAGAAAAACCGTGGAAGAATGGAATTTTTTTATGGCCCGTGGTACAGGAGGAACTGTTGAAAGTTTGCAAGAGAGGGAGAGAAAAGTTTTGTTGTGGGATTAAGAAGATTCTCATTCTTTGAAGCTCCTTTAACTCAGGAAATGTGCATAATAGAGACGGAACATTTATTTTTATCGTATATCCTTTTTATTAGACGAAAATATGTCCTTTACCTAAACCTAATCCGAGTTGCCTTTAAAACTCTCCTGCTTTACTGCTATTTAATTTCTTAAATAAAATAATGAGTTGATGACTTAAAATATAATAAAATAACGATGACTCTAAGAAGTCTTTTAACTTTAAGGGCTTGTGTACTATCCAACTTACGGTTCCTAGATTTTTCGAACACCAAGTCGACTAGAATTTTCAAACCTCAGCCCCCTCGGGAACACTTTTGGCCGTGATAATTACGGGTTTTTATCTCAGTCCCTCGAGTTTCGTAATCGGCCAGCCACCCTGGCGGATCCTATATAATTTGAGCGAAAATTGATTATAAACCTGTCCCCCGCCGTTTTTATAACATAATTTTGTAGCGATTAGTGGAATTCCGAGTGATAACGTTTTTTGATGTTGCCCACAAAAAAAGACTTGTTTATTCTGCCTTTTGCTAGCTTGGGGCTTTAAGATAAGTGGCTTAGTCATATTAATACACGAAGTACGTAAACAGCTATAATCTCTAATGGATTTTTACATAGACCCAAAGAACGCCTGTATGCCTAATTAAAATTAATTAATCTAAAAGCTACTACTAAAATCTAAGTAAAATTTAATGAAAGTGATTTGGAAAATTAGCTAATTAGATAGCATCTGCCATGGACGGCTTCATTAGAACATTACTGTGTTATCTATTTATTAAACAAAATCCCTAAATCTGAAAAATCGAACATGAATATCATCTTAATTGAATAGATATCGATTAGTGAAGACGATAAAAGTTGTGTGCTTTGGAAACAATACAGACTAGAATCCGTGGCCGTCCCACGTGCATCATAGGTTCTCTTATACAAGATCCAAACTGCCAATATATATATTTATATATATATATATATATATATTTCCAAGGCCAAAAATTCACCAATTTACCACAACTGAACCATCTTCTATTGATAAGAGACTGTGTGATATCACGAGCAAATCCAAATGGAAGGTAATACTGCCCTACAATAATATTAGCTTAGTAGTTCGATTGTCATCCTATCATTGCTATTTTTGTCTGTCAGGACGCATCAAAAAGTAATTCGTACCATACAGAAAGGTAGATGGATAAAGAAAGGTTACATAAGTGAAAAACTATGTATTTAGAAACATGACATGTGAATGGAAAAAAGGTACAAGATGTATATATAGAAATATTGACAGATATATAGATAGATAACAAGAAGGAGTGCAATAAACACAAAAGGGGAGAGTGTGCTATTTCGTAAACGATATTAAATGTTTGGTTAAAAATCGATTATAATAGAAATAATGGCCAACCTTTATTATGCACATTGTCGAAAAATTTAAAATAATTATAACGGGATTTTTTTGGTACTGGCCTATGTCTTGACTTCGACCAGTTCATTAGAGATATTGAAAACTAAATCAGCAGAATTCCATCGAAAATCAGGAAAAGTGTTCAATTCAAGAGGCATAACATGATTTATTAAAAGATCAGGGATACAAATGTGAATTCGGTATGTGTTACCTTCAAGGAATGCGTACCGCCAGGATTTTGTGGCATTGGAAAAAAATGACTTTATTTAAGGTAACAAATAACTCCAATATATTTCGTGGTCCGATTGACCAAATAACTTCTTTCAGTTAATTAATCTTTATGTAAGGTATTGCTTGAAATAAAAAAAGTAGTGTCACGAGGGGGATTCGAACCCACGACCTTAGGCTAAATACGCCGCTGCTCTACCACTTGAGGTACTACTTCATGAGTATGAGGCACTATTTTCACGAATAATCTGGATCACGGTATGGTCTTGACGAGCAAAACAAATACAATTGTTATTGCCAAGCTTTCGATGTATTTTAAGGTCATCTTAAATAAGTCTAAAAGTTGGCATAATTTAGTTTTTAATAGATGGGTTCAAATTTCGTTTTCAAATTGATTCGTCTATCATACAGTTGACAACCTCAGTTATAAAAGAAAAACCTAGAATTTTAGGATATTGCCTTAGCTTTCATATAAAATAGAGAATCAGTAACAGATGAAGACATTCAAATGAGGTTGAAAAATACGTGGGAAATACAAAAAAGAAGTAAAACACGCAGAGGGCCGGCGATGACCCATAACTTCCCATATTATTATCATCATTTGTCTTAGTTGAACAATGGTTTAATTAAGCGGTTAATTAATTATGCACAATTGATCACGGAAAGTGTTACTACTTACAAGGCTCAACGATTTACTTAATTAAAAAAATTCTAAATAAATAACGAACACTTCAGCAATGCCTGAAAATAAACCGGCCGGTTCGCATGCTTTTTCTAGAGCCGGGCACAGCATTCCAAGATCAAAGATCTCAATCTTGATTAATTGGAAAGATAACACAGCTGTTGCAAATATTGATAGATTGAAGAGATTTTATTTTGCATCTTAAAGGCGATTATACAGATAATACAGTTACAGACCCAGCGGCTTTTTTTTAGTTTTAGAAACGTGTTAGAAGCTTGTTAACACATAAAACATAAAGTTCAGTTCAAAGAACATGGTCCAAAAACATTTTCAACTCGTTTTATTTCTTATTAGGTAGATAAAAAAGAACATAAAAAGATTATCGGACATAATTAAACGAGTAATAATATCGTTATCAAAATAAATGCAAGTGCTTTTGCTAATTCATCTGACTCATCTCAAATATTAATTTAATCACTATCTTGTGAGTTCAGTTATAGTTGATAAAATTAACTTTTTGTGTCATTTACAGAATGGTTTACCTTCTTATACTCAATAAGAAAATGGCCAATGATGGTTTTATTTCTAGAGAATGATAACAGGCGTTCAAATAATAAAAACAAACTTTCTTATCTGCCTGGTGTCGAGAAACGTTCCATTTCACATACAATTGTCCTAATGGAAAACCGTAAGGGGCTTTCTTCTAATTCAGCATTTGGACCCTGCACATAATTCGTTCTCCCGATCGGTTCTGACCATTTTATTTTATTTTATGTTGCATAGTAAGCAGACAAGACGTTTCCGTCCTAGGATAAAGCTGCCCGCGGTCAGAGGATCCCTTTGTTCATAATTCTTCCGTTTCATCATAGCCTAATGGCCTTTTGTAGAGCAATAATTTGTCTTCGAAATTTACCAGAATGCATTCATTCTATAATGGAATCTTCATGTACTAATTTGAATATTTGAACTAATTTTAAAACTATAAACTTGTAATAAGCTTGATAATTATTTAAATAAAGAAGAGTTCCTTGAACCTACAGCTATTTTCCCAGTTTACACATAAAAAAGAAATACGTCAACAAAGGAGGGAAATTTTATTACGTAAATAAACTTGAAAACCCATGAAAAATGTTTATTGATATTTACATCTATAATGGAATTTCACTGTTTAGAAATCATGGGAATACCAACAATTAGTCACCATCGTAAAATCAAAGTTGGTGAAAGTTTTTGCACCTTGGTGCACATTGTCTTTGGTTTAATCTTGTCAACTGATTCCAACGGTAAATCCAAAACATGCCAATTAATAACAAAAATAATAAAGCTAAATCCAAGCATGTATTTTTCATTATTAGCGGATTGTGCCTGCAAGTAGATAACATGCCACAATGCACTAGGTAATCAAGTATAACTATAAACTATAACTCAAGATTTGACTTTAAAATAGCTTGTAAGTTATAACCAAAGCATTTTAAATGTAGATTTTGCGTACTTTCAAATATTTACAAGATCGTTCAACTCTCATTCCAGCCAGTTTCGGGCTCGGGGCCAACAAGATCCCAAAGATACGACTAACAAATGGACAATAAACATCAAAAAGCGTTATTTTAAACGATCGCAACAATCTGGGCGTAAGCAACAAAAGCGTGAGTTCATAACATTGCTCTTCCAGAACGATTCAAACATCATAATTTGGAGTATATCGTAAGTATATCGTATGTAAATATGTCGTAAGGAAAACTGATCAAAAAATCTTTATATGAAGCATGCCGAACTTTTTTACATAACACAGCCCGCGTGAAGCAAAGCATCATGAATGACATCTTTGAGTAGAGAGAGCGGGGGGGAGAGAGAGAGAGAGAGAAAGAGTTTGACAGACAGAGAGAGTATAGAGAAGAGTAAATAAGATGGAGATATAGAGAAGAGGAAATATGAGGGAGAGAAGTAAATAGGAGGGAGGGAGGGAGAGAGAGAGAGGGAGAGAGAGAGGGAGTGAGAGAGAGAGAGAGAGAGAGAGGGAGAGAGGGAGCACAGTAAAGAGAGGATAGAGCGAGTGATAGCAAAGGAAAGAGAGAGAGAGAGAGAGAGAGAGAGAGAGAGAGCANGAGAGAGAGATAAGAGGGGAGGACGAAAGAGACGGTGAGAGCAGAGAAAAGTTAGAAAGAAAGAATGAGTGAGAGTTTCAAAGAGAGGGAGAGATAGATGGAAAGAGAAAGAAAGAAAGAGTGAGTGTGTGTGGGAGAGAGAAAAATAGATGAGATGGGCATTTTGAGAACATCAAAGGATACGTGGCTAATATAGGAAGATGGGATGGAATGGAAACAATGGTAAAAGGGAATGAGATACAGATAAATAAATAGAGTAATAGTTAGATGGAAAAGGTAGATCGAGCAAGATATAGAAATATATGAAGGGATAGAAATAGGGATATAAACTAATATATAGAAAGCATATGTGTTTGTGTGTGTGTGTGTGTGTGTGTGAAACAGCGCTAGATGGCTTTTGATTAATTTGGTCTTTCAGATCTTTAGTCCAAGTGCTATTGTGTCAGTAACGCGCATAAAAGAAGAGCAGCGAGAATGGGCTGACTAAGATCGACGGAAGTTTAAGAAAACAGATTGCTAAGGTGTCCACAATTTTAACACGTGTAACCTCAATTTTCTGTAACCTCAAAGATTTGTTTTACAAATTTATCTGATAAACTACTACTAACTAACACATTCAGACCTTGCAAACGTACAAAAACGCCTGGAATAACAAACTAACACGCGGACCACTGAAAACTGAACTTAACTTCTGACAGATCAAAACAGCGATGTTGCCGACCTGGATATTAAAGCCACAGTTTGCTCATACCTCAAGAGAATATCTCTTAACAATTTTCGTATATACATTCATAATGCTAAAGTAGAAAATCATACGAAATTATTTTGACGAACTAGTTTTTGTTATGTATTGTCCCGTATCAACTTCTCATTTATGGCCAAACATAAAAATAACTCTTGGCAAGGTTTCAACTGTTATTACACATAAAATTACGGAATCCACTAACAACCAACAACCTGATAATAGGTAATTTTGGTAAAAAATATTTATCCTGATGCTCTAGTGAAAGTATTTTCGTATATAAAAGATAACATAGATTTGTAGGATGGTGGTTGCTATTTGTATTACTATACTCCTTAAAGCATCGTTAAGGCAAAAGGTTATTATACACCGGTGTTAAATCCAGTGTGTCATCGGGGTTTTGCGTGACAGCGGGAATTCAGTACCAAACTTGACGTTCCGACGTGGCCATTAGCCTTAGAAAGGGTGCAAGGACGCGCAATGCACTCGATCGTAAACTCGCCCATTTGCCAAGCGAATTCCAGAGCGGACAAGAATCGATGCAACAATGTGGAGGGGACCACTCTCGCCTTGGCTTCTTCTTCTCTTTTCTTCTCCCCTCTATTAATGAGGCAAGGCCACAACAACCCACGGGATTTTCTTATCAGCTAGTCAGGAATTTTGCCTTCGCCAGGAACGCAATGGACGTTCGATGTACCCAGAAAACCTGACAGGACAGTATTCAGAAAGAAATCAAAATTTTCAGGGGCGACGGTGGGAATCGAACTCACCGCGCGGACTACATCTTGCTTTTAATATTTCCAGTTCATAGTGTGTTACTATTTCACTTGTAGTGGGCCTGTGTTTGTTAGTATTTTTATTATTTTGTTCAGTACAATTTACTCTGTCTTGAAAATACTTGAATTGTAGAGAATAAAAAAGGTTTCATCCCAGAACGATATTTTTCGTAGTGTGAAGCTGCTGGCTGAAATGCTGCAGTACCTTCAGAAATTAACTCTTTTCACGTGAACATTGGTTAAAAATGTACTAAATAATAAAAGGAGACCAAACTGATTCGATCGATTTACATTTCAAAATAAATAAACATACAGAACCGCCATGGTACGGTTTTTCGGAACCGGTGAAAATAAACGAGTACGAGGATTTCATTGACCTATCAAGGCGAACTGGTCCGAGAAGGGGACGAGACGGTTGAAATATTTGCCAGCCCGGGGCTCGTTTCCAATGGGCCAGGTATCTTCCCGAATGGGTTCGGGACGACATTCTTTTCGGGGAGGCTGACCCGGAGGAGCCTTTTCAATTAGCGCCCCCCAGGGCCTCCTCTATTGTCCGCGACGCAGTATCAACCGGAGACGATGCCGGATTGCCACGGCTTTCCTTTCTTTTCGGTCCAGGAACGCTCCGAACGGATTTAAATCGCATTTCATTTGACTTCCGCTCTCCACAGTCCAAACCGTGAAATCCCCGAGGGTCGAAATCTGGAGACTAAGAACTCTCGTGTCGCTGTACACGGATAGAAGACGGGATCGTGACCCCGAGTGCTACTTTCTTCCGATCGCGGAAGAATTGTATCCGAACCAGGTGATGTACGGCAAAAGAAGGGCCACGGTCCTTCCATTGTATGGCTGCATAAAAAAAACAGGATAAACAGAAAGGCTTGGAATAATAGAACCCGAAGGATTGATGGACGTCACTTCCATTTATACCTCGGTTGGCCTATCTAAAAAATCCCAGATTAAACTAGCCTTTTCTACATAGGTGCGTATCTTTAGTTTAAAAAAACGTAATAACGAAAGAAACAATATTTCTAATTTCAAAAACAATTTGTACAACCTACAAATAAAAACAAAAAACGACCTATGTATGGACTTAACCTCCACTTCAACCTCGGTCCATCTACCTAAAAATCCTAGACTCCACTAACTTTCTATTCAGGGTGTTCGGAGGGTGGACAGCATTTCGAATCAAAATTATAAAACGTTTAATAAATTCCTTCCAAATATCCTTAAGTTTTCTATTTTTTATAATTATTAATCTTTCTACCTTAGGTTACAATCCTTCAACCACGGGTTTACTTTCCTTGTTCAATTTCTTTATCTTTGGAAAAGCAATTCCACCACTAAAAAGGATATTAAGTGGAGTACGTTTTGTGAAATTTGCTGGTCTGTAGGTTTGGAAATAGTACTTTAGAATCACCATAGTAAGTTTTTCAACTAAAACTCACAATTTTTTTCGAAGTCTCACTACTAAAACGCTTTTTTTCACGGACGTTTACAAGTTTAATATTGATCACATCTTATGGGAAATTTAACGTAGTTTTCAGTGGTATCAACAGACATGTCCAAAACCTTTGCGTTTAGGATTTATCATTGTTTATTTGAAGCAAGGTCGTGAAATCTTAAAAAATCGAAAAATTGGAAGTACTCCGAATTTACTGGCAAGGCTACACGAGTAGCCGAACACCCTGTATACATACATACACTAAATTTTAAAAACATAAATGCCAAAACGACTCATATTAACTCATAATTTAAAGAAATATTGTACACAAATAAAGATTTTATTCTGCTAAAAGAACAATTCAGGCCCTCACTTTCATTTCTACCTCGGTTGGTCTACCTGAAAATTCTAGATTAAGCTAACTTTTTTTACATAGAGACATATCAAGTTATAACTTGTTTTATACTAATAATGACAAAATGATCTATATTAACTCATAATTTAAAAACAATGTACAACTTACAAATAAAGTCAAGAACACATCCGCAAAAGAATAATACAGGACTTCACTTCATTTCTACTTCAATTGATCTACCTAAAAATTCCTAGATTAAACTAACTTTTCTATCTAGGTGCGTTCCGGTATTTAAAAAAAAGAACGAAATAACAAAAAGGAAAATATTTACCTCTAGTTTCAAAAACAAAAGCAAATAAAAAAACAACCTACGAATAAAGACAAATCCACAAAAGACCTATGGAATTACTTATGGACTTCCCTTCCTTTCCATGTCTGCCTCGGTTGGCCTACCTAAAAATCCTAGACTGAACTAACTTTCTATATAGATACATACCTATATAGAAACAACAGATATGACAAAACGAATTATAGTAAAACATAGTTTAAAAAAATTGTACAACCTACAAATAAAGACAAATACGAAAAGAACAATTCAAGACCTGCTTCCATTTTTACCTCCGTTAGTCTATCTAAACATTCTAGATTAGATCCATTATATTTAGTGGTCTATTGACCAAATTACTTCTTTCAATTAATTAATCTTTTTATGTCAGGTTTTACTTGAAATCAAAAAGCTAGTGCCACGAGCGGGTTTCGAACCCTCGACCTTCGGCTAAATACGCTGCTGCTGTACCACTTGAGCTCTCGTGACTTCGACCCACTCGGATACGAACTCCCCATCTCAACCTACAATTCTAGATTAGGCTAACTTTTATCAAGAGACATGTTTAGTTACTTACTTTCTACTAATTATGACAGAACGAACTATGTTTACTCTTAATTAAAAAAAAAAAGAATAATCGTACAACCTACTGATAAAGGCACACCCACAAAAAACCTATTCAGCCAAGTTTCAACGCAACTACCATCTACGAATATATAGAATATTATCATGGTACTCTGACCTTGCCTCCCCTTAGAGTTTCATTATTTGTCCCGGTTTCAACGGTCGCGTTTCTTCTACAGTTTAAATTATTGGTGCATTTTCCCCTGCAGAGGGAGTGCAACAGAGCAGTCTAACAGAAAATGTGTCAGGGTTTCTTCTGCTTTCTTAGCGGAATCAAGCCTATCGTTCACACAAAGTAGGATTTCGTTTAGTCTGCCATTACTCCATCTTGCAGAGTGTATTGAATTTAAAAAAATTATCAAAAGTCTACTGGTCATAAGACAACTTAAAATTTATTAATCGTTAGTCGATATCTCCCTATTTTGAGTTAAAAACGCCAAAAATTGTGCATAGAGAAAGTGTTCTAGTGAGAAAATAACAGTTAAAAATAAGTAGCATTCTTAAATTGAATTCTCATCATTTTATGTTATTTCTATTTTATTGTTCTTCCAGAGAGAAAAATGCAGAAAGTTTTATGTTTGTTATTGTTTTAATAATTATTCACGTAAAATATTATGAGAATTGAATCTAACGCGATTTCATGAATTCAGGCTCAAGTTTACAAGATTGTGAAACGAATAATGGCGAAAGACAATTGGGAGATTGTCCGTGCAAAGAAATTACTTGAAACCTTCACCTCGTGTTGTTCTTTTTTTACAACTAACAATTTATGATAATAGGATGAATGTTTTTTCCAGATTTCCACAGAAGGCACCGAAACGCAGACGGACATGGAGCCCTTTCTGAATATTCAGTCGCGAGCCTATTGAAAAAGCGTGGTGGTGTCGAAAGAAAATTCGCGGACAATGGTCGTGAGACGAAAGGTGGAGTATTTCGGTCTCGGTGTCCCACAATGGCCCAGGTGCAGTTCACTGACCAGGAAGGCAGTCTAATGACAGAATAACACCAGTGATTACTCCCAGTGCATTCCACGTCGTAGCAAACCGCCTTGAATTTCGCGTCGGGCTACGAAATGAAAATCGAGTCTAGTAAAAGTCTCAGGGACCATGAAGAGGAAACGTTATTAAACATTCACGTTAATTACAATTCTTGGTAGAAAGACTTTTCACAATGATATCAATACTGTACGAGCACTTGGGCAGGAACGTAATTGTGTTCTACTGTGTAAACACGTCAAATTAATCATAAATATTTCCAATTGAATAAAAACCTTAAGCGTCATAAAAAACCTCAAACAACGTTTTAATAAAGTAGAAACATCATTTTATCTATAGTTAGGATGCCATATTAGACAGACTACTGTTCAGATCAAATAGAAAAATGGTTTATAAGATGCAATTCGAGGTGTCTATTGTACCGTGCCCTTCGAGAGCTATTGTACATTACGTACTTTGTAAGTGTATTGTGTACTTTTAGCACACCTAGTACCATCAAGGTATTGATTAGTATGCCCAGTTTCAGTGGTTCAATTTCTTCTACGGTTGCGTTGGACATCTCAAAACACTTTCTCCTGCGAGCAAATGTGCCACTGTTTGTCATTAGGCGTGTTGGTGTCTCCTCTTCTTTGCATAATCTGTACTGGCCGTGTTGGGTTATACCAATTTTCTTCTGATGCTCATTCAGCCAGGATAATGAAGTTTTTCCTGCTTACTGTGATGCAATTTTGTTGTTTCTTTCCTTCCCAAATTTGCTACAATGTTATTGGATTGTCCAACGAGTTAATTTCAAGGTTTCCTTATTTTCAGTTTGTCTTTTTATCTAAGATACTCTTTGATAGTGTGAAGAATCCCTATGTCACAAAAATAGATTTACAACAAATAACGTATTTTGCTTTGTCAATCTACAGAAGGAATTCATGACAGTTACTCAGGTCCTAAGTCGTTGTTTTAGCCTGGCAGGGTTTCGGAATAAAAAGCTTTAACTGGGAGGATACAGATGAAAGAGTGACGAGAACGAGAAAAGACCGGAAACGATGACTTTATATTTTTCAATTTCAATTTAAAAATTAAACCTTTCATGAACTTGATCAAACAAAAGAAGCCTAACTTCTAGCTTAACGATTATTTATCGTGAGGTGCGATCTGGTGTGCCGTAGGTTTTACAAAAACATTTTCTTTATCATGCCAACGTTTCGATCTTTATTGAGATCATCTTCAGGGCTCAAAGCGTTTGTTTTCCGTGTAGATGTGTCATTCTTGTGTGTCGTGTTAAGAGTTCTGTTTTGGCTTAACTATGGACATAAATTTTTTACCAAGAGGGGGACTGAGTTACTGCTATTAAATTCTGCTACTAAAACAAAATCGAAGACGCCAATATCAGTATTTCTAAGGGAACATGGAGAACTCGAAAAAATTAATTACAACCACAAACGACAGGTTACCACACTTAGGATTTTGGTACGCATAGAAAATCACTTTTAGTCTGTCAATCTATTTGCCGACCACCCAATGCGATTTAAAACCCTCACGATGTTATACAGCTTTTTTTCTTCAGAAGTTTCACCGACCAGCAAGCGTCAACAGGTAGAAGTCGGGTGACACCATCCTTTTCATTGTGCTTTTGTAAAAGCACTTCTTAAACCATTGGGGAAGGACAGAAGGTACTTGAATTTTCCATCAACCCAGTATTTATTTTCTAATTTATAAAAAAAAAAATTCTGAAACGACTGGAGAACGGACTTTTGCTTGGACGAGCGAGTTCTAAGGTTCCAATGCAAATTGAATGATTCACGGCCGGACTCAGGTGATGGATTTGTTTTGACGGAATGTCGCCATGTTGTTCGGAAAGGAAAGTTAGTTCAACAACGGTGAATCATGCCAGATTGCAACGCAAAACAAATCGCCTTATTAGTGATTTATCGACAACTGTGAACTCTCGTGAAATTGATAAGAGCTCTGTTTTAAACATTCATCTCATTCTTCGCGTAATATAGGCTTATTTTTGTTTTATTTGTCTCGGGAACTGTTACGAACGTCGACATTTATCACCGTCACATCATAGGTAAACGGTATTTAAAGCTGAGATTGGACATTTCGAAACCGATTATTCTAATCCTCCCGGAACGTTACAAGAGGCTTATCTCTGTTTCAAGGGTAGAAAGTTAACTGTAAACCTGGAAACAAAAGAGTGAAAAATAGGCCGTCCATGCGTCAATTGTAGATACAAGAGAAATAAAGTTAATTCGACCTGAAAACGAGTGAAAGCACTGAAAAGACTTCAAGGGGTGAAATAATTAAAATACCTTAGGTTAAAAATCCATTTGACAAAATAAAGCTATCTTTGGGAAAGATTACCCCATCTTAACCATGTCTAGAACTGGGTGAATTAGTCGTTATTCAAAAAAAGGCCTTTGGCGTTTATATTTTTAAATCAAGCGTATTTCTTCATTGCGAATATATTGTTATTGGAAAGTATGAAAGTACAAATCAAAAGATATAGCGAGTATGGACGGACCTTGAACAATTAAACCACTGATAATCAAACATTGAAAAGTGCAAATGTTTATGCTTTAGTTAGGTATTGTTAATAATGAAAAAACTCATGTCATTCTTCCGGAAAATTCGATTAAACAAGACCAAAAGAATAAATAGCACCACATGTTAGAAAAACCGATAAAATCTTATTACTTGAACATAATTAAATAATAATCATAATAATTTCAATTAATTATTCTTTTTATGTAAAGTCATGGTTGAGATGAAAAAGTTAGTGACACGAAGCGGGATTTGAATTCGCTGGAGCCGAAGGACGTGGGTTCGAATTCCGCTCGTGATACCAACTTTTCATCTAAACAAAGACCTTACAATGAAAAAAGAAAATAATTGAAATAATTAATATGGTCAATTATACCACAAAACACAAATAGATTAATAATAATATTAAATCTTTGTTTTATGGTGTTTTATTAAATGGAAAATTTAAAAAAAACTAGATTTTTGGATTCGAAATCCAGTAATAAAAAAATTATGAAAGTAATTTGTTATTCATCCATTACAGCCTGATTTCCATAAGCGTAAATAATAGTGAAGGATAATAGGAGTTGTAAAATTAACAATGCCTTTTTATTAAAATAAAACAAGTAAAAAATAATATTAATTTGGACAAAATACTGAGAAATTTAATCTACTGATTAAAGAATTTATAAATTTATAAATATTATAAATTTTTTCCAAGTTCTGAAATTACTAATGTTAATTCTATTTTCACAAATATATTGAAGGCCCTGTTATAAGAAAGTTATATTATTTAGTTGTAACTATGTTTTGAAAATCATAGCAATATTTCAATCTTGTGCGATATAGTTTAAGCATTTATGAAATAATTGACATTTCACACATATTACTACATGAACATTTCCAAAATGTTTTAATTTTAAAACTTTAAATTACCAGAACTTAATATGGATTGTGCTAAGGCGAAATAAATTCATTTTAGAGTGGATAAATGTAAAACGCTTGTAAGAATTCGAAATTTGTAAAAAGGTTGTCTGATTTTCTTCACCAACATTTCGATCTAAAAATTACAGTTTAAATGTTGGTAGTTATACTCCTCCGTATTTTTTCTAATTTTAGTTACAAAAGGAAAAGTATTAACAATGTTTCTGCACGATGTAAAATAATTTTATATTTTGTTTAAATCTAATATGTTTTTTAATGAAAATTCCGATAGTACATAGTATAATAAAATATTAGTTTTTCTAAATTTAAAAGCAGAGAATTTTTTATCAGGTCAATCTTATATACACCCAACATTCTTTATTAAAACAGCCAGTAATTGCATTTAAAATTTTTACTGAATATAGCGTCATCAGCGTAACAAAAAATTTTAATAAATCGTTAATGTAAATAAGGAAAAATAGTACCCCCATATTAAACTATAATAGTGCAGTACAGCAAGATCAAATTCTAGTTTTCTGAGTCCTATCATAAAAATATAATGTAAAAATATTTAGAGCAGTTCCATTGATGCCAATTTTAGATAATTTTGAATTAGTATTGTATGATCAACAGAGTCAAATTCCTTCTTAATGTCCAAAAAAAGCCCAAAAACCTTTTTTATCATCCAATTCTTGGGCAATCAGATTTAGAAACTTTTTCTGCTGTTTTAGTAGGAAGAAAACCAAATTGATTAAAAGAAATTATATTATTTTATTAAAGAAATTGAAATAATAAATTTTAGATACATTTTTCCATGAATTTTAATAAGCATAGGGATAAAGATATGAGTCGATAGTTGTTCTTATAAAATATGTTGGGAATATCCCCAGTAAAAGAGATAAATTAAAAATATGAAGAAGAGGAGAAATGAAATAGGTCGAAATAAATTTAAGTAGTCGGTTTGTTAGATAATTATAAAAAAAGGAATTTTTATCAATAAGATGTTTAAAGAAATTTCAAATATTTTAAAACTAATTGGTTTCATACAAGGGAAATTTTTTTTAGGTCAAACTACATTGGTCATCGCCCTCTGGTGCTTAGCATTGAATTTTCCTCGTGTTTCAAACCTACTAAATTCTTTTACTGATTCTCTAGCAAAATTATGATGTTTTCTGATATAACGTTAACCAACTCTCTCTTTTTTGTCCTATTGGTAGCCTCTCTGTACACCAGGGCCTAGTCAATTGTGGATAAAATAACACAAATACACAGAAACAAGATAATAATCTGGTTGGCATTCTCATTAAGCCCCTTCATATTTTATCTGGTTTTGAATGTACCCACATAAAAAAAATTAAAATACTTTGCAATTTCTAAATCATTTTGAAACATTCGTATTTCTTGCGAGTTTGGCTTCATAATTTTTTTTAACGAGGTTTCGCAACAGCAGAATCAACCCTCGGGGTGACGGTGTTTTTGAAAAAAGGCCTTTCAGTGATGAGCGCCGTGTCAACGCCTAAACCGCTGCGGCCACCGACGCCCCGAGTATATTTTTCATTTCTTTAATGAGATATTTGCCAGGGTTTATATTATATATAAATAACCTGTTTTTCTCATAGTAAAAAGACAATGATTTGGAGAGAATTATATCAAACAGACACGGGTTTTCCACAAAAATTAAGATTTCACTAATTTTTTTAAAATTAATATATAAATTAGAAAAGGATAGCAAATGGTCGAAATTTACGTCATAAAAAGAAGTGTAACGCATTTAACAAATCTTTTGTTGGCATTGGAGCTTAAATTTGATCTAACATCTGAAGGCTTCCATTGCAGAATATTTGGTGCACAACATGCAAATGTCCTGATGCTTGGGACCAATTAAAATAATACATTTTCTTTACGATTATAAATTATTTAATTAAAACGATCTATTAAATTACAGAGCTATCGTAAATTTCCATATCTTTATTACAGAGTTGGCAAAATTTTGCAAAGAAAAACAATATCTCCAATAGAAAGGACAGTTAAAATTGTTGAGTGTTGTCTTGATCAATTACCTATTGGAATTTTCTTCCGAAGTCTTTGTAACAAGGAGAAAACGTCTTGGTTATTTTTACAAAAGGACAAGAAACTCTCAGACTAATAACCGCACCGGTAAAACCTGTTACTTGGTTCAATTTTGCATAACTCAAGTCAAAAGGTGCACCGGAGAATTTACTTTTAAGGTCACTGCAAAAAATGTCAAAACATTCGCTACAACATTGGTTGTAACACTTTAAAAACGAGATGAGACAGGGAAGAAATCGGTGAACTCTAAAAAACGTTGATTTTTTTAGAATCATGCGGTTTAAGCAATACATCATTTACATTTTTCCCGAAAGACTCAGAATTTTGTCGATCAGTACCGTTAAATTTGAAACCCCAATTGATAACTATTTTAGACCATCCTTGATTTGGGGCAATTTACACAACCTGCTTGCTTGCTGAAATCGTTATAATTTTGTATTTCCTGTAATCTGGACAAGCTTTTTTTAACCTCTTCTATAATAAAATAATTACTAACGTTTCCGACGACCCGGAACCCAACATCCTCAAATTCTCCCTACACATCGATTATGGAAAAATAAATATGAGGTTATATTAAAAATAAATTTAATTTCTTGGGTATTGCACTGCACGTTTACTACTAACAACTTACTCATTGTGACCGATAACACTAGAAGTTCCACTAAGTGTGGGTAATTTGATCCATTCGGCAATTGCTCCTTTTTTGTGGCAATTTGAAATTTACAGAAGGTTCCAGGTCGTACAGGTGTGATTACCCATATTTTTTCATCATTATATAAAAAGAAGATGAAGAAGATGCAACTGAATATCCTTGATCATACTTTTGTATAATTAGTAAAGTATATTAATGTTTTTCGTAAGAGTATCTCTTTTTACGTATAAGCAATTACATCCAATTGTTGGATAGGGTCAACTGGGAGGTTAAACTACCAGCCCCTGCTTGAAAGGGGCAGGTGAAAATGGAAAAAAGCTCATTACCTGAATCGGAAATACCGATGAGCTGACTCCTTTTCGACCTCAGATTAAAAACTTAAAAAAAAATAAACAAAACACGGCTGAAAGTTTCATTTCGGGCAAGCCATAAAACATACTCGCCTACAATACATACTAGGCAAATTTGGTGAAGATAAAAACGTTACGTAAAATTTGTAACTAGATTGATGCTCTCAGTGAGTAAATAGATCATGAGGACTAAGTAAGGTCAGTCATTTGTTAATTCTTTTATCATATTTGTTGTTTTTGATCAATATTATATACAGATAGTGAAAATACAATTACACCTAATTAAAATTGTTAAATTTAATAATTATTCAGAAATCGTGAGATGCGGTCTGGTGTGATGTAGGTTTCAAAAAAAAATTTTCTTTATCGTGCCAACGTTTCGATCTTTGTTGGGATCATCTTCAGGGCTCAAAGTGTTTGTCTTCTGTGTAATTGTGCCATTCTTGCGTGTCTTGTTGAGAGTTAAATTTAATACAAATTCTTAGAATCGGCTAGCGATGATAATTCCAATGCTTCGATAACTTCGAACAAGCAGGTTTGCAAAGATCGTGACATATTTTTCCACAGAAGAAAATAAAAACCCTCAATGCACGAGTGTATGGTAAGAATGCCAGAATACTATTGTGCCCGTCATTTTTCAACAGTTCCTTTTACTCCGTGTTCTTAAAATAATGGGATAATTTATATGAAAATAGACTTCGACGCAATTACTGGTGGAAAGCCCGGAAAGTCAAAGGGATCAAAAACAGTTCTTTCCACAAAATTAAATCACATTATATTAATAATAATATAATACTAGTAAAAGCTGTCACTTTGAAAAACTTGATATTTTTTTAATCAAAGAGAAGTCTCTTCCTATCCGTTTTGTATGCTTCAGTTATTTTCGGTT